>NC_034595.1:60951113-61059121 GCF_900095145.1 Mus pahari
TTCTTCTTCTTCTTCTTCTTCTTTGGTTTTTCGAGACAGGGTTTCTCTGTATAGCTCTGGCTGTCCTGGAACTCACTTTGTAGACCAGGCTGGCCTCCAACTCAGAAATCTGCCTGCCTCTGCCTCCCGAGTGCCTCCATGCCCGGCTTCTAGGTCCATCTTTTGTCTTGTCTCCCAATCTCTCTCTTTTATCTCTTACTATTTCACAGAATCTTTTTTCTTCCTGCCAATGTCCCACTTCCTATTTCCTGACTCAGTTCATTGGCCATCAGCTTTTTAATTGACAAATAATGCTCATAAGAAACTCTCTCTCTCTCTCTCTCTCTCTCTGCATGTCCATGCCCATGCATGCATGCACGTGCGCGCGCGCGCGCGCGCACACACACACACACACACACACACGTATGCACACATTCTTTTATTCTTTATTGCCAGTGCTGGCCACAGTTCCAGTCAAAAGTTAATAGCTCACTAATCTTAATTATTTTTCCTTTTGTGGATTTATGCCCAATTTCTAGGACTAATCTTGAAATAGTGTCTTCATCTGTCCATCCATCCACTCATTGATCCATTTGCCAAGTGTTTTTTAAGACTCTTCTTTGTGCTTAATACATGCATTGTTTGGGCTTCAGTGACAAAGAAGGTGAGGCTCTTGCCCTCGTGAAGTGTAGATCACAGAGGACAGAGCCTGAACAAGGATCTCTGTGTGGTAGGCAATGGCTGCTGGGGCCCACACTATCTAGATAAGCACTAGACTTCCCTTGTTAGGAGGAAAGTCTTATAATTTTTTACTGCAATGGATTGTAATGTAAGTATCTGATATGCAGGATATCTGACATGCAACCCCCATGGGGGTTGGTACCCACGGGTTAAGAACCTCTGTACTGTAGTCTGTTGCTGAAATCATCTGGCTCAGAGTTTCTTTTCATTCTACTTACTTACCCGGATGAACACTACTTACAGCTTGTGCAGCCTGCTTCTTTATAGCATCCAGGACCACCAGTCCAGCAGTGCCATCATCCACAGGGATGATTGATCAGGAAGAGGCACCACAAGCTTCCATAAAGGCAAGTCCTAAGAAGGGATTCTGTCAACTGCAAGTTCCAGATGACTTTAGCTGCTGTCAAGTTGACATTAACACTAGCTGGGACAGTTGTCTAGCTTTAAACCAGGAAGACAGGGATCCAAATCCCCAAGTTTTGTCATCACTACATATTTTCTTTCCAGGAGTTAATATGCAAATGAAGCCAGTGGCCCTTTAACAAAACACACACAGACTGAAGATCCACAGAAGCTAGTAGGATTTGGCCTTTGCACACTCACGAGTGTCCCCTACTTTTCCCCCTTACTCCTCTTTTGTCCATTGGTCACCTGTTGTCTCCTAGAAGCTCTTCACTTCTTTGGTGACTCTAGGTCTTCATGTCAATGCTCTCTTTCTGCCACTTGTCATGATTGTTACTTTTGATCCTTTAGGTCTGATTTCAAAGTCAACCTTTTTAAGTGGAATTCTTCTGTTATTTTCTCCATCAGCACCCTATGCTTAGACTTTTTCAAAATTTATAATTATTTTACTTGTTGAGTGACTTGATGATACCCCCAGCCATTTAATTGTTTGGTTTGGTTTCTTTCCTTCTTCCTTCCTTCCTTCCTTCCTTCCTTCCTTCCTTCCTTTCTTTCTTTCTTTCTTTCTTTCTTTCTTTCTTTCTTTCTTTCTTTCTTGGGGGGGTTCGAGACAGGGTTTCTCTGTGCAGCCCTGGCTGTCCTGGAACTCACTCTGTAGACCAGGCTGGCCTTGAACTCAGAGAGTCTCCTGCCTCTGCCTCCCGAGTGCTGGGATTAAAGGTGTGCGCCACCGCGCCCAACTTCAATTAATTTAATTAAAAATTTCCTTTATTTAGAAAACACTTATTGAGCCTCTATTAAGGGCAGATACTCTTCCAGGAACTGGAGTTAAAGTGGTGAACAGAATGGACACAAATCTTTTCACAACCAAGCATGTGTGTCTTCAGAGTTCATGATACCCTGAATAAGAGATTCACATCATTACCTCAATCATATAGAGGGGCAGAGACAGGGGAAGCCAGAAAGGTAGAAGGGAGTCCTGGGAGGCAATGGAATGACACATTTTAAGAAGAAAGTGATTGGTACAGTGAACTCCTGTCACAAGACTGAGAGTGACGAGGGCTGAAACTTGCCCTTTGAGACGTTCTAGGTAAGATGAGGAACTATAATCTACGTTGGAGCAAATGGAAAAAAAGGGAATAGGGATATTGTGTCACCTTATGGGCTACTTCTCCAGTCTCTGAGTCCGCTTGATCAATATTTCAGCCAAGTTTCTCTACCACTGGATCCATGGACTTTGTTGGTGGTCAGACTGGTCTTGCTGCTGAGGCTGCAACCAACACAGTCCATGTCATGGCATTTGCTGTATTATATCCCAGGCAAACCGGACTAGCGGGAATCCTACAAAAGCTTCACAAGGAGGGATTTCACAGGAGTTTCCTGTAATGACGGCCAGGGTTACCCTGGGCACCCCAATTGGGGAAGGTAGAGGCATGGGCACTAAACCAAATCCCTCAACAGTGCTCTGAGCACCACACAGTCACCCACTGCTCTGGACTTGGTGAGAATACAACTGTGGCCGGGTAGATTTGCCCAACTATCCACACAGCTTGGAGAAGAGTCAAGAAAAATCCACTCGCACAACTGACCAGTAAAAATCAGCACGGAGCCCAGCCCAGATGAGGACCAGGGAGACAAAGCAGCTGCTCTGCCACAGGGACTAAGACGACATTCAGGCCGGAGAGTCCATTAGCTTACATCTCCACCCAGCTCTCCTTTCCTCTTACTTCTCTGCTGGAGGTTCCATTCTCTTACACTTAGCTCCATGGAGTTTTCCTTCCTTCCCCACTGCTATCTCTCATGCACAAAGTAGTAGCAGACAACATGACTTCCCCACGGTTCTCACCTTTTACTGTTTCCTTGGCTCTCTCACTCCTCCTTTCTTTTTCTGCTGTGTTTCACTTCTCCACTTCCCGTGTACCCTGTTTGTTCTTCTCTCTGCTACTCTCCCAAAGCCCAGAGGCTGACCTGGTATAGGCATTTATCTATATGCTTATATACTTTACCCCTTCTCTTTAGTCTACTGTTACCCAAACCCCTCACAGACCCACCCAATTTTTCATTGTCTCAATTATTTCTACCTCTATGAATGTGCCTCTCCTTCCCACCTGACAACCTTTTCGCTAGTCTCACCGTGACTCTTTTCCTTTTGTCTTTCCCTTTCTACTCATCCTAACACAGTAGTACATGTAGGATTATCAGGGATCCTTAAATTTATCTGGTTTAGTTTCTCCCTAAACCAGCTGATACTTAACAAGTATAGTTTGTAGTCACATGTTGTTATTCATGTGTCAGAGTAGGTTAACTGCAGGATGGTGATGTAGTACTCAATCTATAGGGACAGATTGGAGATAGAGCCTAGTTTCTGGAACACCAGTGTAACAGACAAGAATATCTCCACAAGTGTAGTACCTCCTAGTCTCTCCTGACCATGGCTGACATGCTCACAGAAAGAAGAGAGGCAACTGAATTTAAAACCCAAATCAAAAGAACAGTAGCAGCAGCAGCAGCAGCAGCAGCAGCAACAACAATAACACATCTTAACTATCCCCCAGAGCTTGTGTCTCTTGTTGCATATGTAGCAGAGGATGGCCTAGTTGGCCATCAAGGGGAAGAGAGACCCTTGGTCTTGTGAAGATTATATGCCCCTGTACAGGGGAATGCCAGGGCCAGGAAGCAGGAGTGGGTGGGTAGGGGAGCAGGGCAGGGGGAGGGTATAGGGAACTTTCGGGATAGCATTTGAAATGTAATGAAGAAAATACCTAATAAAAAATTTGAAAAAAAAAACCAAAACGAAATTACAACCACAAAATCTCATTGTATGACTGTCTAAGCATGACCTGAGCAATGATGATACCAATTGACTTGCTCAAGTGGAATCAGAAAAGCTTTTGAGACCTCAACCCTAGCCAGATAAAGAAATATAGGCAACTAAGGAGTGTTGACAGTGGGAAAAATAGTCATCTCCAGGGAGGAACACATCAGTTGGTTATCTAGTACAAAGTGGTCAGCCCTGCACACACACACACACACACACACACACACACACACACACACACACACACACACGTGCGCACACACGCACATGTACACATATACGGAAAGGCATACATGCCATTACATGGACTGAGTAGAAAAAGGAGATATGATATAATTATATTATAATTTCAAAACTAATAGTAACTTTTAAAAGAAAAGAAAGGCACATTCTTAACAAGAGAAATAGGTACATAAGTAGATAGATAGATAGATAGATAGATGATAGATAGATAGATAGATAGATAGATAGATAGATAGATAAACAAGCAAAGGAGTGAAAGTGAGCAAGAGAGAGTGCATTAAAGAGAGGAGTCCTTGGGCATGAGCCAAGATGCTGAACTATTCTAAGTAAGGAGTAACCGAAGAGCACCTGGGGACTGAGAAGCCTGGGTTGCTAGATGTGTCTGCTGAGGAGCAGGCAACAGTAACACAATGACAACCTGGAGATGGCACTGGGCATCCTAGCAATGGGGACTTTTGGAGAGCACTGGGAAGTGGAAGGGATAGGAAATGGCTGAGCAAGACAAAGCAACCATCAAAGTTCAGTTCAATGAGGCTAAGTTGTGTAAACTTTTCCATGTAGCAGCACACACAGAGAGACACTCATATGGCCTAACAGAGTAGAGTGACTGGCTATTGGGGCTGCAGACAATGGCTTGGGTGCTACCCAAGACCAAAATCCTTCCTCACTCTGGAGAAATTTAAGGAAATAAAGTGAACATGTCAAAAAAAAAAATGTGTTCATCGGTTGGTAAGCCATGCAACAGAGTATTTTTCTCAGGTCCAGAGGAGACCACTCAGGGGTGCTACTGTGGCTTGGAGATGCCATTAAAGGCATTAGCTTCTCATCTGCCTTTAATTTGTAGACCATGGTTTGGCTATTATCCTCATGTTTCCAATGGTGCATTAGCCTGTGATGTTTGAAGGGTTCCGTGAGGCCTCCTTGGCCAATGCTTCAACAAGATGTAACATGTTCTCCTCACTGAAGGCTTTACTTGGTGGCATAAGACCCGCAGCTTTACATGTTGCATTTATGTTCCAGGTGAGATGGAAGAGTGGGCAACAGGGCAATGCCAAAGGGAAACAGTGAGGGAGGTGAGTCCCACCAGTTACAAGAGCTGTCCCAGAAGACTTAGCAGGGACTTCTTACACTTCACTGGTTGGAGCTCTGTGAGGGGACTGTCACAGGGTAAACCAGAAGATGTTTTGTAGCTATGCATGATGAGATGAATTTAAGAGATTTTCAGTGAGTAAAATTAACAAGACTTGGAAGCTGCTGAGATATTTGGAGGGATCCCGGCAGTTTAGAAATACTTCCAGGCTTCCCACTGCTAACTGACATGTGGGATACAAATGTATGTGCAGGTTTATAGTTTAGAATGTGTTTAAACTGCACAGGAATTTGACTGATTTGAGTCCAGAAACTGGAGACTTAAACCATATTCCCTGGGCTACCATTCTTTCCATTACCCCTTAGATACTCTAACCTTTTCTAGAGCCCGGATTGCAAGCCACTGATAGCCTTTGACCCATTTATTTTCTCCCCTCTTCCATCTATGAAGCTTTTTTTCCTTTTTGCTTCTGGAAGGTACCAATCGATGAGGGTGTGTGAGAGAGTGGGAGGAAACCATCAATATTGCCCCTGTCCCTGATGCCAGGATTCAGGGAGGACCTGGGCTGAGTGACAACCTCTTCTTAGCCGTTCTTTCTCAGATTTCTGTTTTGTACCTGGCCGAAATACTCCTTTTCTATTGTCACTACAACAAATCACTACATTTATTGGCTTAAAGCACAATAAATTTATTGCTTTACTATTCTAGGGACAATAACTCTAAGGTCAGGGCATGAGGGAGGTTTTAGTAGCCCATCTCCTAGTTTCCAGAGGCTGCCTACATTCCTTTCATGACATCTGATACTCTGGACCCTGATGCTCTTGCTTTCCTCTGGCAGAGATCCTTACTGGGTCCACCTGGATAGTCCAGGATCCTGTTTCTATCTCAAAATCCTTAACTGGCTCCCATTTGCAAAGTTTCTTTAACCATTTAAAGTAATGCCAATATTTGAATGATTGTACTCCTGCCAAATTCATAAATTCAAACCAATCCCTGATGTAGTGATATTAAGTGGTTGGGATTTGGAAAGACAATTAGGCTACATCTGTAAGAGTGGGATTGGTGTACCTATAGAAGTGGTCTAACGGAGTTGATCACCTTTTCTTTCTTTCTTTCTTTTTTTCTTTTTTGGTTTTTCGAGACAGGGTTTCTCTGTGTAGCCCTGGCTGTCCTAGAACTCACTTTGTAGACCAGGCTGGCCTCGAACTCAGAAATCCACCTGCCTCTGCCTCCTGAGTGCTGGGATTAAAGGCATGCGCCACCACGCCCGGCTGATCACCTTTTCATCATGTGACAATATGACGGGAAGGCACCATCTACCATGCAAGGGACAAACCCTCAACAGACTCCAAATCTATGGAAATACAACCATTAGACTTTCTATCATTCTCCAAACTATGATCAATACACTGCGGATATTTATAAATTACACAATCTAGTGTTTTATAGCAGCTTAACAGGACCGAGATGGGTATCACACTTACAGGATTATATTGTGAAAATTTGAGGCTTGGGTCTTATTCTGCCTGTCAAAGCTAAGCATGTTCACTGACATGTGTTTGGTCTTCTGTTGACAGATAAGGCACAGTCTCCGCTCTTAGAGAGTCTTCCAGCTTAGGGGAGAAGACATAGAAATACATAGTTAATTCCACAGAATGAGAGGGAAACCCAGATAGGAACTCTTAAGAGCGACTCTGTTAGATTTTGAGATAGGCATGAACTAGACAAATAACAATGAAATAAACATTTGTATGTTTATTACTGCCTATCAGGCAGTGCTTAAGCACTAACACATGTTATTAACTTTGTTCCTCTCAATCCCAAGTAAAGTGGGCACTAGTATCATCTATATTTTGTAGAATGGAGTGTCTCAGCTCTTTTTCTTTTGCCTTTTTACAAAATGTGGATTTTCAACAAATTGTGCTCTGTTCACCCACATTAGGAAGTGTAATCTTGCTCACTAATTACTTACTGATCCTTATGAATTCTTACTGATTCAAATGCCAGTTTCCTCCAGTCACCGACATACTAAGAAACAACATACTGCAGCTGGGTCAGTCAGCTCTCTGTTGCTGTAACTGATACCCAAGACGACCAGCTTATAAAGAGAAAAGGTTCATTCTGGCTCACAGTTTCAGAAGTGTCCATCTATTAGCTGACTCCATTACTTTTAGGCCTGAGGCATGGAAGCCAGTCATGGTGGAAGTAAATGGCAGAGGAAAAACAAAACAAAACAAAAGACAATACCAAAAACAAACAAAAATCCCAATTGTTTTTCTGATGTCCAGGAAGCAAAAAGGGAACGAGAAAGAAGAGGAGACTCAAATCCTATCACCTTCAAGGGTCAACCCAGTGACCTAAAGATCTCTCCTTAGGCTCCACCTCTTTAAGGTTCTGCCACCCTCTAGTAGCCCCCCAGCCCCCACCGTCCCAGTAAAAATCTTCCAAAACATTGCCTTTCAGGGACAATTAAGGTATAAACAGCAATCAGTTATTTGGACAGTCATTAGCTAAAATTATGTGCAGGGATAAAGATGGAGCAGAGATTGAGGGAATGGCCAGCCAATGACTGGCCCAATTTGAGATACATCTCATGTAAGAAAGCCTGACACTATTAACAATATACTGCTCTACTTGAGGACAGGAGCCTAGCATAACTGTCTCCTGAGAGGTTCTATCCAGAAGTGGGTGGAAACAGATGCGAAGACCCATAGCCAAAAACATCAAGAGGAGCTCAGGAATGCTTTTGGAAGAGTGGGAGATAGAATTGAGTGAGCTGGAGGGGTCAAGGACACAACAAGAAGACCTACAGATTCAACTAACCTGGCCCATAGGGGTTCATAGAGATTGAACCACCAACCAAAGAATGCGCAGGGGCTGAACCTAAGCCCTCTACACATACACAGCAGATGTGCACCTTGGTCTTCATGTGGATCCCCTGACAACTGGAATGGAGGCTGCCTCTGACTCTGTTCCCTGTTACTGGAGTACTTAGTTGGGCTTCAGTGGGAGAGGATGCACTTAGGCCTACTGGCACTGGATAGCTCAGGGTGGTGTGGTACCCAAGGGGAGAAGGGGAGGGGCTAGTGGGAAAAGGGATTTGTAAGGGTGGGACTGGGAGGAGAGGAGGAATGGGGATGGGGGAAGTGATCAGGATGTAAAGCAGATAAAGAAATAAATTAAAGAAATCAATCATTATAATGAACAAATTATATATAAGATTGAGGAGATTCGTGACATGTGACGACACATGCCTTTCTTCACTTACCATTTTGTGTATGTGTGTCAGATATATGCGTGTGTGTGTGTGTGTGTGTGTGTGTGTGTGTGTGTGTAGGCCAAAGGTCAGCCTTGCATGTCATTCTCTCAGGTTCCATTCACTTTTTAAAGACAAGGTCCTTTATTGCCCTGGAATTTGCCATGGAAGGTAGGCTGTTTAGACACTTAATGCCAGGAACCTTACCATCTCTGCCTCCCCAGTGGGAAGATCACAGGTTCACTATAATACCTGACTTAAAAAATGGTTCTGGGTATTTAAACTCAGGTCATGGTGTTTGCAAGGCCATTGAGTTAGACAGAGCTATCTCCCAGCCCTGCTTTTGTTTTTTGAGACAGACTTGAAATGTAGTCTAGGTGGCTTGGTAGCTCACTATGTAGCCTAGGTGCCCTGGAGTTCACTATTCCTGCTTCAGCCTTCCAAGAGTTGAGATCACATACATGTGTCACTATGCCTTGTTCTCATTACTCTGAATTACTGTGAAAATCAGAGTCCTCTCTCTGGCTTGATAATTTGGTCCCTGCGATCACTTTTCTTTTCTTTTCTTTTCTTTTCTTTTCTTTTCTTTTCTTTTCTTTTCTTTTCTTTTCTTTTCTTTTCTTTTCTTTCTTTCTTTCTTTCTTTCTTTCTCTTTCTTTCTTTCTTTCTTTCTTTCTTTCTTTCTTTCTTTCTTTCTTTCTTTCTTTCTTTCTTTCTCTTTCTTTCTTTCTTTCTTTTTTTAAAATTATTTTCTTTATTTACATTTCAAATGCTATCCCGAAAGTTCCCTATACCCCCCCCCCGCCCCTGCTCCCCTACCCACCCACTCCCACTACTTGGCCCTGGCCTTCCCCTGTGCTGGGTCATATAAAGTTTACAAGTCCAAGGGCCTGCGATCACTTTCACCTCAGCATCTTGCCCTCTGTCTGCTGTGGAGTCACAGGGCGACTTCCAGCATTTCACTGGGCCTCACTTCCCTCTCCACTCTAATCTTTTGCAACATGTCATTATTCTCTCAGTCTCCAGACAGCAGCAGTGTCATACAGCAAATCCCTGACAGAGCTGCAGCCTCTAACTCTTGTCTTGGGTCACTTCCATCCTTCCCTACGCAATGGTTCTCAACTCACCCATGCCTCCTTCAGTTCCTTTCAATGGATGTCTGATTCCTAAACACCTCTAGCATGCCTTTTCCTGTTACACATTGACTTTGCCCCACCCTACCACAGCTGAAATTGACTACTGCTTCCTCTGTGCTCCCCAAATACTCTGCATCTTTGATATGGGCCCTATATACTCTGCCTATACTTGAGTTCTTCTAAGGTGACTGATTCCTCGGCTCCCAGGGAGGCTTGCCTTCAGTTTGCATATGCTACCCAGAGAGTGTTGTGATATACAGAATCACCAAGGAATCACTAACCCAACCTAGGGTCATGGAAGGTTTCTCAGAAAGTATATTGTGTGTACTTTGAGTGAAATGGTGATTGTGCAGAGGAATGGCATTTTAAGGAGAGGAACCTTGATGGCTGTGAAATGAGATAATTGTAACCCCCCTGCCCCAAATTCAAATGCAGAAGTTGAACTGATTTCCTAGGGCTTTCCCTAGCTCAGTAGGGCCATCATGTGACTTATATTGTCCTTCCTGGATTCTAGAGTATCCCTCTTCCTCCTCTTCCTCCTCTTCCTCCTCTTCCTCTTCCTCTTCCTCTTCCTCTTCCTCCTCCTCCTCCTCCTCCTCCTCCTCCTCTTTCCCAAATCTTTAAATGCCCTGCAGCTCTCCCTCTAGCACAGATGGCATGCACATCATTGTCCTACACATTTTCCTATCAAAGTTCAAGTTTACATTGTGTCTTCTTTTCTCTTATAATCTGATGGAGTGTCACTCACAAAATCGAAACAAGAGAAGAGTAGTCTGGCCATGTCTGCTCACCATGCCCCTGCTGCAGTGCCTGGCACACAGTGTCTAGAATAAGGGTTCCAGCATGGACTTGACTAGGCTTCGGCAGATTTCTCTTCAATACCCTACCCAGGTGAACCTCATTCCTAGGTGGGTGGCAAGAAATCGGAGTGCTATAGTAAACTTCACTAACACGTTTCAGTGGAAAGAAACTGGATTGAAACTAGGTTTCTTTGAGCTTGTTTCTGTCAGATATTAAATGAAGAGTCTGTTATGCATCTTTTAGTAACGTTCTGTGAATCCAGGGGCAGTAGTATTAAAGAAAGGAGAGCTCACACAGATGCTGTCGGCTCACACAATGCTTCCTGGGGAGACAAGCGGGGGCCACTCTGAAGGGTAGCTAGAAGGACTTAGTGTTCTTTTTATTCTTTACATCCAGACTGCAGTTATGGACGGGGTGTTATACTTACTGTCTCTGTTTACCTTCATTTCACCATTGCTACAGTCTGAATGCACCCGGAAAGTCAAGCACTGAAACTTAATTCTAGAGCATGGCCACCACCGACAGGTCTTTAGGGATGACTAAGCCCTGAGGAAGGAGACTTATGAGTGGGATTCAGGCTCTAACAAAAGACCTCAAAGGAGGTGGCTCTTTCTCTTCCGTGAGTCGTGTGAGTCACGGTGTTCACTCTGGAGGACACAGCAGTAGTCCTACATCCCACTTCCATCCTCAACTGCTGGTGTTCACTCTGGAGGACACAGCAGTAGTCCTACATCCCCCACTCCCATCCTCAACTGCTTTTTATCTCAATAAATTCTGGCAATTAATAAAAACCTGTCAACAGTCCAATTTTATTTTTAAATCGCTATTGAACAATGATGCTTGAAAAGTATCAGTCAGGTTTTCTTTATCCATTTGTCTGGAAGACATGTTACGGGATCCGTTTTTCTATTAAAGATCTGAGGAGGAGTTTAATCCCAGCAGAGTACATTCATTAATGGAATTTCCCTTGTTATTTTACATAACTGGGCTCATCTCTACTTTTTACTGAAGAGAAGATCATTTGGTAATTGTTTTGACTCCTGTGAAGCAGACATTGGCTCAGAGCCAGGGCAATGTAATGGGGTATCAGGGAGTCGACAGACCGAGGTTTAAAGTTTTGCTTCGTCACCTACTTGCACAAGTTACCTAATCTCTCTGAGTCTTTTTTGTTCAATGTAAACGGGGCAATGATGCCCTTCAGTAGAATACACATGTTAGCAGTTGGAACAGCAAAGGCTTTCAACATACTGGTCCTGTCCCTAGAAACATTTGTTTATATCTCAAGGACTTTGTTGGAGAAATTCTGAACTAATTATAAGGCATCCTGGAGAGTTATGTGAGTCCACTTTGAATTTGAACCACTAGTAGACTAAGCTGAACTTACATAGAAAGCCTCCTGGTAATTAACCTGGGGTTGGGCGATTTTAAGCCAGTTTTCATTCTGTGACAGAAACAAAAAAGATGAGTCTGGAGCAATGCTGTTCCTTTAATTGAAGGAACACTTTCGTGTTCTCAGATCTATTTTAATCCTAAGTGCCGATTATGCATCATTCTCTCCTGTTAACAGACACTTCTGTAAGTGATCTGCACACAGAGAAATATGATTCTTACATAAATACTGCACCAGGAGAAATTATCTTATTACCTAATATGCCAAAAAGCTAATAAGATAAAGAAATGGTACGAGTCATTTTTGGACAATATTAAACTTGCTTTTAGCTCATGGAAATAAAATGTAATTTCCTTTTATTATTCCTCTCATCAGGTAGAACAAAGGCAGCAGAGGGTAGATGGTATTTATTATACTGCAGTCCTCCTCAGCTCTCTATAAGGCTGGGGGAGAAATTCAGACAGGATGGCCTCCAATTAAGATTTTAATGACTTCTGTCTGCCAGGGATGGTTTTTGAATTCATATTAAAAGTAAAAAATTCAGCTTCTTACTTAGTTGTACAAAACTTGCCTCTACCTGTTTGCATGTATGCAACCATTGAGAAATAATTATACACCATCTCTACCTGTTCGCATGTGTGTGTCCATTAAGAAATAAATGGCTTCACAGTGCCTACAGTGCTGCTTAGAGAGGGAGTGGGATCGTGAATTATCTATTGCAAAGGTGACTCTGGGCCAAAAGAAGATATTTAAGTTATCTAAGTCCCACAAGACTTTGAAATGTTGTTCCTTTGGGAAGTGGAATATCATATCTACAAGTGAATAAACAATTGATTTTGAAGGAAATTTAGGCAGGACTCAAATGAATAAAAATTTCCAGGTGAAATCATCATTTGGTCAATGTGTGATCTGGGGTGATGGAGGTAAGTAATGTTTTGATTTGAGCAGTGCTTATATGGTACAGTTACAGAGACAGCACGAGTGCTCAAGCACACACACACACACACACACACACACACAACACACACATACACACACACACACACAGAGAGAGAGAGAGAGAGAGAGAGAGAGAGAACATTACACTCTTCCTATCTCTTTGATAGAAATATCACTAACTAAATGCTGTCAGCCTCCTGTGACATGCAATTTTTCATCCAAGCAAAATATAATATTCCCTGGACCTCAAAGAAATTTAATAATCTTTCCACATTCTTGTGATTTGCTAGAGCTCCCTACAAACACCCACGGAAACTATATTTGCCTGGAGATTTAAGGTAATGGACAGACAGCTGCAACAAGAGGAATTTTTTTTTTATTCCACATTAAGCAGACACATTGTGCCTATGTTGGGAAGTGTGTGTGTGTGTGTGTGTGTGTGTGTGTGTGTGTGTGTGCGCGCGTGCGTGTGTGTAATGTGTCCTTCTAAGGACATCTTCAGAACCTATTTAAAAACCCACATCTATTTGTGAAACTTTCTGCATGGATCTATTATTGGGGTGTGGGAATGAGCTACATGAATGAGAAGCATTACAGCATCTTTCCATAGTCCAACACCAATATGACCCCTGATGAGTGGCAAATATCACAGGGTTAATTGCAAAGCTTTTAGACCCTACAAACATATTTGTGAAGCTGTGTTATTTTCTGGGGCAGCTATTTGTTTAAATGTTCATTTTCCTTTACAAATGACACATAGGGCTGTATTTAGAGAAAACTAGAGGGACATTTTGAGTTCAACCATTGAGGTGCAGGCTGACTTACAGGTTTAATATTTAGCTTGGTTAATTAAATCCCATTCTATGCCCTGAATTTAATTATCCCAACCGATGTGGTAATTTAATATAATAATAAAAAGGGGTTAATGAGAAAAGGAAGAGAATTGGGCTATTCATCCATCTGGATCAGTGGGGGCAATTTTTTTTTTTCTTGAAGTGTCAGTTTATGGATGGTGGAGGTTTTATTGGGCATTATGAATTTTCAATTAGTGAGAAAATGGAAATGAAAGACAGACAGTAGATCCTCTAGGAATGATCACATTCAGAAATAGGTAAAACCCTCATTCTGTAAAGTTCAGGGCAGATTTTAATGTGACTTCATGATAAGGAAGACACTTTTACCTTCATAGGTTATGGGTAAATCCTGCTCTTTCTACACCGCACAAGCAAGTCTCTGGGCCGAGTTCCTTCTCAAATAGAAAGTCATGCCTTTGCTTCTTCTAAATAAAAGTGAGCTCAATGATAAAAGATGATCTTTCTTGTCAGAACAAATAGTCTGTTTCCTCCATAGGTTACTCAATTCATGGAGCCTTGCCTGCATCACCTGTGAAATGTGAATGATGTTATCTGCTCTTCACAGAGTACTGAGAGAATTAAGTGAAAGAATATACATATAGTAGTCCCCACACGGCCTGGCTGATGCATTATGGGTACTTTATAAATAGTGATCTTTGTCCTCCTAACATGCCACAGGTATTCTTATAAATAACTGATAGGAACATGTCATAATGCCACAGGAAATACCAAATCTTCTGGCTTACCAAATAGACAGTGTGTCTCAAACTTTAAAGGACCCGTGATTCATCCTGGGATCTGGTTCTTTATAAGTTTGCCTTCAGCTTGAGATTCTGCATTTTTAACAGGCTCTCAGATGACAAGGGTACTGCTTGTTGGGGACCATACTTTTACGTAGCATAGAATTAGGGCAATGACTTCTAAATACTGAGTAAACTTTGACAGACCGGGCTAAGTTGCAAAACAGAACTTTACTCTATTTCTTTATTTATGTAACGAGAGCATATCAGGGAACTCTGCATATACTATAGGAAAAAAGTTTGAATAAACACATTTAAAAATTTGGGAAGCTCAAATTCATTCTACACACTTTCATTTATTGTCTGGACAGATAAAGTACAAATAATTCAAACACAACAAGATTATGAAAAAAAAACATTTACAATACTTTCCCTCAGAAATCATCTAAACTAGCAAGATTAACATGAAGTCATTCATTTATAACTAAAGTATACAACTGCCTGGTCCTAAGATTTTTTTTCCTTTTTTTTTCCCCCAGATTGAACACATCATAGAGAAGAGGTTTTGGCACGCCTTTCCCATGAATGCTTAGCAAATGCATCAGAACTCTGCCAGCAAACTGCATTCATTCATAGCAGGTGACATATAAAGGTTTCCCTGAATGTTGAACGAGTGTTCTCTGAACTGAAATCTGGTGTTATTTACTTTTCTCCAAAAACCGAAAAGAGGAAAAAAAATAGAAAAAAAAATTTAAAGGAGTAGTCTATGATGCAGCCTCGGTTTTCGTTATCTGTCTACCACTACAACGACTACTACAAAGTTTGCCTCTTCAATGTGCAAACAACAGTCCTGTCTACATGCACTTAGTGGGTTCAGCATGGGAAAAAATGCACAAAATAAGCACAAGTTATAAATAACCATAACGTTTTATTACCATTAAGACTAAACTTGTATTGAAAAGATTTTATGTAACAAGACAAGAAAAGCAATAGCAAATTTTACTATCAACTAGATTATGCATAGCGAGTAACTGTTTCTATTACCCAGGGAAGAGCATGAACTCTTGGATTTTTTTGTTTCATTTTTGTTTTAAATATATAACCGTACAAAGCACAAACGTACTAAAATGATCAGTGCACTGGACGTGGGAGTTTGCTCCCATAGTCCTTTTGTTCCCTTAGCTCTGTTTAGTTTTCCCCAATCTGAATTACATTAAAATAAAGACCCAGTTTTTTTTTTTAATTTTCTACTGTGCAGTAAGAAAAAATATTCACAACAAACATGACAATATATCAAACAATAGTTCTACACAAGTTACCTTGATACCTCTTTAACTGTCACTTAAATATCATAAGAAAACATCTTAAGACATATACAAACAAAACTAGCCAAGTGTTACAACTTAGAATAAATTAACCAAAGAAAAAATAACTTTATATATATATTTATATTATATATACACATACACACACACAACAGAAGGACACAGTAATATGCTTCTTCCCAAAGTTTAAGTAAACAAACAAGTAGTCTAGCCAATCTAGCTATATTTGATCTTGGCCATAGGCATCATCATCACATCTGCAATTAAATAAATAAGTGTTTCAAGCAACATAAACAGTGTTTCAAATGTACCCACACAGCCCAATTGTATCAGCATGGGCTACAAAGTGAATTAGAAAATTGCTTAATGAATGTAAAGCAAATGTATCTTTTTTTTTCCCTCTCCTAAACACGTTTACATTTAACTATGATACTAAGATATGTAAATAATTTTGTAGCACCTACTGCTCAAACTAAGGAGGTTTTAGATTAAAAGGAAAATGAATCTTTTTAATTTTTGTTCTGCTGACATCCCATACTGATGACTTAAAGAAAAACTGTCTTTCAACTCATCTCCTTGCTTTTGGGTTTTGACTGTGGGGAACTGTGGTACCCTGGGTAGAATGAACACTCCTTCCCCTAGTGGTTAATAGTTTTTATTATTATTACATGCTATGAAAAGATATGAAGATCATCTGTTTATAGCCCATCCTTCAAAAAACAGTCTACGAATCCAGTTTAAAACACACATCTTGATCTCTAAAAAGTTACCAGTGCAGTATGAACGCGACAAAGTTGTCAATTTCCCCTAAATTAGCCAGTCAAAATATTTTTTCTCAAATCCAGATTCTCTTGTAAAAATTCTTTATATTTTATAAAAATAGATTTTTCTTGAAACCCATTTTCAGCAAAGAGACCACCTCTTTGGCAACAATGTTAATGTTATTAAATTGTTAATGTCATCAGGTACCCCCTTTCCCCGTCCCCTAACAGAAGACTGTTTTAGTTCACATGATATAAAAGAAAAAAGGAAAAATAAAAAAAGTTGCAAAAGTTTTTTTTTCATTTTTGCAATTTTTATTATTCCTCTTTAATTTGTGTGGGGGTTTTTAAACCAATCTGATTGGATCAACATTTTTGACAAAAAAGAAAAATCTTTTTTTTTTCTTCCTTTGAATTCCATTACTTTGTAAAAATTGTTTGTTATTTTTTTGTGTTTTTTGTTTTTCTTCTTCAAATGAGCGAATGGTCATCTTAAAAAGACCCACCTTCAAGGAAGGTAGTAAAGTTAGCTGGCTGGGTAAAAATCCCTGCACATTGCTATCTATGTATATTATATTCAACAACGACAGCTATGAAAGAACATTCAATGCATCAAAGGTATTTTTTTGTTTTTTTTTTTCTTTTTTTCTAAGCATTATAAAATCCTTTCCTGGTACACCTCAGGATAATCCAATGTTTTAATACTTAGGCAACACGGGCTTATAAAGTCCATGGTTGAATATAAGCCTTGGAAAGTTTGTCTCTCTCTTTTATGTATGTGTGTGCGCGCATGTTTTGTTCGTATATATTTATATATATTTTTTTAATAAGTAAGGGTGAGAAATTCAGGATTTGTGGGCTTTGTTGGTTTTAAAGGAAACTTGCAACACTCTGTCTCCCAGACGATAGCCATTGAGGCTGGCGATGGCCATGGCTGCCTCATCGTAGTTGGTCATGGTGACGAAGCCGAATCCCTTGCACTTGTTGGTGTTGAAGTCACGGATGACCTTGACGTTGTTCACTGCGCCAAAGGGGCCAAAGAGCTGCCAGAGGACACTCTCATCAGAATCAGGGGACAGGTTATAGACGAAGATGCACCAGCCTGTCCCTGTGTGACCAGGGATGTTCATTCCCACAAGACTTGTCATCCCGTCAATGGTGATTGGGGAGAACCTGGGGGGACAAGCAGAAGGGGGGACTGGTCCAGACATCAGTCTGACCATGGATGACACACAGATGCACAGACACAGACACGGGGCAAAGGGCTGAGTGAGTGTTTGCAGGAGAGTCTTCAGGGTTTCAAAACCAAAATGCAAAAGCTAACATCTGTGATATTTCTCTCAATGAGATAGATAGCTAAGGCATGTACATGCCAAGAAAATGACCAAGTCATTTCCTAAAAGCCACAAGAGGCCCCCAGATCAAGGCTTTACACAGTTCTAACACAGTCTATGTTCATACACTGTCCCACCCCAAACCTACCTGGCCATAGACTGTGAATTCTCGGGGAAAGGATTCTGGTTCACCCATTCTAATGCTGGGTTTATTCATTCAGTGGAATGCACACAGGCTCTCACAGACACAGTGGCCCATAGAAAACAATATATGTTTATTGATTGAGTGAATGACAATTTTGATGTAGGTGCTTGGAAATTGTTACTCTGTTACTTTTTAGGAGATTTAAGGGATGGCCCTAGAAGGGCTCAATTGTACCATCATCACGGCCCTCCACTGACATCTGTCAGAGACCTCTTGGTGTCACTGAGGTTGTAAACACATGAGGAGGTATCTTGTTATTAACCAGATGAGTGGCTCTATTCAGCATTTATGCATGAGGGTTCTCCCATAGAACTGGAGCAGTTATAATAGATGTACTACTCCTTGATACTATATCGTCTCAAATCCATTTTTGAGCATCATTAGAACAAGACCTCAAGTGGTTTGTGCAGTTATAATTTTTGAATTGCTATATATTAGAAAAGCATAAAACTACTCTTTGCTTTGGTGCAACTATTGCTTTAGGTCAGAAATGTCATGGTTTCTTTTGTTGTTGTTGTTTGTTTGTTTAGAATTGAAAAGAAAAAAAACCTGTAGGTTTTATTCACTGATAAAATAAACCCATGTGGCATTTGTGATGGAAGAAACAGTTAGGATACCAGAGTCTATGGCAGAACAGTATTGGAAATAATTTTTTCCACCCTGAACTTTGAAATATTCCCTGCTGACCAGATTGCTTTTCATTTGGTTGAAATTTTTGAGGAGTGAGAGGGAGGGTATGGGAGAAGAGGAAGTCCAAAATAGATGGGGATATGGGACAAAGTGCAAGTTATGACTATTTTAAAAAGTAAACAGACATCCTTGGAGGTTTAGAAGTCATTAGAATTTCACATTTAACTAGAATTTAGATAATAATCTAAAGATATGCTATGAAAAACAACTCTGTAGATTTTTTTTTTTGGCTACTATTCAACAAACCAGGTTTCCCTTTTGCTTAAAAACTAATAATAAAACAAAAGCAAAAACTATTTATAGTACAGATTCTTAAAGGGATAAAATGATTTTATTGTTATTTGTATTATTTTTTGAAGTCTGACTTATAAACTATTTCTCCTCTGCCTGACATCTTTCCGTTTGGGTGCACAAAGCAACCAACTACTTGTTATAAGGCCAAGATCAGAGCCAGTAAAGAGGTTTTAAGTAAGATTGCCACTCAAGTTGGTGATAATTACCTGGGACACTAAGGTAGGACAGAGGCCACATCCAAATCTTGATTTAATAAAAAGGAGAATCTTGTTACCGACTAGTGCTGACTACACTTGACGGGCTGGGCTCGGCTGGATTGGACACCGAATGATATGGCAACACATGGACCAGTTGTTCCTCATCTCATGTGTGTGACAACCTTTTCCACATAGCATCTGGTGCTAGCTCACCAAAGTTAAAGAGCAGCAAAGGTATGGAATAGAGCTAGAAAAATGCAGTGTGGCTGGGAACAGGCAAGCAGTGCGCTAGACATGTGGAGGTAAGTCATGGTCAGCATCACCAGTGCTGGGATTGAGATTTAAGAGGCTGCTGCTCTCTCTGCTCGTGAAGCTGCAGTCAGCTTACTCCCTTCACTGTGTGCTAGTTCCCAGTGTCAGGGTACTTACCATGCATAGCCAAGTGGTAAAAGACCTACATAAAGTGGGGATTGTACTGGTGGCTCTTTAAGACCACACCCCTTTCCCTCAACTGATGAAGGGGTATTAAGGAGCACATCTCTATTGAGGAAGGTGAGGATTCTATCTATGTCCCTGGTAGTGCAGTGGGGCCTCTCAGGTCACATATGGGAACCTCACGGATATAGTGACATAACCCACCTACCTAACCTCTAAGATTCTGATTACCCTTAGGCCTTTTTCAGTCCCCAGCTCTATAAAATGGTGACTTTTTATTCTTTAATAATCTTGAATATTTTTTAAATGAAAGAAACCTCAAATGTAAGCCCTCCCACACATATAACTGAGAGAATACTTATAATAACAGCTGAAACCTATAATAAAAGAAGCCCTTGGTTGAGGTGCACACAGATACACTTCATTCTCAAGATGTGCCTCGAAATGCACAGTGAGATGTGAGTCAAAGAAGCCATTCATGTCTTAATTCATGATTTGACCAGGGCTTAAAGTTCAAAAAAATTTTTTTTCCTCCTTAAAATGACAAGATTGTCATCCATGATTAGCAAAATGTTCTAATTTTGATTTGCTGGGATCTGCCCTCTTAAACTGAATCCTTGTAAGAAATGCAAGACAGGTGCTTGGCGAGTTTGCAAAATCAGCCAGAAAAGTCAGGGCTTTCTCTCAAGGGAAGGCACACAGGACTAGATCAGATCCCCCAGAACTTGGTAGCTGTGGCACCTGAACCATAGGGAAAGCCCACCTGCAAAAAGAAAAAAGGAAAAAGAAAAAAGAAAAAGAAAAAAAAAAAGAAAAAGAAAATAAGAAGAAAAAAGAAAAAGAAATACATTTTTGTGTGCCCCAAAAGAAACAAAATCAACCAAGGTCCAAAATTAAAATTAAGAATTTGACATGCTGGTGGAAGAAAAAAGAAGAATTAAAATCAAAAAAGTAAAGTTAGTGAATTAAAAAAAAAAAAAATCTAGCCCCAGTCTGTGCCAACACGGACATCTGGCAATCTGTGGAGTTTTAATTACCTCTTTACGCCATAGGCCATATTAAGCAAATTGTCCAGCCTGCAAAGAGAAGGAGGGTCTCTGGGTTAATGCCTCGCAGATGGCAAGATCACTCAATGGAACTATTAATAAGAATGCTCCATTTTCAAAGAAGAAAAGCTCGACAACTTTCCCCACTGCTCAGGAGACTCTACACGGGCAGTTCTCTCTGTTTCTTGTTTCCAGTGGCAAGTAATTCACGTCCAGGTCAATGCTAGAGTCTAAAGCAGGTGTCTAACGAACCCTGTTTTCTTTTAAGGTCTGAATTAATTCAGCATCTCCCTACCCCAGAAAATTTGTCCAAATTTCCTTTCATGTTATCTGTGAAACTGTTAAAGCTGGTGATAGTCTTACATTGTTTATCTTTTATTATAACTAAGCTTATGAGCAAAGGTCTCTGTTGCAGGTTAATAACACATCATCATGGGCTACACGTAGGAAATAGACCTTTTCTGTTAGTCTGGCTGCTTTTACTAAATCTGTCCACACACACAAGTTTGGAAGGCAGGGAGATTTTGCAAGCTAAGATTTAAAAAAAAACAAAAAACAAAAAACAAAAAAACAAAACCTAAAACAACCCCCCCCCCAAACAAACCGACAATCCCTCCCAAACAGCTTACTATTTACAGTCCCAAAGCACCTCCCAGCAAAATGTCATTATGTGATAATCTTCCTCCAATACACTACCTTACTTGGGGATAAGCTATTCACACTATGGGGCAGTAGTAACCATAGTTTCCACCATCAGCAGCCTGCTGGAAAGGCTCTTTTACATAAATACTACATGTGAGTTCACACAAAATAGAAATTATATGACTCGGGCCCTTTATGAAATCATTAACCATTTCAGAGTCATGGGGCACAGGAGGACACACGAAGAGGCCAATTTCTTTCCTCACTCTAGCCAGATGAACGGTTACTATTACAGAGAGAAGGACTTATTTTCTCACATGAGGTTTGACAGCAAGAAAAGCCTTTCATTAAAGGGAAGTTGCTATGTGGGCAGAATAAAGTAATTGCTTAGAATTTACTAAGGGGAGGTCAGGACTGTACATCTTCCCTGCACAACAGAGGCTGGTTAGAGTCTAACTGCTGGCCTGGGTAAAACCTGCCTTTCAGAAACGTCCCACAGGCAACTTGTTCATTGCACCAGGGACTTGCTGGTGTTGGGTCTCCAAAGAAACACTAGTAAGCTATGATGAATCTTCCATTTCTTCTTCTCAGGGTGTGTGACTTAAGAGAGTAAAGTTAATATTAAAGAGAGTCTCTCCTTTCCTGGATTCCCCCAGAATTACTTAGGAAAAGAGGTGAGAGCAAGCCACTCCTGGCAAGGATCTGCCTTTGGGTCTACCCTGCCTTAAGTCTAAGCTGCTGCATATGGCAACATCTTAATGATGAGCTCCACTGAAACAGACTCCTCTTGTCTGACTAAATTCAGAGATTCTTGTTTCTACTAGTGAATCTCGAGTTTAATACACAGTCACAGTGACAGGCTGGCAGAGGGTTAGGGAATGCATCTAGTCTGATTGCTTGATTTTGTAGAAGTAGAAATTGATGCTCTGAGTAACCATCACATATGAGGGCTTGGACGGGGCACATGTGCCTTGTTCTGTCCTTCAGAGCTATGGGCTCTCTGGCCCATGCGTCATTCCACACTGGTGTCTGTGTGGTGGGTAGTAGGCTCTGTCCTCTGTGGGCATGCCTACCTGAATCTTTGAGCCTGGTGGTGGAGAGGGCCAGGGTATCGCCTGTTAGGGGACTGGTACAGCTGGGAGAGCAGGGCCTGGCTGGACTTCTGGCTGGGGTTGTTGGCAAACTTCACAGTAATCGGCTCTGTAGCACCGCTGGGCTTCTGGCCATTCAGTCCTTTGATGGCTTCTTCTGCCTCAATCCTCTTATCAAAGCGGATGAATCCCACCCCTCTAGAGACTCCTGGGGAAAGAAAAAGAACATTTGTAAAGAGTGAACAAATGTAATCACTTGGAAGTGCCCTGTGGATATTTTGCAGTGACTCAGGCCACCTGCAAGGCCGGCTCCCTGAATCTCTGTCACTCAGCAAAAGGCTTGGGTGCATTTCTACCGGCATTGCTCTGGGCAGATTCTCCAATGTTGAGATCATAGGGCTGTTTCCCTCCAGGCCTTCACAGCTGCCCTGCCCAGTCCCTATTCACCTTTAGTTATTGTAAATAACCACCCCAAACTACCAAGTTCTGCAGAGTGCCTTAAATACCACATAACTGGAACTGTCATTTATTTGAAAAGCAACCTCTGGCCACATGCTGCACCCTCTAGGTACATAGTCTGTGCTTCTTCTGAACTCTTTGAATGGTGCATTTTATCCCTGACTCTTATTCTTTTGTTGTCTTAAACAGGAACAAATAAAACCTACAAATGTCCTTTCCCTGGGTCTTTGCTACATGCAGATAAAATCCAGACTTTTGGGGTTAGCAGTTGTTGCCCTTGGCAATCTGGCTTCAAATCTCCTGTTGAAATTCTCACAGGCCGTACTGACCCGCATTGAACAAGCCATATTCGTTCTCAACACTCTACCTTGGGATATACCACCTTCTGCCTCCAGACTGCTCTATCCCTTCCTTTTTGCCAGGAGACTGCATCACTCTCCAATGCTCTGCTCCAAAATGACCTCTGCCATGGAGCCTTTCCAGTGACTGCCACCAGCCACACCTTTTTCTGAGCTCCCTTGGGACACTGCACAGTCCCTAGCGAGTATCTGCCCTATTGGAGTCATGTGAAAGCAGGCTGTCTTCGTTATCCTTGGTCCAGAGCGTCTCTCTCTCTCTGCACAGTGTTTGAGGCAGAATCAACACCAATGGGAGATGGCAGCGTGAATCAAATAGTAAGCATCTCAAATCGGGCATAGACAAGACAGTGTAATAGACAGTGCAGCCCAAGTTACCTTACATCTTGCCCTGAGATGCTGGTTGGGTTTCCTTCTTATGGACAAAGAATGCTGGCACTAGAAACTTGGTCCATACCTCTGCNCTGTTGATTAGCCAGTGGGAAATCTGACTCCCTTCTTCAGATGATTACTAATGTGTAGAATAAGGGAGCTTGAAGGCCCTTCTAGTTCTACATCACTGTGATCTGGAGCTAGAGCTGTACATATAGTTAGTTTCACACACTGGTTGGAGGCTGAGAGAAACTTTGAAGGCCACAGAATCCCATTCCAACTTGACACCCAAATCTGCCTTTACAACTCTGCCAAGTAGTTTAGCTGTGGAGACTTTGGCTTCTCAAGAAGGACCATTCAGGTAGTCTTTGTACAAGCATCAGAAACCTGCCTGTCTGAGTTATAATCCTTCACCTTCAAAAACCATGAACCTGCTTCTGTAAGTAAGAGGGCACAGATGTACAGGGACACCAACAACAAGGAAACACTTAACCTGTGACTTGATCAACCAGGATGCGCGAGGTGATGATGCGACCGTATTGAGAGAAAAGCTGCTCCAGCTCCTTCTGGGTCATAGTCTTGGGAAGGCCACTGACATACAGGTTAGCATCCCTGATTGAGGCCGAGCTCGGACGGGCGTAGGACACCTAGGAGAAGGCAAGAGATGCTAAATGAATGAAAGGCACTCATCCTCCGGGAGGAGACTGGGGTAACAACCAAATTGACAGTCCCTTGTCTGTCCCGGGGACCCATGGTTCTTGTATAAGAGTAAGAACAGGAGAACAACAAGAGATGAACAAAAGGAAAGTTGTCGACAGAACTTAAAACAAATGCACAGATAAGGGTCTCTAAGTGCAGAACAAAATAGCTACTGTATGGCAGCTGTTAAATGCAGAACTACCCACGCATGAAGTTCTGAAGATTTACCTCCTGGATGTGGGAGTATAGATGATTTACTGTATCCAACACATAATAATCTTTGAATAAACCAAAAAAAAAAAAAAAAACCAGCCCCTGAAATTCTGCTCTGCACATTTCTCTCTGTACCATCCTCCCCACCCCCATCCAAAGCATAAAAGCAATCAGGTTCTCTGTAAGATTTTTTTTTTTTTTTTATGTCCCATCCTTTGTGTTGCTCCAATCTGTTCCCATGAGGTCTGCTCTCGCTGAATGACAAAGTGCTGGTGAATTGGGGTTGAATGAACATCTGCTTGTTAAACTCTGCTATGTGACCTCGTTGTCACATCTGCAAGGACTGGTTGCCTCTAACTTCGAGGCAGGGCAGATAGAACCACAACAAACAGAATGGGGGCACGGTAGACAAGAAGGAGGCGGGGAAGGATGGTGGGAGAGAAGAGAGAGCCTCCACGGTGCTTATAATAAGCTTGACTTTGTAAATTTGTCCTCCCAGATCTCCCAACTGCTGTTTTTTTCCTCCCCAAAAAGCTAACACAGAGTTGTAAACAGATCTGAGATTCCATCTGCAAGAAGCCAAATCTTCAGCAGTACACATAAGCAAAGCAAACCCCAGCAGTCATTAATTTTAGACTTTCATTTACTTATTTATTTATTTTTTTTAAAGAAAACAACATCAGACATTTGAAATATAATTTACAGCTAGTCTAACAAAAGCACTTTCCTGCTAAAGCTATTTCTGGGGCGGTTATGGCTCAGAATGGATGATGAAAGCAGTCATTTCAGAGTACATCTGACAACGGTGGACAGGAAGGGACCTAGATGCCATAGCATTTCTCAGCTGGCAGTTTTATTTAATCTATACCACAGATCCAGAAGGCCCACTAAATCCATTAGGGTGAGAATGCATGCGTGGCTGTGCATGTGTGATTATGGGTACACAGAAACGTATGGGCACACAATTTTGACATTAAGAGCTAACCCTTGAGCAGCAAAGCTGGCCTTGTTTGTGACATCTTCAGGCAAAGAAAATAAGTTCAGAGAGAAGATGAAGGATGGGCAGACCCTTTGCTTGTGGCGCAGCCCCCCTTTCTATGACAGGGACACTAGGTCCCTTTATGAGTTCTATACCTAAATATAGATGTTGACTCAACAGAAAATGATGTGAATGACTAATCTGCCTTGCTAGCCTCCTCGCGTTGATGGAGCCAGGCAGCTGCCTTCAGTATCTACATCTTCTAGAAAATAATGGGTGGCCTGGGGGCCTCCGCACATGCTATATCTTCCCTGCTCATGGCAGAGAAGCATAGTGG
The DNA here is from genome assembly GCF_900095145.1 of Mus pahari. NCBI lineage: Eukaryota > Metazoa > Chordata > Mammalia > Rodentia > Muridae > Mus > Mus pahari. Next base: position 60,976,938 of record NC_034595.1, read on the forward strand.
CCCCTACGTAGTGAGTCTGTGTGCGCGTTTGAGGCCAGGGAGCTGAAGGATCAACAGCTCCATGCAGCTGTCTGGGCAGGACTCTACTCCACAGGAGGTGCTCTTATCCTGTGTTTTCTTAGGGGCTAGCACAGGTTTCAACATAGCAGAACTGTTTTTTCAGTCAGGAGGAACTGAGGTAGGAAGGAAGAAATCTGTCCACAGTAATAAGGCTTACCTGCTTCACTTTGCCAGCTACTGATGCTATCTGAATACATTTGTGTTCCCCCAAAGTTCAACCTCCCTCACTGCATGCCTTTACTCAGGGGCAAAGAGGTCAAATCTCAATCTTGTAAGGGCTTAGCTCAATGCCACCTTCTCTGGCAGTCTTCCCTGTCTACAATTGCCTCACCCGAGATCCTCTGTAGAGGCACGTTTGTTCTAACCTTAAATCCCCATCTAGTCGTATGGTTTTCTTGAGGAGTGTGAATATGTGTGTGTGTGTGTGTGTGTGTGTGTGTGTGTGTGTGTGTTTTATCTGTGGCTCCACCTCTCAGAACAGAGCCTGAAACCTGCAGAGGGCACAAAACATACTGACAAAAATGAATTAATACCCAGAGCTCAGGAGGAATGATGCTGGTGGCTGTGGTTCTTCAGGGTTAACTATAGCTTGGTTCCTCCACTAAAACAATCAAGCACCCAGAATCATAGCTGTGTGCCCTCACCAAGCAAAGAACTAAGGGACAGTTCTTACTCTCTAGAGCCTGAGACTGGAAGGACCAAGAGGAGTTGGTTTCAAAACGAGATATCACCTCACTCAGCAATCACTTCTGGAAGATCAACTCTCTCTGTGGCGGGAACACATCTTGTTCCCCTTCGGCAGATAGCGGGCACGTCAGCATTTTCTAATAAACATGGGGTGAGTGGGAGGACAAATAAGCAATTATAGTGACCCACTGCCACAAAGTCACAAGATGTGTGCCATGCCAAGTTGACGGCTAGAAGGGCGAGGGAGGTGATGGAGCTGCAATGAGATTGGTGGTAAGGTGACGAGGAGAGGGTGGCTTGGTCATAGCCTTCTGCTGTGAGGACAAATGAGGTAAAGGAGGTCAAAGGTTGTACAATGCCTGGCAGTGCATGGTCTCTACTACCCAATAGCTGCCCAGCACGTGACAAAGGCCTGCATTTCTACTGGTTCGGGGCAGTTAGAGCTGGGTTCCAGGAAGCAGCATGTTGAAGCACACTCTTGGGCAAAGGGTGTTGGGACTGGAAAGTCAATGTCACAATAAAAAACTATTTCTCCCAAAGATGACCTTGAGGCAGAATCTCAGCTGAGCTGGAGAGGACAACCCAGAATCCCAGAGACTGACCCAGGCCCAGGGCAGTGGTAGGCCTGGAGAGGAGCAGCATCTGGGATGTTCTATCGCCCGTCTAAGCCCGCTTTAGTTTTGTTCTTCTATTTAGAGCCACAGCTTATTGGTCTCTTAGCCCTTTGTGCAAGGGACCTCTGAGGGAAGGACCAGGCAAAAGTGATGGGGAAAAGATTTGCTAAATCTTGCACCGAAATGCTCATCCTCGGACCTAAAAAGTTCAAACATTGTTAAACTCCAGCAGAAGGACTGCAAATGTCAGGCCCTCTGCTAACCTGAAACACATCCTGCAAATGTTGACCTTCAGCCCATGCAGAAGGACTGTATTGGTGGCATGGTGTCCCTCGTGATCTGGTGGATTCGAGCTCAGGGCTCCCAGGGCTATAGACAGTGCCCTGGGAGATTTCTACTTGCCTCAAACCATCAGGATTGTGCTCATTTCATTCATCTAGGATCTCTGACGAGAAGATGGGCGTTTCTAGGTCAGCGCAGCTCTTGTTCTAGACAAAGCTGTGAGTGAAGAAGCCACTCCTCTTTGTGAGGGTGGCCCAAAGGCAGGTGACTGAACTGCAGACTGCACACACAATCCTGACAGAGATTTTTCAGCATTTCCACACACCCCAGATCTCTCTCCCTCTCAGTTTGTAGTCCCCTTACCCACTACAAAAGGACACAATAGCAACAAACTTAGGAGTCTAGGTGCTAGAAGTGGTCTTGACAATCTAGAGAGGGGGACCCGAGAAAGGCTCATCTCTCATAGACATTTCTGAGAACAGGAAGTTCACATCTACATGAAGATCCTACACTACCCCTGGATACCACTGGCTGCTGCAAAGCTCTTCTTTGAGGCCTCAGGAACATCCTCACCCTTCTTATGAGCCTCCATCCTTGACAGGTGCTAATGCAGTTAGGGAACTGCATTTTGAAATGTTACTCCAAAGTGTATACTTATGTCACTTTAACTGAAATCGAGATCCCAGTAGAGAATAGGGGAACAAAAAAGATACAGAGATTAAGAACAGCTTTGGTATTGCTGAGCTTTAGATATGAGTTCTTTTCCCTTTCCAGATGTGTGACTTTGCACCTGAGAGGTATCTCTTGAGTAACATTGCTCAGATGTTCTCTAAAAGAGCCACTTGCATGTAAGATTCCTAGGCACAAAGGCTGGCCCAAAGTAAGTGCTCAATAAACCGTGACTTTGACATGGTTGCTATGTAAACAGGCTTTATTCTAGACACTGGGGAGCAGAAATGTGTACAACAGTCCCTGACACGCAGGACTGCTAGTCTAGCAGAGGAGACATCCACAGCTTCCTTCATTATTTGAAGATCAAGCTACAGATTTTTCCCCAGCCTGTTGTAACACCCTATTCTCTGAGTGAATACAAACTCCCCAGAGCAGGCAGGTCCCCAGGGAACGTTCACTCTAAAGAAACCAGGAGAATGGCAGCAGGGAGCAGACTCTGGGGCTGCCAGGGTTTTTATGAGCAAGTCCTCCCAGGGACCTGGACTCCCACCTGTGGGAGCAGGGAGACCAGAAAGCAGCCAGCTGGCTGGAAACCACAGTTTTGACTGTGAGACTGGTTCATCTCTGTGCCCGTGGACTCAGCCCTCCCCACAAACAGGCCAGGTGTCTGCTTTTGTGGCTTTAGCCTTTATGTTCCTCTCCACACCTGCCACCTGATACAGACCATTCTAAAAAAAAATCTTGGGGGTAAGGCCTCAAGGTAACATCTCAGGTGCAGTTTGATCCCATCACATTTTTCCCCCCTGCTTAGAACTCCCCAGCTTGTCTTAAACACCTTGTGACAGAAATCCAAATGCTTTATGTAGGCATTCAGAGCATCTGGCCCTGGCAGCTGGCCCAACCTCATCTCCTGCTGACCTCCACATGCACCCTTATGCTTCAGTTCAGACAGAGACCCAGTCCCAGGTTTCTGGATTGTATTGAAAGTTTCTACCTCCACGCCTTTGTTCTTTGTGTTTGATTATCCTCGTGGCAAAATGAATTCCCGATTCCCTTCTAGGCCTAGCCATGTTCTCCACGAGGCCCAGGTATACGTGGCGATTCTTTTCATGACTGCTACAGAAGTGTCTGTCTCCATTGTCACAGCTATCACGTCCTATCCCCCATCACAGTCACCTGTTCCTAACACCTCACCTCCTCCATCAGGTCGAACATCACAGTGATACTGACATACTCACTTTCCTTCAAAGCTTTGCTAGGGCAGGAGCTCAACTGAAACTAAATGTAAATCTAACTTTAGTGAATGGATTTCATATGCTTTAACAGGAGCTGATGCAAATGGAAAGAATCATATAGTTGGGGAGTATCTAAGGGAGTATCATAAGTGTATCTGAGACACAGCAAGCCTACAGTAGCTGATACACAAGAGGCCCAGAATGTCTTTTTAGGAAAGTTGTGATAATAGATTCATGTGCCTTGAAACAACAACAACTTCTTCTTCTTCTTCTTCTTCTTCTTCTTCTTCTTCTTCTTCTTCTTCTTCTTCTTCTTCTTCTTCTTCTTCTTCTTCTTCTTCTTCTTCTTCTTNTTCTTCTTCTTCTTCTTCTTCTTCTTCTTCTTCTTCTTCTTCTTCTTCTTCTTCTTCTTCTTCTTCTTCTTCTTCTTCTTCTTAATCTATCAGACTGGGATGGAGCTTAGCCATTAAAGGCTAGGATCACAACCAGGAAAAAAAAAGCATTAGACTGTCAGAGGTGCATCCTTAGTACGAGGCTCTTTATGTTTGACTGGGTCCTCTAAATGGGCGAGATGTGAAAGAGGCTTCTTGTCATGATTAGGGGAAGAATACATGCCAGACGTGGAGCTACAGCTTCCTCTCCGCTAAACTGCAGCTCCTGCCTCCTGCTTCATGGGAGACTGGTAGGAGTGTCGCAGCCATCTGGAAACTCCACACTACTTCCTACCATACAGGACTTCTGACTTTGCTGTCTGTGCCTTAGTGAGAGTCAGAGCCACTCTCTTTGAATGCATCTCCAGAACGGGTGGGATAGAGAACGGGCTCTGCCCACTCCTGCTCTGAGTCTCTGTCACTCACCTCAGGGGGACACCTACTCCTTTTTATCCTTGAGAGCATCTGTTGAGCACTTGCTGCAAGCCATGATTGCCTACACATGAAACATCATTATTTCCATCTTCTGGATGTTACATTCTGGTGCAGTGAGATTAAGTACTTTGCCAAGGTCATGTAGCTAAACGAAGACAAACTTGAATGTGACTCAAAGTTCTGGGATCTTTCCACTGGGCCACAGCAACCTGGACAGTGAAATAAAAGCTTACGTTCTTGGCACAAACCGTCATTGTTCTTGGGAAGGTACCAAGCTGGAATTGCCGTGCTGTAATATTTTATTAGACCATTAGATCTGGAAAGAAGCATCTTCCAGAGAGGACATAGACTTTCAGAAGGAAAGTGGTGCCCAAGGTCGTCCCATATAGTTTTATAGCAGAGCTGGGGCTTCACTATCCTAACTCAAGAGTTCTTTTGAGTGGAGAAAAAGGGGGGGAACTCAAGGAGGGCTACGTGCTCTGTGCTCCTTAACAGACAAGTCACCTTACCCCCAGCCTCATGAGTGCTATGTAGAACTGTCCCTTTAATCTTCAGGGTCAGAGATGTCCTAGACCAACGTCACTTCACCCAACTTTCTGGGATCAGGAAGACATTTGACGCCCATAATGTTCGATGATAGCTACTACCGCCACAGTTACTGAGTTCTCCCAACAGTCTGAATGTGACTAGGGAATTTAACTACTTAGTTAACTCTATGTGGAGCTAGTGGCTACTACATTGAATCGAAGCAATGCTGAGTTGTAGCGTCTCAGAGCTAGGAGAACATACAGGCTCATCTAGTCAGGATTCACGCTGTGGGATCATCCAGAAGGGAAGGGTTCTGTTTGAAAGGCTCTGATGATGAAGGGCTCTGTGCTAGTCTGTATTTCCTATGCTGTACTGATAGCTATGCAGGTTTTCTTCTCAGCTATTTTAAATAAAAGGTTGAAATAAAATGCCTTAGCCTCACTGCAAAAAAATGTCCCCAGGAGAATGGAACAGTAGCCGTTCAGGGTAGATATGTGGGCATACAGCCTGCTATCCATCTTTGTTATTCATCTTCGGACAACATTCAAATGTCAGGACTCTTTAAAACAGGGGGATGAAAATGGAACACAGGACACCAGGAAGAATTGGGGCGAGGAGGCCCACTCTTTCCTCTAATGTGGAGATATAACCCCACCCCAGTCCCTGGCTGTGTAGATGTGTGGTTATTTTGAGGGGCTCACATGACCCCATTTGCTTCTTTTGCTCTTACAAATGCCCTCAAACCCCACCCAAGCCTTTCTGAAAACTTGAATGTGCTTCCAACTTGTACCTGGCCAGTTTTCTTTTGTCATCCAGACCCAGGACCCAGAGAATGATCTTCAAGATGCTGGGATGGTACCAAGTTCAGTGGGCTGAGAAGACAGAACCATTTCCAACCCTCTATATACCTATATCGGCATGTATTCAAAACAAGTAATTCAAAGAAATTTAATGGGGCACCTGAAATTAGAGCAGCCAAATGCATTCTCCCACTAAAGAGCAGCAGAGGTGGGTGCTGGGGGTGGCTGGCCCAACTGGGCATCTCCAGTTTCAATGGCATATCTTTAGTCTTTTCGTTGGGGACTCAGTGACTCAGAACCTTGGCTGACCTTGGCAGCCAAGGGCTCCTGCACTCTCTGAGGTACAGCTTTGATGGGGGTGGTAGTGCCTTTTTGTTATGAACAAGATAGAAGGAGGCAGGCTATTATTTCTGGGTGGGGTGATATCCGTCAGCAAAAAATGATCCGCTAACTCTCCGGGAAGCATTAAGAGCCGTGATAGGAGAAATAATTGCTTATGCCGAGTGCAAAGAAAAGATGCCTCAGCGGAACGCAGGCCTTTAGCAAGGCAGGTGGATAGCTGAAGAAGCAGGGAGGGAGGAGGTACTGCTGCCCAAGACCCCTGGCAAGAGAAAGGAGCTGGTGAAGTGAATGGGAACCTGCAAAGCTCAGACGTGGAGAGATCCCCAGAGGCAGTGCTAGTGCCATTAGGAGAATAAAGAGAAAACGTTGAAATGATTAAGCAGCATCCTTACAGGAGAGGCAGAAGAACTAGCCTGCTTCCTCCCCAGAGAAGAGGGGAGGTTCCTTCTGAAGAGCTCTCTGCCCCAGCAGCCTATTCCCTAGTTGGGTTCTCTAAAGACCTGGGCTGCTGCCTGGTGATAAGGCACCTTTCTTACTTCTCACAACTGCAGCCCTCAGGGGCTCTCTCTCAGAGTGACAGAGGCAAACCCTTAATCTGAGACTGGTGCTGAGACTGCTCACGTCCTCGTTTGCACAAGAGCTGTGCTCTAGAGATGGTTACAGTTTTATCATTTAAATAAAGGGTCATGTAATTATGTAAGACATAAAGTCATTTATAAACATAAAATTCAATGAAGAAAAACCCCAAGTACAGACAGACAGACAGACAGACAGACAGACAGACACACACACACACACACACACACACACACACACACACACACACGTTCTATATTATGTAAGAAAAAAAACAAACCTCAAATCAAATGCAAACCTCTTAATAGTTATTGGTCAGAAATCTAAGGTTGATAAACCTACTGCAGCTCCCTTCAAGATTCTCAGGGAAAGTTGAATATCAGTCCAACACCTGTTTGGATTATTACTGTCTTGAAGACCCTTTCTTTCTTCCTGTCCCCCTCTCTCTCTTCTCCCTGTGCCCCTCCCATTTGGCTACGAAGCCTTGAGCTCATATAATCTCTCTGTCTCAGTCTCCTCAATGCTGGAATTAGCATCGCACTCAGCTCCAGTTCTGTTTGTTCTTAATTAATGTGACAAGGAGCTGAAGCAAAGGTAACCGGATTCAATTGAGCATTTCTTAGTAAGAGGCTGAAGTGACAGGGTAGACTCAGAAGGTGCTCTTTCAGAGCTGGCTATGATGGGCATCAGTTGTCATGGAGCACCAGGGAACCCTTTTGAAGGACCCACAGATCTCAGTCTGGGGCTATTCTCAGAGTCTCATTGGAGACAAGTGGAAAAAAATAGCAAAAAGAACAAATAGCACCCCAGGTCCTAAGTGAGGTAAACCATCCCCCTCTGTGGCAAGCCCATGGTCCATACCGCTCTATGGCCCATGAAACATTTGGATGGAGGCTTTCCAGGCCATTGCAGTCCGAGGTTCACTTAAATGGAAGGCCTTAGGCTTGGAAAGCAAGAGCTGGAGAAGTTATTTAAAGTCCAGTGTATCTTCAAGTTAACGGCAAACGTTCTGAACCGTAAGTCCATCTACGAAGAACCTTGGAGAACCACACAGCTCATTTCTTTGCTTTTTATATCTTCTAATCACACCAGGGAATTAACCCTTGTCTGTGCGGAGCCAAACTCTCCACCCACACACTCTCACAGGGCTCACACGCTGCTAGGCAAACAGGCAGCTTGACATTGCAGCACAGAGGACCCACTGCCAGAGAATTATTTTTAACGCTTTTTAAAAATACCCCAACTGTCATTTACCCACGGTGTGATCCTAGGTCTGTCTCCTGAACTTCCTTCGGGCCTCAGTTTCCTCATTAGCATAACGAAGATAACAGCACCCCTTCTTACAGGGCTAATTTTAGACACGGAGCTGCTGTGAGCAAAGCGTGTAACTCCCAGGACAGCTCAAAGGTTAAGTCCTAACATGAGAGATTAGAATCCTAACGGTCACACAAAGCAAGGGAGCGTTTCTGTTGTTGGCTGCCATTTCCTCTCTGGCTGCTGTTTGTGAGTGCTAAACTGACAGCTGTGTGGCTCTAGGCAGTATACTTCACCTTTCTAGTCTTACCTACCCTGTCTCCACGAAGATTCCTCTCCCTTGAAAGAAGTCTAATCTAAAGAACAATCCCTCAGGAGTTCCCAGCTATTCACAGCTACTCAGTGCAGGGGCAAGGTCTGTCCAGGCTCTTCACATACCCTCAGAGATTGTTTGGGCCCCTTACATACAGCCTCTTTAATAAAAGGAAAGTGGCTTTTTTTTTTGTTGACAGGAAAGTGTCTTTGTGGACCAACACCTCCTGCTAGCAGGTAATGGGAAATTCACTGATACCTGCCAAAAGCACTGATGTCACTTTTAAATCTCAGGGTCATAGGTAAAAGACTGATACCCGAAGGTCAACTGTTATCTTCTGCTTGGTTTTCCTTCATACGTCATTCTTTGTTTTTGTTCTTGACTTGTAAAAATAGGGAGATCTGACATAAAGGATATTTAGAGTTCAGCTCCTATTGAACAACTGAAGATCTGCATTAAACACCTTCAGAATCTCTGTCGTCATACCATCATCACCACCACCATCACCACCACCACCACCACCACCATCATCGTCATTGTTATCATCAACATCATCATCATCATTGTTATCACCATCAACGTCATCACCACCACCACCACCATCATCATCATCAGACTTCTGCCCTCTCTCTGTTAGCTCCCATCACTGAAACTATTCCTGAATTTGGTAGTTAGTCATTAACCTTTACTGTTTAGGGGTTAATTCTTGGCTTTTGGGCACTAATATTTTTGTATATCACACCTAAAGTGCTGTGTTTTCTGGGTTATCAGATATGTGACAATGAGCACACACGTGACCAAGTCTGTCAACTCGTGCCAGATGGTCCCAAGATCTCTGTCATACATGCTTCCAGAGATGACCTGTGTGGTTTGTTGTTTGTGTCTGTCTTTGTTTCCAGATTGACAAGCTATCTACTATTTCCTGGGAGTCAAGAGTAAAGAGATAAATCTCATGCCATTTATCAAAGCAAACTGAAGCAGAAGTAAACAGTGGCCTGGAAGGCAAAAAAAAAAAAAGGCAATTTTAAGAAATTAATAAATGATGAGACTATTAACAGCACACATAAAGGGTTTTCTTTTTTTTCTCTTCCATTTAATATGATTTTTACCTTAAACACTGTGTCCCTTTAGGAAAGGGAAGAAAAGTTAATAAAGGAACCTATCAGTCAAACTTAATTTTTTTTTGTATGGCAAATAAACTCCTTTAATGAAAGGGCTGAAATCCCTAGGTTTGCACATTAAATTTTCATTTGTAGTAGAGAATGGAAATTATTGATTCAGCAGTGGTATCATGCATTCTGAATCCTACAGTGACTTAGGAGCCCACATTTCTGCCGGGTGCAAATGTGTCTGTCAGCAGCACTGGATGCAGGGGGAGCCTGGGCTAGGTGGGAGGATACAGAGAAGAATCCAGAGCACGGAAGGAGGCTGAGCAGCGCTTCACAGAAAGAAAATAATCAATGCTCCTTGTCTCAGAGATCCATTTAGACAACGCATCCCACTGTAGGATGGGCTACGGGGACCATTCTGATACTAGAAAAGCTGGGTCCAGTCTTTGGGAGAAACCACAGAGATCTTAATAAAATAAAATAAAAAAAATTTAGAAGGCGGACCGATGGCTGGTGATTTGGTCCCGAGCTGAGGGAAAAGGGTTTGGTTTTAAGAAAGCTGCAGAGGACAGAAAAGTACCTTTCTCAGTTCAAGGTCAGCGTGTCTGCCCGGGGGGGAGGGGGGGGACGGGACATTTGACATTCTAATGCTGAAGTGGATAACACACACAAATCAATCAGTCCCTCAAACAGCTCTCAATGCAACAAGGTCCTCTTCAGTGTCAGGAGACAGGAACACGTTTCTTGACTTAAAGTATGAAAATATGTGTTTTTCTTTTGAAACAAATGAATCTTTCTGCCTCTCTGAGGACTATGGCATAATTAAACAACTTTTATTTCCCCCTCAGAGAATTCTTAGGAACTGATTCTAAGCCTTGTTGAAGGCAGTCTAAATCAGGCTTATTTCAGGGTCTTTGTGTACTATACAGACAGTAGGAGATCAGAGAAAGCAATAATTTTTTTTTTATAAAAAGAAATAATCTAAACACAATTGTAAAAATAAAGCTGCTTAAAAAAGAAAAAATACTCATGTAATGTGTTCCAAAAAGAGAAAAGTTCTGTTGTTGTTTTTATTTCCTTCCAGCGAAGATTATCTTTACACTGCTCGTCTCTTTTGTTAGCCTGGATGTCAGAAAAGTAGTTTTGCTGAACTAAAAAGTTCTAGTTTTGTGTTTTCCGATGCGGAGAGCTGGTGCCATCTATAGATTTCCATTCTGGGAGAGGTTTCTCTTTTGTCCTACTTTGAGTCAGACCTGCTGTCATGAGGATAAGAGCGCCCAGGAGACACTTCCCTGTGGTTTAATAGGCTATGAAGGATGGGACTCATTAATCGCCTGGCAGCTGCCCCTAAACAGGATGCTGCCTGGAGGTGGGGGGAAGACCGGGGAAGGGAGGCGAGGAACAGGCTGCTTCATCCAGGAGAGGACCACCAGATGCCCAAGGCGGCCGCATCTTCCATACATGAAGTCGGAAGGCAGTCCAGCCCCAGAAACCTACCTCCCTAGACGAGTAGCCTCGAGGTTACTGATTTCTGACTTGCAGCAATGATTCTTGAGATGTTCTCCGGTCACCTAATTATTTTTAGACTGTTGGATTACTATTTTTGTTGTTCCTTTACTATCTTTTCATCCAATTTAACTGGAGCTGCCCTTCTTTCGGCACTGCATTTGTTTACAGTTGACGTTCCCCCTCCCATTCTCCAATGGTAGGTTCCTAATAATCCTTAAGTGAAAGTCCCGCTGCTCACTTCCGTGCATGAGGGAGGTCTCCTGACTTGGAGCTACCTACTCCCCATCCTCCTTGTGACCCACCACCCCAACTTAGGGCCACACTTCATAGCTGGGACAGCTCTCCGGCCCCAGTTTCTTCCTTCAGCTTGCCATTGTTGTGTGCAGAACTTCAGGCTGGCAGGCCTGCTTTGTAGGGCCTTGAATCCCTGACCCCAACCTGACTGTTGGATTAGAGTTGTCAAGACTCCTGGTCCCTTCCCTCCACTCTTTACCCCAATTTTACTATTTTGTAATGGCTCATGTCCCTTACTTAACAGAGTGGACAGTGACTGTTCTTTGAGTAAAGAAAGAATATCACTTCTGGATCCCACGAGCCTGGGCTTATTAGACCCACAGACAAAAATGTTACCAGGGCCCCCTGAACTGAAAGTCGGTGTATCAACTCTTACCTTTATGGTTTTGGTCTGGAGTCTGAGTCCATTTAAAGTGTTGATGGCTTTCTCTGCATCCTTTGGATCAATATAGTTAACAAATCCATACCCTAAACTCTGTCCTGTGGAAATATTAAAAAAAGAGAGACAGGAAGACAGAGAGGTGGAGAGAGAGGTGGAGAGAGAGAGGGAGAGGGAGTGGGAGAGGGAGAGGGAGAAGGAGAGGGAGGGGGAGGGGGAGGGGGAGAGAAGGAGCAGAAAGAGAAAGGGAGGGAGGGGAAGAGAGAGAGAGAGAGAGAGAGAGAGAGAGCTCAATATCTTTGCAGAAGCCACACTTCCCATTGTCATGTGTTAAAACCCTCCTCTGGTCTAGGATTTCTTTTTGTTCAGGTTCATCCTAGGATAAGAGGTTTCCAACTCTAACAATTCTCATCCTGGGTATGGGACTTTGAGCTCATAGGAGCTCTCATCATCCAAAGTAAAAATAGTACATGCCCTTGAATAGTCACACCCGATATATACAAGGGGCAGGCAGCATGATCAGGAAGATCCATTACCAGGGAGTAGAAAGACAGCATGCAGTTTGTTAAGGGTCTTGAGTAGAGTCTTGGTCATTTGGGTCATTTTGGAGAGAAGTCATTTACCAACTATTTCTCCCAGATCCCTTCTCTGGGGATAACAGCACTTACCTCTGGCAGACTCTGACAGAGTTTAGTGAGATAATGTACATAAAATGTACCAACATACATAAATTGCCCTGACCACAGTAGGTGCTCAACAAAGGACAGTCACATTCTGCTCAGTCCTGTAAAATTGGGATAAGCACTAGACTCAGTAGCTGTGTCTATTGCCTTGGTCATGCCAGCCACACCCACACTCAGAGGGGGCGATAGCAGGAGCTGAGCAGAGAGGACCAGAGACAGTTTTAGTGAAGGATGCAGGCATGGCCAGAATTTAGAGCAGTTGCTACAAATCATTCTTTGCCCTCATCATCTCAGGAGCCAGAGATCATCAAATAAAAGGAAGGGCAAGGGTTTCTTTCAGAAAGAATGGAGAAGCTCCTAACACACAAAGGGGAAAGCACAAACGCATTCCGCAAAGAGGATTTAGCTACTTTAGGCGGAGATGATATCAACTTGTCTACAAAGAGGTAGCAAGTGACAGGGCTCCCCCCTAAGTGAAATAAAAATAATGTACTTGCGATCGTGCCACTGATTATAAATAGTCCATCAGCTCTGCCATGTGTCATCAGCCAGAAATATCATTAGGAAACTTTACATTTTCTGACATACTCTTTAAGAAACACAGCGCTTGTGGTGGCTGCAGAGCCAGCTTGAACTTCTCAGGCAATGCTATTGATTTGTGGGTGGCAGCAGAGCCGAAGGGGCGGGAAATGACAGGATGTCATACATCAGGGAAGACTGATTACATAAAGCTCTCTTTGGCGTACTGGGGCCAGGGCTGGGAGATAATACAGCAAAAAGCCTGCCACGTCCCGGTGACAGGAGCCCATTTCAGCAGCCAAAAAACTGTTTCCAACAGCTTCTGTTTTGCTGGTAAATGTCTGTGTTTGTGTTGGTTGTAGGAGGGAACCTGGGAAAACAAGTTGGGTTCTGGATCAGAAAATGGGTATCTTTTTTATTGTTATAGGGCAGAAGCAAAGAGAACAGAGAGGAAACTCAATCAAATGAAAACCCCGAATGCCAATGTCTTCTGTTGAACAGGAAAGACAGAGACAAACTTTGCTAGACAGGCTCATCACTATCCAGAGATGGTGCCTGATGAAGGCGGAGAGGCTGCAAAGCATGGGCACACTCCAGCTGCTGTGACCCCCGACCCTTTTCTTTTTGTTTTATTTTTCAAGTTTGGTCTCTCTCTCTCTCTCTCTCTCTCTCTCTCTCTCTCTCTCTCCTCTCCTCTCCTCTCCTCTNCTCTTCTCTTCTCTCTCTTTCTCTCTCTCTCTCTCTCTCTCTCTCTCTCTGAGTGTGTGTATGTGTGTGTGTGTGAGAGAGAGAGAGAGTTGTATTACAAGACCCTGCCACATGTTCTCGCAACGCCATTTTGCAAATACAAAAATACAAGAGACTAATTTCATTGGTTTTAAAATGTAATCTATCCTAAATTTGTCTCCACCTCATCAAGCCTAACTAAATTCACCTAATTAAATCTATTTTCATCATGCAAATTTCTCAGTCGTATTTATCTTGCATATATAATATTCCTATAATCACTTTAAAAATCCAGTCATGTAGCAAGTTGAACTGCTTCTAAAGAACATTTAAAATCAGTTATGTCTATGACCAAGCTGCTGTAGGAGTTCTAGGAAACCAGTTGAATGGGTCATTTTCTAGCCTAATGTAATTTGCATAAAATTAAAATAGAATATAAAACAAACAAATAAGACCTTCACTGGTTAACTGCTAACAGTAGACCTGATCATCCTGAAAAATTTCTGTGGTCTTCATGATCATGACATACATGTGTGGTGTATGCTCCCACTGTGCTATCTTTCTTTGTAAAACTACTCATATATTAACGGTTATCAAAACACGCATCGTGAGTTTAGGTTTTGCATTCTAAATTTGGTCTTAGATTTTTGCTCCTGGAGGAAGGAAAACTCAGGCTTAGGTCCCAGGAGGTTCTGAAGGTCAAGTAAGGGAAAGGACTCCAGTCCGGCAAGATGCGTGACACCAACCCCCCAGCCTGTACCATCCCCAGGGTTCCATTACCCTGGCTCCCACTATAATTAGCTCTCCTGTGCTATCATCACCTGTCCCAGGGTTAGAGAGACTTCATTTAGCATCAAGGATAAAAAAATGCTTCAGGGAAAACTAAGGCCCAGAAGAATGTAATTTCACAAAGGAAGATTCTTCTCGGTATAAAATAAACGACAAATTCTAGAACAGAGCCCTGTATTTAAGAAGAGGCCAGAGATGGAGGAGCTTTCCCGTGCATGGGAAGGTAGGAGGTAACTCAAAAGGCAGCACAATGAATCTACCTGCAGTTAACCTAGTTCCTGAGTAGGCTCACATATGCCTCACAGCATCACAGGAGTCCAGCCATGTCTAACAAAAATGCTCCAAGGACCTAAGCATTCTCTTTTAAAAACATAACCTGGAGAAGATTAAGTTCCAGAGCAAAAATTATAAAAACCCAAGCTAAATTTTTTGAAAGGAACAGTTTTAATACTGGGGGAAGAGTTAACTGAGCAAGAATTTTGCGTTTGAATTTTGGTGGCCAAGCGCTGGTGGTAGGTTTTGATTCAACAGTCCTGTATGTAAGCATACACAGAAAGCTATAGATGGAATGCATTCATAAAGAATGCCAATGCTTTTTCCATGGGGACTGAGAGAGTTGTCATGGTGAGAGGCCTCAGGGGACATAGTCTGGGGCCCAGAGCATGTGTACGTATCTGCAGTCCATAGATAAATCATTTTCTTTTTTCTCCTCTTTTCAAATAGTGATATCTTCTCCCCTTATCAATGGTAACAAAATGTGAGCATATAGTTATGGTAACAATATTTTAAGAACTGAACACTAAACTTTATTTTTGTTCTAAATGTATGTTTACTTTGATTGCAAGTTGAGCAGTCATCCAGGTTCTGCTTACTAACTCATCTTTATTTAAGAAAGAAATGGCAGGAAATAAAGACTGTTTCTAAAATTTTAGGCTACAACATCTGGCTTCTTGTTGCCCACATCTTATCAGCCTCTAGCAGTCCTGTCCAGCTGGCAAGGGTAGAACATCTCCACTTACCATGCATCGGTAATAAGCACCCAAGGTAGTCTGGGATAGAAACTTAGAATTCAGAATGTAGTTTCCAAGAGAAAACTGTATGCATAATAGCCAGAGCTTAAATCACGTCCATATATTTTGGATTAAACAGGATCTTGTTTTGAAAACTGTTCTCCTAAATATGAACCTGAATATTTATGTTTTGATATAGCATGGGCATTTGCACACATGGAGAGATAATATTTCCTCTTGCTATGTGCCCTCCTACTATGATAGAAAACATTTCTATTTGGCTATAGGTTATATGTCAAACCTCTCCATTTAGGAACCCGACATTCCTTCTTACAAGAATTAATTTATGGAAGATTATATTCCGAACACACTAGGTCCTTGGCAGGTGTTTAAGCAGAGCATGTTTGGGAGAAGAGACAAAGAGGAGGTAACTGGGGGATTAAGTTTGCATTCATGAGGAAGGAGAGACCCTGACAATACTCACGCAGGGTGAGCGTGTGTGTGGAGGTATGAGGATAATCTTGGCGTCATTTCTCATGTACAATCTCTTTTTGTGCTCTGGGTTCTCCTGAAAGGCAGATCAACCACAGAGCAACAGTTATTCTAGTGCACAAAGTGCTCTCCCACTATTTTATATCACATTTGATTTTCATGGCAATACTATGTGAAGAGAGAAAAGTATCTTCTAACAGAAACAAGGGAACTGAAGGTCAGAGGAAACTAATTCTTCCCGACACCACAAAGCTGAATTTTTGGTCAATCAGGATTTGAGTAGGCATTTGTCTGTTTGTTTTAATGTGTAGGGTATGGTAGTAAACAATTTAGGCTTGGTGGGCCACAGTCCTTGTCACAACAACCATGACGTTGTGTGTCAGCCAGAGACACTATCTGAACAACACCAAAAAAAAAAAAAAAAAAAAAAAAAAAAAAAGACTGTGGTCCAATACAACTTTATCTAGAAAAACAGACAGTGGCCAGATGTGTCTCTTGAACCATAGGCTGCCGATCTTTGGCTCTGATTGCTGTTCGCCATTGTCACGGTTCCTTCTTAAAAGTATGATGTTACTAACAACTGAGGTTTTTTTGGACTAATTTAAGGAAATGTAAATTGTTTTATGTAGTTTCTGTTAAGCATTTTTACCATGTTCGAGTTCCAGAAACTGTTCAATCACAGCCCTTTAAAACTCCCGTTTTTCTCAGGACTTGGCCTGGTCTTCAGGGTCCTAGGATTATTCTGATCTCATGGCTGACAACAGCAGCAGAAAAGCTGGCTGGAAGAAGCCTCAGCATTTCTGCACTGCCAACTTGCACACTTCGCTCTTTCCCTGTGAGAATCACCCTTCTCCAGAAACCTCACATCCATCGGCTCATCTCATCTGCAGAGCCCCTGAGGGGGCAGCCAGATGGGCAGTTGCTGTTGATGAAAACTTCTGAGTTGAGTAAGGGATTTTTGTGGTCATCAGAACCCCTAGCTCAAGCTGAAATCCTGTTTTCAAAGCACACGATAAAGTCCCCAGTCACCTCCAGATCACCTGCTTGGCGATAATTCACACATCAGGTTAACAGCATTCAACCTCAAATCTCTGGGTGCTCTCCCTGGCTGCCAGCTCTGAGATGTCTTTCCCGGAGTCTGTCTGAACATACCGGAGAGGCAGGGAGAGTGTGCCTGCAACTGTGTATGTAAACCTGTGTGTGGCTCATAACCACACTTGCTGTATAACCTTGGTTAAGTCATTTAAGCTCCTTCAGCCCGTTCCCTTGTCTGGAAAAAAGAGAGCTAATCCTTTAATCCTCATAATCAAAGGATCACTGTGAGGATTATATGAATGGGGGACTAATAGCTGGTATATTTTATTCAGTGACACTTTGTGCCAGGCACTGTGCTAAGTGGCTAACTCATGGTTACCTCATTTAATCCTACGTGAAATGGGCACCATTGGGCCCATGGTGCACACATGGAAAAAAACGTGGTTTAAGAAGTGGTAAAAATGACCTGTTCGAAGTTAAGGAGCTGCCAGGCTCCAGGGCTTGGACTTGCACGGACCCTTTTAGTGAGACTCCAGTTCATGCTTCCTCTCCACCGTGGCTGCCCTCAGCTCAAGTGCCTAGAAGAGTCTGACGTTTGGTAAGTCTTGACAGGGCACTCTTGCTCTCACCAGGACATGAAGTCTTGAAACTGTGGTTGTGTGCCCTCCACCATCCTCTGGGGATTTAACAGGGTTGATCAGCCTGAAACTCAGCTTTCCTATTGGAAACCCAGTGCTATTGCAACCAACGAGGCAGGGATTTCTTTTCTTTTGGTAGTTGACAGAGTAGCCCTAGACTGAGCACTGTTGCTATTTCCAGCATAGTCCCTGTAGTACCCTCACTGACATCATCTACAAGGAATGCAGATCCTCAGGTCCCTCCCACCCCAGATCTCCTGAGTCAGCACCTGCTTCTCAGTGTGATCCTTGGGGGGCTTCAAATGCTTACTGAAGAATGAGATGAACTGATAAGTTGGATTAGATGTGGGTGTTAGTCTCAGTTCCAAATACTGTTCTGTGTCCCTAGCTATGTGTAATTAACCTCCCTGTGCCTTGGTGTCTGGGAAAACCACACATCTAATGAATGGGAATGAGGAAGGCAAACTCCCACAAGAGAGTTATCAAGATTTCTTTCTTAATATATGCTATTTCTCTTGGTCTCCAAACTTTGCACTCCCATTTTGACTCTGTTTTGGTATTTTGATTTAGAAGATAGCACCAATTTTCTTCAAGGGTCTAGTAGGAGCTTTATATGAAGCAATTCATGTAAAGTGTCAGAAACTCGGTGAGGCATTGCTGTCTTTTTCTTCCCTCACACACTGTTAGGTGTTAAGTTTTCACGCTGTCTAGGTGATATTCTCTCCTCCACGAGGCCCTAATCTCCCCAAAGGTGGAGAATGATTTTGATGTTTGTCTTTTATATAAGCGCACAAATTCACACAGAACAAGCACTTGCTATAAGCTGGACACTATGGGTGGACCCTGAGATGTTCCTGGGTTTAGGATGCTCCTTATGTGAAGAGAAATACAAGTCTAAGAACCAACGGGAGCCCCGAATCAACAAAGCGGTACATTGGACACCAATTTTCACTAAGAAGAATAGGGAAAGATTGCTGAAGGAAGAGGCACACAGAGGAGCTTTGTATAAAGGATAGCATTTGAGAGGGTTTACCCACTAAAGTGAGGACATTGCGGCTTGAGGCCTAATTCCAAAGCTACCCTTTTCCCACAGGCATTCACCCACTGTGTGTCAGGTATAGTTATATTCCCTGGAAACACAGAAGGGGACAAGAAACAGGACATCTTTGTTTCTGTCCCATTGGATTGGTATTCTGATTGAGAGTACAGAGGACATCCAAGACATATTGACAGAATATAAAGGTTGCCAGAGGATGGTGAGTTCTAGGGAGAAAATAGGCCAGAGGCAAGGGAACAGCACTGCTAGGACATGTCTGCAAATTTTTATGCAGAGGTCAGGGAAGGCCTCACTACTCAGGCAACATAAAGACAGAGACTAGAGAGAAAAGAGGTCGTCAGTTAGCCCTATCTGGAGGAAGGCCATTCTAAGCAGAGGGTATGTCATGTTCAAAGGCTGAGGAGCAGGAATATACTGTGTTAGAGACAATAGCTAAGGCAACAACAGTAAGTAATTGCTAAGCTACAACAGTAGCTAAGGCAATCCTTATCACTCTTGCCAAATGACTTGAAACAGGAAGACATTGTAATTCCATACTGGCCTTCCCTCTGACTAACAAACCTTTTCAAACTCACCTCTCCTGTGTGTGCGTGTGTGTGCGTGTGTGTGTGTGTGTGTGTGTGTGTGTGTGGTGCGTGTGTTTGTGCGCATGCTCAGGAACTCCTTCATCTTGCTCCTCAGGTGCCATCCATTATTCCTTTATCTCTATTTCTTAGACACTGTCTCTCACTGGCTTGAAACTCATGGGTAGGCTAGGCTGGCTGAGTAGCAAACCCTAGGGATCCACATGTCTTCTCCTCCCCAGCATGGGAGTTAGAAGTGCAGGCTACCATTCTTGGTTGTGGGATTTTTAAACACATTGATCTGGGGATCTAATTCAGGACCTTGTGCTTGCAAAGGAAGCACTTTGTTACTTGAGCTATCTCCTGAGCCTTCAAAACTACCACTTGATTAGTTTCTCTGAACCCCACTAGACTGGGAACAACTTGAGACCAAGTCGATGTCTCATTCATCTCTGACCCTACACCCTCAAAGAGTCCTAGCATTTTCGGTTAGCCAGGGAACATTTGTTTAGTGAATGTATGACAGTGTTTCCTATCTTCATGCCTATTTACATCCTCTTAACCACTCTCTGTCTCCTACATACCAAGGAGGAAGGGATCAGGAAGAAGGGCAGAGCCTCGCCCATGCCTTAAGGAAGCTGGTAAGTGGTCAGGAACCAGATCTCATAGGATGGCCTCAGAAGACCTCAGTTAGCCCACAGGAGAGAAGAGCCCAGAGATACTCCACTACCTCACACTTGAAAGGTCGCCATGGAAAGCCATGGGTGCACTTGCTGGGACCCGAGAGAAGAGAATAGGATCAGGCATAAGTAAGTTGGGGAACTGTTCTTCTTTTTTTTTTTTAGCCTGATCAAGAGCTTTCAAAGATTGATTTTATAAAGAGGTAGGGTGTCTTGTGAAGTGTAAAAAACTGGAACTGTATACACAGAGGACAGATCTAACCCTCACCAAGGGAAACAAGTCAACAAGATCGGCCCCATAAGATCGCTTTTATTAGAAGGACTCAAATTTTCTATGTTATATTTATCTTAGTCCCAACTTAGTGCTCACAACAGTTTCAGTTTGCCCTCAATTTTAAGGGAGAAAATAGGGGATATTTATTGAGCATTTACTAAGGGACCAGCGACTATAATCACTTTATTACTCAAAGCTTTACAATTCTCTGAAGCAGGCATTTCCAAGTCTGGCTATGCGACTAGAGAATAATCGCTAAGCCCCTGAACTCTAGAGCTAGTGAACTCCTGCTGCACGTGGGTTCTTAAGCACACACTGACTTGTACACTACCCCCCCCACACACACACCCCGACTTACCACCATGTGCCCGAGAAACCTGGGTTTTATAGCACTGTCTCTAAGATTTTACTCTTTCTCTTAGTTGACGTCTCTTAGCTTGGCTGTGCATGTCAAACAGGATCCAACTGGATTATAGATTGACATTTTGGGAGAAGACTGTCAGACCCATAACCTTAAAATCTACAGATGCAGGAAATGGGGACCAAGGAAGAAGCCAGGGTTTGTGCTCTAGCAGGAATGTCAGGCCAGTGAATTAACAATGATAGTTGAGTATGGTTTAGTGATATAATATTGAGAAGGAGCAACTTTTGTTTTGTTTTGTTTGTTTTTGAGGATGTGATACTTGAGATCAGACTAATTAGAAAAGATTGATTAGAAGTATCTAGGTTACAGGCAGAGAAGGACTCTGGAAGGATGAGATAGGATAAATACCTAAGCCCTCAAGGGGAATGACCCTCCACTAAGTTTGCAGCCATCACATCCCAAAGTTGCTGGTTGTTGGTTTTGCCCTGTATGGTCACTACTGTTTCTGAGTTGAATTCATCCACAAAGGTGGATACAAGATCTCCTTAGACCTCTGGCAGAGAGTCAAGAGTCATTCAGGAATATGAAGTCTTGAGGGGGTTTGTTTTCAGTAAACAACGCTGAAAGTGGAGATCCTACCATACTTAATTCTGAATTCTCAAAGCATTTAACATGGCCTTAAGCCAGTCTGTAGTTATTTCCAGAGACTACATTCCACATTCATAAGTAGGTGTCATTTTCCATTTCTATAATTATGTGGCATCAGGACAATAAGTGAAGTGCTTGGCCCACAGAAAGTATTTAAAATATGCTTGCTGAACTGAATGTATTCCTCAATGGACTGAAAGTCTCCTTAAGAGTGAGGACATGGGGATAGTTAGTGTTAGTAAGACCAAATGCCTGATATATAGTAGAATGTTAGTACATTTGTTCAGTATAGTACATTAAATAAATGAATTCAATAAGTGAATGAGTATTACCAAAAATTTATTATTTTGAGTGCCACTCACTATAACAACTGTTTTTATGACCTCACCTACGCCTTAAAATAACCCTATAATGCAAGCATCGCTACCATTTAAAATCAAGGATACCCATACCCAGGTCTAGATCCTCAAATGAGTCTATCTAATGCCAACCCCCACAAAGGCTTCGAGCTTCCTGCTAGAGGCAGAGATTGTATCATGCAGATGTGAAGTGTGATGCTCTCATTGCTTGGGTAGGGCACAAGGGGACCCACAGCATGTAGATACCCATTTCTAGCAACTCCCCAGACAGAAATGCACATTATACAATAAGAAAAGCCAAGCAATTCATTTCTCAAAAGGGATCTCTTTTTTTCATTCCCTTTGGTTTGTCCTATAAAATAACTTGCTCCAAGTGACAGCTCTTCAAATATAAATTTCAATAATAAACTTCAACAAATGAAAAATGGAACCAATCTGAGTCCTATTTTTTTCTGTTGTGCAAGAAAGAATAGAAATTCATAAGATAAAAAGCTAGTATCAAGTGCTTGGTTAAAAAAGGACTGAAAGGGAAAAATATTCTGGGTAATGTACTGAGGACAATGGGATCCTCAGCGAAAATTATCTCACCTCAGAATTTATTGTACTGAAAAGAAGGAATGTTCAGATGGATGACCCTGGGGCAATGAAAGATTCTTAATCAAAGACACGTTAAATTAAATTATGCTCAGAATATTCTTACAAGACAGGAATGAATAGTCATACATTTAAAAATATTTTTAACAGGCTTGAAACAAAAAGAAGAGGATTTTGGCAAACTCCCAACTAGCCACAGAAATGATCCAGAATTCTTAATTCTTGGTTGGCTTATTCTCACAGGAAACAAAGGTCTGGGTGTCAGATAGACAAGACTTCCCACCCAGTGTGGTTGCAAACCAACAGGTGATTCCAGAAGCGCTGCAGATGTTAAAGACAATGGTTTAGCAACAAAAAAGGAAGAAGAGGCAAAAAGATCTACCAGATTAATATTAATTGTGTGCTCTGTAATTAGCCTTTGGGCAAAATGAAACTTCATGTGTGAAGTGTCTGTGGGTGAATAGAACCACTGAATTCAATACTGAGACAATGGGTTTCAAAACTCCCCCACCAGACAGCATCCTTATAAAGGGCATGTGGAAGCTGCTAATGTCAGGTTGAAATGTAGATTAAATGAGATAGGTTGTGTCTATCTCATTTGGCACAAAGTAGTGCTCCATAAATATTAGCAGAATAGAAGCCGATTGGAACAGACGAAGAAAGATTTTTGTCCTCACTAGAGGAGATGGGATAGAGGCTTGTACAGAAGTAAGTCAGGATGTCAAATATTAGCGGGAGCAGGACCTTGGAAGCCTACCAGAATGTCCTTTCTGCAATAAGGGGTTGGGCTTCTCTAGCCTTGGATCTACCTTGTTAATGTGAAGACAAGCTCTCATTCCCACCATGCATTGTCAGGAAGGAACCGGACATGATGCCCATCTTTGTGGTCTGAGTGCTTAGCTTGATTCCAACAAACCTTTTAATAGAAAGAAACTCTTTAAATTCTTAAAAGAAGCAATAGTATATTTGTCTTAACAAATGACAACCACAACATTTAGCCTATGAGGGTAAGGGACTGAGGTAAGAGGACACCCAAGGACAGAAACACTTATGTAGAAATAGGTCTGTAGGGTAGGAATGGAAGGCGAAAGCCACCTTTGGCTCTCTGAAATGAATGCCAGAGAATGGCTAATCCAAGCAAAGAATGAGCATCCTCATGACACCGAGCATGAAAATGAAGGAGTGCCCAGGACCATGCCAGAATGGCAAGCTGTGAACACCTAATGGCGCAGATCTTTACTCAATGGAAAATGAAATGCCATTCTGATTGTTAGGTGGCAAAAGGAAGCCATGGCCAAATCATGCCCAGGGTATGCCCAATTCCCAAAGTTTCAAAAATCCATAGTACGTGAAGGGACTGTACCTGTCCTATCGAGAAGGATCCATCAGTTCTGGTTTCTTCTAGGAGCAGGTGAGACACCAAGACCTCTTGCTTACCAATTTATCACACCTAGGACAATCCTACATGTTTTATCATTCCCTACAAGTCCCTAATGTATGTTAGCACTGAAGAGGGTTTTTTAAAAGAAATGCCCATTTCCTGGTTCACTTCAGTTCACTCATTTTGTCACAGAACCCCCTTTAAAAATAAAACACAACTCACTGCAGATTAAACAGTTTTGGGAAAGACCAATGGGATTCCTAAGTGAACATTATTCTCTGAAACAGTACTGTCCGGTGTCCTATCACTATATAATCACTATAAGGTGGTTCTCAACACTGAGATACTTCTTACGAGGTAACAGAGGGCCAGAGGAAAACGAGGGAAGCAAGCCAGAGATACTTTCAAGGTTTCTTTTCCCTTGCCACTGTCTGTGATTCCACTTCTCAGAAGACATCATACAGTCACGCTTCTAAGACCAGCTGGATACAGCATAAAGCTGTAGTGGAGAG
The DNA here is from genome assembly GCF_900095145.1 of Mus pahari. NCBI lineage: Eukaryota > Metazoa > Chordata > Mammalia > Rodentia > Muridae > Mus > Mus pahari. The sequence continues at coordinate 61,000,782 of NC_034595.1, forward strand.
GGGATCAGAAAGCTGCAGATACATTTTTATGTTGGTATAACTTGATTCTAATGCAATGAGCTACACACAGAGGGGAGGGGAGGGGGGAGAGAATGTATCTATACTGACATTCGACTCTGGGAGGTTATTAGTGTAGAAGATAAAAATAGAGGCTTTGGAGTCAAACACACACGGTTCAGCCGTGCTACATTACCTAGAAGACACGCGACCTTGAATCAGTTAACTAGTCTTTTTTTAAAAACGTATTTTCTCAAATGTAAAGTAGGGATAATAATACGTACACCTCATAGAACTGGTATAAGAACGATATTACTACATGCCAGATGACGTTCGGTCTATTTTACCTATACAATAATCCTATGAATGTTTCTATTCTAGAAGTGAGGAAACTGAGGAGAAGAGGGTGAGAATACCCGTTGTACAGCTATGAAGGCTGGGTGTATTGGGGGCAGTCTAGCTTTTAATCACTAGGTTTCTGCCTAGCACAGTGCTGGATTCCAGGAAGTCTGTGATATTCCTCTGGAAGACACAGACACATATGCACAAATACAGACTCCCTACACCTCCCCTTCCTTCTGGCTTTAAGAATCTGCTGGTTTTGTTATTAGTTTATTACATGGTGTAGTTCAAGTGGGCAGCATGTGCCAGCTTGACAAACAAAAGGATCCTGCGTGGCTGCTCAAGGAAGAGAAGAACAAACTCAACCCTGAGAAATGTTAGTTCATTCTGAGTGATGATTCACCACTGCTATTTTCACAAACAGCTTGCTAATTAAACTTTCTTATGAACTCAGCTAACCAATTTTTCCAATGCATGGAGGAAAAATCATTCATTATAGACCGGAATCCACAATCTAATATTAACAGCACAAGTTGGATCTGTGGCAATGTAATTTGATCAGCTCGAGCATTAATAACAGTTAGACACTGATGTCTGAGAGAGTTAATCAGCTTTTGCTGAGATGCACGTAGATAACCAAACAAAACATCTGGAAGGCAGACTAGAAAGCAAAGCTGGCTTATCGCAGGGTGTTGACTATTTGCCTGTCCATTATAAATACCCTGCTTACAGCATCCTATCTTCTGAGTGACCACAGTAATATCCTGAACCGGCATCCCTCACCAGAATATTAGCCTCTCACCCAATCTCACAACACTCAGGAAGGCAAGAAGCACTAGTAACCCCTTAATGGAAGCACCCAAGACACAGAATGTCCTGATACGCAGAAAGTCCTGCAGCCAATGCTAGAGCAAGAACCTGGTAGAGCCTCTATTTTTATTGTACTAGCCTAATTATCTTAAAAATATAATATGCACATGTAATGTATACATAGTGTGTAAGTATGCACATGTATGTATATATTCATGTATGCGTAGGTATGAGGATAATCTTGGTGTCATTTCTCACGCACCGTCTTTTATCTTTTTTTTTTTTGGAGATAGATTCTTTCAATGGCTGGGAACTTGACCAGTAGGCAGGGCTGGTGGCTAGTGAACCCCAAGGATCTGCCTGTCTCTGCTTTCTCAGCATGAGGATTGTAAGAACATAATACCTTGAGTGTTCTTTGTTGTTGTTGTTGAACCATAGGTTCTGTGAGTCTAACTCAAGTTAACTTGTACACACTTAACTGATTGAACTATTTATCCAGTCCTTAAAATGGTCTAATTCTTAAAATAATCTTACATTCTATCTTGATGTTTTCAAATACTGAACTAAAGACTTCCACTTGCAGTCTTACAAACCCACCAAACCAGTCTTTCACCATTGCAGCAAGATGCTTTCACACATGTTACCACATTTGAGCCCACAAGGGCTATGAAGTAAAGGAGGGGAGGGAGTTTTCCTCTTTCCTGGATATTGAGGAAGGAATGGTATGTAATAAAGCAGCACATAGGACATGTAAGGGCAGCGGGCAAGGATGGCTTGCTTTGGAGCTGCTCTCTTGGCACCTTGTCTATATCTCATGTACAAACAGGGACTCCATTCAGGCACCTTCTCCATTGTTACTGTCAGTCTTTGCTATTAAAAAAAACAAAAAAACAAAATCAATCCAAATTGGGTCCAGGAAACAGATAAGAGCAAAGAGAAGCTCTGAGAATATGATTTCAGGATTTGCAGCCTGTCTTGTGTTATATCTGGCAGCTGACACCACAACCAGACACCTGGAAATCCAGAGAAAGGCTATGAAGAAGCTGGGAACACACGATAGAGCTCCTGGTTGACACTTGAAAAGGCGACAAAGGTTGTCACATCTGTTTTTCCTTCCTATACAAGAGAACTCTGGCTAGCCTGTCTGTTCGTTCTCAGACATGCATTTTATTTACTAACTTTCTTCTGGTGTCTTTTTACTCCTCTGTATCTATTTCTCTCTGCCTATGAGCTATTTTAATATTAACTCTTTATCTTATAAGCCAACTCAAGTCCTTTCAGATCAAAGTGGCATATGTGTAAATAAGAAGGCAGAAAGAAAAAGGATAGGAGATTGTGTGTGTGTGTGTGTGTGTGTGTGTGTGTGTGAGAGAGAGAGAGAGAGAGAGAGGAACTAGAGGAAAAGGAGAGGAGAAGGAGGAGGAGGAAGAGAAAGAGAAGGAGGAGCATCAGGAGGAGGAGGAGGAGCATCAGGAGGAGGAGGAGCATCAGGAGGAGGAGGAGCATCAGGAGGAAGAAGCAGCAGCACCAGGAGGAGGAACAGCAGGAAAGAGCAAGGAAAATAGCCACATGATTGATTCAAGTCTCCCTTGGGTTTCCCTGGCATCACTTGTAAAGTAAGATTAGACAGTTGTCCGATTAGCCCCTATGACCCAGCACAAGGGAAGGCCTGGGCCAAGTAGTGGGAGTGGGTGGGTAGGGGAGCAGGGGCGTGGGGGGGGTATAGGGAACTTTCCGGATAGCATTTGTAATGTAAATAAAGAAAATAATAATAATAATAATAAAAAAAGATTAGACAGGTGTCTATGTTGGATGCTTCTACAAGTTAAAGGAGGCACTGAAAAGAAAATCCCCCGACAGCTAACGTGAGCAAAGACCTTGCGTACACCATGGATGAGAATTACTTAATCTTATCCAAGACAAAAGTGCTGAGAAATCCCTGAGTAGCCACAGTACTGAGACTTGTCATCCTATCTCGGGCATCCACGTTTTGTCACTGAGCTTGGAATCACCAGACTTTCAAGTATGAAACAAGAGCTGATTAGAAACAATCAGACTTACAAAGAAATGGACGTGGAAAAAGAGTCAGTGAAGAAACATGTACCTGACCTCTGAAGGATGATAGACATTATCTCCTGTGTCAGGTACGGTTGTTTATTAGCAAAGTAGGAGGCATTAGCAGGCTTGGGTGGAAATCTCAGCTTCATTTATTAGCTGTAGCCCTGAATGAAGCATTTAATCTCCCTGAGCTGTAGTTCCTTCATTGACAAAGCAGGCATGCAAAACTTACCTTGTCAAGTGGCCCTAACTGCTCCACTCAGTATTCTTTGATAATGTTCATATTACTCAGCTTGGGCTGCTAATAACAAAAATATTCTTATTCAGATAGTTTTTTTTAAAAAAAAGAATAAATTAATTTTCTCATCATTCTGGAGGCTGAAAGCCCAAGATGAGGGTACTAGCATGGCCGGGTCCTGGCTAGGGTCCTCTTTCTGGCATGCAGAGGACTGCCTCATCTGACATCAGATACACAGAGAGCCTGCTTTTTCTGTTCCTTCTCATTAGGATATTAATATTATTGGATCCTACCCATATGGCCTCATTTAACCTTAATTACTTGGGCAAAGGTCCTATTTCCAGTTACTCTGAGAACTAGTACTTCAGTATATGTATCTGGTGGATGAGGAGGCATAAACATGGACTCTTTAGCAATACCTCTGAAACTTGAATCAATGGCTTCCTTACCATATATTGATTTTCTACAATCTATGTTTTACTATGTTTAAGGGCTACTTTTTTTTGACACTTATTCTGAGCATCTCAGTTCAGTGTCACCCTTTACTTTGAATATTCAAAGTGAATGTTGTCTTCGCCCTCACGTATAAGATAATAGAAAAATTATAGATTTTATGGCTGAAAAGACCCCTCAGGTAATTCTAGGCTTGGCATCCTCATCTGCAAAATGTGGTAATAACCACTGGTCCTGGAAAATATAAAGCTTCAGTGAAATTACAGATACTGTATGCCTGTCACCATAGCTACAACATAGCAGGCATCCTGTCAAGTCTCCCTCCACCTTGCATTGTTACCAATCAATTCTCTTGTGCTGTCCTTCCAAAGACTTGTGCACGTGCATGTGTGTGTGTGTGTGTGTGTGTGTGTGTGTGTGTGTATGTATGTATGTATGTATGTGATATATATGTGTTTATGTGTTTGTATGTGTGCATGTGTGTGCATCCACATGGAGGCCAGAAGTCAGTAACAGGTGTCTTCCTCAATTGCTGTCCACTTCATTTTGAAAAGGTCTGCCATTGAACCCGGAGCTCACTGATTTGACTAGAATTGGGTGGCCCTTGGACTGTAGGGACCTTCCTGCTTCTGTTGTCTCAGCACTGTGAGTACAGCTATGTACCACCACTCTAGGCTTTTGACATGGGCGCTGGGATCCAAGCTCAGATCCCTATGCTTGGCACTAAGTTCTTTACTCACTCACCAAACCAGCTCTTTTCCACAATAGTAACAGTCAGATTGGACTTTGATAAAAACCATACCACAACAAACCACCTTGGCTATGCTTCGGAAGACGGTCACGTGCCTCTTTTATGTCTGTGGGCTGACGAAGGACCCTATAATGTCTGGCCTTTCCTTGATTATTGTCCCTGTAGTAGCATGTCCTTTATTTTTGGACTGCCTCATAAACCCTGGTAGAGTTTAAGAGAGGGAAGAGATTAACATATTTCTGGACTGAGAGAGTAGACACTGTTGGCCGATTGAAATGCTGTACAAATGTAAAAAGCCTTACACAGATATATGGCCTCTATCTGAATTTTATCTTCTCTCCAATCTAGAAATATCCTCACCTATCAAAGATCAATTATGGCACGATCAATTTGGTAGAAAACCCAAAAAGGCAACTTAAGAGATTTTTAGTTCTCATGAGGCATAGGCAGGCATAGAGTTCATCAGTTATGAGCGCAAGGGAGATGCAGAATGGGAGTGGGGCAGACCAGAAAGGAAATCACCACCGCCACACCTCTCCAATGAGGAAAGTGAATTTCCCGTACACTTTCAGAAGGCACTTTCTTCCTGCCCTGAATGTGATGAATTACACTTTCAGATAATGGTGGGACGTTCAGTTTGACATTTCCTTAGTGCTTCGTGCCCACTTGCAATCAACCTGGCCACTCCACCTTGCACTGTTATGAATCATTTCTCTCATGCTGTCTTTCCAAAGATTCACATCCTAGGTAAAAGCCATTGAGACCCTGCTCCTGGGATGAGAGGATATTTCCCTACCCAAGTTTGGAATCTGGGCAGAACTGTCAAATTTGGAGGGGGAGACAAGGGGAAGATAACCAGGAGGCTAAGGAAACCACAGCTGGTCTGTAATTCTGACTACTGCCATTTTGGGAAAACAAAACGAAACAAAACACAACACAACAAAACAAAACCGCTGTTGAAAGAATCCTGATGTGCTGGCACAAACCCTAAACCTCACAGTTCCACTCAACTGCGAAGTTCTAATTAGGAGCAATAGAAGGTTTCTGACTGCCCTTGGTGGGTGTGTAAGAGGCGCGATGATTACACGGTTTGCTGTCTACACTTAATGTTCCCACAGTCTTGTTCTCCTTCATAAGGTAGACTCCTCCTCTCCGAATCTGCAATCCCTGTAGACTTCCAAATTACTCTCCATCTAAAAAGTTTCCCCTTAACATCCGTCCATCATCAGTGATCAATCCCCCTCCAAGTCAACACATCAAACCTCGTTTATTCTTCTTTGAGGCACACATGTAAAGTGGACTCAGGGAGGTGGTACATGCAAACCAGGTTACCTACTGGCCTGCATCTTTCCAGTTCAGAGCAAAACATTTCTGAAAGCGATTTCCTATACTCTTCCCCTCACTAACAAGTATCCTTTGCACATAAGAAAACTTCGTTTAGAGAGTCAATCTTGGGGTTTTTCTTGGATATACCTAGTTGTGCTGGATCTGACGACACGGAAACCCAAGGCAGTTTCCACTGCAATGCAGTGCTTAGAGAAAAAAGGCAAACGTGATACAAGGCATTTCAAGAAGTAAAAAGAAAATACGCAACAATTTAATTGAAAAAGTGGCCATGGATTTAAGGTGCGGGGCATATGGGAGGAGTTGGAGGGAAACAAGAGGAAAATGATGCAATTATCTTACAATATCAAAAAAGCTATATATAGAAAATTACTCTAGGTTTGATTTCAGGTAAGCAGTGACTTGTTGAATTCAGAAACTTTCTTTTTAAATGCATATATTTATGTGCTATTTCCCAAATCAAAAGGTCCTGAGCTCTTATTACGTTTTCCCTTTATTGAAAAATTTCCATTTCCATTGCCTATAAAGCAACCTGGGTTTGGTTTGGAAAGGGGAGAAGTCAGCTGAATGTTTTGCAGGAAGCAGCTAGATATAAAGTGCACACTGGGCAGCTCATAGTTAGTGAGATTGGGCTGCATTCAAATCTCAGCTCCTACACTTGGATGACTCAACTTATGAAAGTTCAAATTCCCTTGTAAAGGAGGCTGAGGATTCGATGGGACTCTTTGAGCACAATGCTTATCAGACAGTGGCAGCCCCGTCCAGGAATCCCAATGTACTATTATTCTATGAGTGAGCTGCTATAAAACACTTCCCCCAGAAACACATTAGGATGCCTATGGCACACCAAAAGTAGCAGCTATTCTTCTTTGTCTTTGCTTGATTCTTTAAGAGATTATCCTAATAAATTCATCCAATGCCTGACTTCATTTTCTAGGAGTAAATTCAAAGTCTTTTCAGAATTTAAGGCTTCTTGTTTTTTTTTTTTTCTGATTCCTTTATTTTATTTTATTTTATTTTATTTCTATATATATAGCCATCTCAGAGATATGACCAAAGTCTCACAGTGTGCCTACAAATCCAGTTCCCTGAAAGCAGAGGGGAAACAGAACAAGCCTGGAGCCTCATTCTCCTCTCCTAGTTTCCAGATCACGCCGTCTGTCAGAACTCACTTGTAAGTTCTATGGAGAAAGGCTCACCACTGCTGTGCTCTACCCCAATCTCAACTCATGAGAGACATGGAGGCTGCTTAGTCCTTCACAGACCGAGGAAGAACTCTGGTGCCACTATACTGAAATGGAGTTGGTTCCCCTTTTAAATTAGAGCTAAAGTCAGGTACAAAGGTAATGAACTCACCCTGGCACCCAGAGTGCTTGGTGAGTCTTTACCCACTTGCTCTGTTTCTACCACTGAATGGTGATACTAAGTCAAAGACGTGTTATAAAGGGAAAACTCTAGTGTTGAGCAAAGTCATAATTATTTTCGGCATACTTAAGTTCACCTGCCAATGCTGCTTCATATTGGACCACTGCTTCCAAAGAGCCACCTCTACTGTGAAACTGTACTGCCTTTGGCCAAAGCCCAGAGGGAGAGAAGATGCTTCTGCTCGTCACCTGAAATGTCAGCTCTATTTCTTTGCCTTTATTGCCCCTATCCATCTTTCTAGTCTGCAATAGCATCAGCTAACAGATCCACTTTCTTCAAGCACCAGAGTGCTTAGGGTCTGTCTACACACCAGTGTGCAATGTTCAGCATGGACTGCTCTAGTCTCAAAAACTCCTGTAGAGCTCTAACTTGGTTGAAATGGCCATAAGATTATTCTTAAAAGCTATTCCTGTGCAGATGTGCGTAGAGGGATTTAGATCTTTGTTGTTGTTTGTTGTTGTTGTTGTGGTGTGTGGTGGTGGTGTGGTTGCCAGGGCCTACATATGCTAAGCAGGCAAGCCAACACTAAGTTTGTCCCCAGCTACCTCTAGGGACTTTCTTTTGTTATTTTTACCCCCTTCTTTATTCCTTTTGGAGTGGGGCTGCAACAAGATAGACATTTATAATAATGACATTTAGCATCACAGCTGAACTGGATTTATATATATCTGACTCACCTGATTCTGTCCTGGCTAAGCTGTATGCTTCTTCCCTAAAATGCCAGTCATACAGAAATCTGTATTTGGTAAAGCAAAACAAAAGCCAAGGGCAAGAAAACAAAACAAAAACTAGGAACCTAAATGAATTCTCAGAAGTCCACAGAGAAATACATAGTTTTATCCAGGCTTGGTTTGCCCGAACCTTGAGGGTCATAGGACATGTCCCTTTCTCTTCAGCAGCAGGTGGATGGAGAAAAAACGCGGAGATGTGGCTTTCTGTGACAATATGTGCCCATGGCTATACCCAGAAACAACTCAGGAAATATATTTTCTCTCCTGGCTACCTAGATGAAATATCTTTTCCCAATTGCAAAATGAAAAAAAAATCAAATGTTTCAGAGAAGGCATTACTTAGTATGTTGACAAAGATGTCCAGAAGCATTATAAGGAAGTCTGAAATCTGCTGCTCTCGTAAATTTGCCTGAATGCTGAAGAAAGATACAGGTTGAATTATGTCCCCAGTGGATGACAAATATTGTTATCCATGCTTCCCTTCATACACAGGAGTCTTGTTTAAGGGCATGGCACATTAGGGATGCTCTCCAGAGGGCAGCGAACAACCTCTCCTTGCAGGAACACAATGCTGCTTTGGGTTATGGGGAGGGGATTAGCTGTCTTCCTTGTACATACTCCAGAATAAAATCAAGCTTTTAAGGGATTCCTGAGCTCACAGAGGATAACCGTGCTGCCTGGAGAAGTTACTTAGCCTGGCTTCAGTTTCTTTTCTCAGAAAATGAAAGCTGTACTCCGTGGTGAGGACATGAGCTATGTGCAGTGTTCAGCAAGCACCTAGTACTAAGTGTTCATGGTGTCCTCTTATCATTAAAATCTTTGACCAAGTTTCTTTTGTGCATTCTCACATGGAGAAGTCAGTAAGGACAGACGGCCAAGAGTAAATTGATTTGAACTTATCAGACCCTGTCTCCATTCTCTCCTAGGGAGTGGCCTGGGGTTGGGAAATCTTAATCTTAAATTCTTATCTTTTTATCACCCCTCCCCCAATCCTCCCACTGGATATTTAGAACTTCTTGTAAATTTCACAGGATCGAGATGCATTGGGATCTGTAGGAGGTGTTGGAGGAGAAGGGGGGACTGGCATGTTAAAATTCAGGGCAACAAAAATACCTCTGATGTCATTCACCCTGACTTCTGGACCCGCTGCAGCCTTTACACTTGCTTGATGTGATATTTCACTCCTGCTGACCTGGGTTAGGACTGAACCCCACAGCAGGCCTCTGAGGGTCTTCCTAGAGTGATTCTCATCCTTCCCTACCTCCCCACAGGCCCATCTCTCCCTCCTCTGACTTTTAGCGTAGCCAATTAAACCTGAACAACGGGTGGATGGAGAAAATATGCTGCATCTATGGAATGGTACAGCAGGGACCAGTTTCACTGTTAATTTAAAATGCTAGAATTAATTAGGTAGTGTAAATGAAGAATTTAATAAGCACTCTTTACAACCATAAGTTCTACTTTTATTAAACACTGCTACAAAATGAGGGCAAATATCTCTGCTCTCTCTATATTTCCCTGCCTCATTCCCACAAGTTCTCTACAAATATGGTTTTTTTCCCCTGAAATAAAAAAATTATACAATTATAAATTTATGCCCAAATCGTATTTCTTCCTTGAACCCATAAGCTTCATCTTTAAGGCCAGATGCTGCTGTATGTCTCTGCTTGCGCTTGATAGGGTGCTAAACAACGCAGAGTTGACAATTTTGGTTTTTGTATACCAAATTAAAGGCTGTCTTCGAAGCTGTCACTCCGATTCAGATCCACTCGGTGAACTACCAAATTAGCATTCTTTCAGTAAAGGAATCTGCTTGTTTAAACATGTGTCTTCAGAAAACAAGGAACAACACCATGAATCAGTACTTAAAAAAAAAAAAAATCTCACTACCATTCCAAGGGAACTCTCCTGAAAAGGTGATTAGTAATACCCACTCACTAATGTAGCCTGCAGAATCCCTATTTAGAATGTAAGGCAAAACCAAAAATACATTTTTCTATATAGGAGTGGGAGGAAGAATCATATGGTTAACTGGTTTTAATTTGGTTTGAATTATCATCCCATTATGTAAAGATTATTCAAGGAATCTAAACATCGGCTTTATGAAAGTACAGGCATTTTTGTTAAAGAATAGAAGATCCAGTACACGTGGGTAAGAGCTGGAAAGCCTGGTCCTGTTAGGGAGGCTGGGCATCAGCTTTCCATCTTCACCACACTCCTTTAAGGGTAGTAGCTATATCTTCATAAATAGCACTCTCCACCAGCTAAAGACTTCAATCCAACAAGCATCCTGCTAGGTGTGATACAGCCAGTCTCTCAGTTCATCCTTGCAACATACTCTTAAGATAAGTATCATTTCCCAGTTTTACAGCTAAAGAAATTGTGTAGGGGGCACTGTGTGACTTACACTGTAGCAAATAGCTCTTATTTAAAGGGGGCACATTTATGTGTGAATTAGAAGAGTAAATGAATGTATTTATTTGTATGTACCTGCATACACTGTGGCATCTGATTTAAAAGGGGGATGCTGTCTTATCCTGACTAAATCACAGATCTTCATTTTTACTTATGCAAGCTAGTTGCTTGTCAGTTGACAACTGACACAGCAGTCAACATTCACGACTGACAGGGACTCAAGGCTGACGTGAGTGACTGCAGTAGAGTACTCTCTGGGAGCACCTTCACTGCTCTCATTATGCAGCTCATTAATTTTTTAAGGAAAATATTCTCACTTCCAGTAAGATTATATTGAACCCTCCCCCCAAACAAGCATAGTATAATTGTCTGACAAAAACATCAAAACCCTAATTATTGAGGTGATATGGGGATAAGGGCATTGCTTTGTTTTTAAGTACAAGGTCAAGAAGAAAGTGATTAAGTAAAGACTATCTTCAAGATGAACAAATATATGAGATAAAATATCTCCTATACATATCTTCATTAAGCATCTCCCTTCTTCTGTATTTACATTCTAGAATTATCTGCTATCTTTGGGTCTTGCTCATCTCAGAGACAAAGAGCAATTATGTCATCCTTCTACTTGGCCCTCTTTAAAACACTTGTCGTGACATATGGAGGAAAACTGGGCACAAACCAAATGTCTGAGAACAGAAGAAAGGAATAAAAGCAGCGTGCAGCAAAGGGTAGGAGAGACAGAAGGCAGAACTCAGGACCAAAGTGCAAAGGAAGAGCTAGGGACAAGGCTCACTCGGTAGAGCACTTGCCCAGCATGCATGAAGCCCTTATCTGTAGTGCTCATAAAACCAGGCACAGCAGTACATGCCTGTAATCCCTGCAGTCAGAAAGTGGAGGCATCCTCAGCTATCTAGTTAGTTCAAGGCTAGCCTTGGATACATGAGACCCTGTCTTAAAAAAAAAAAGGAGTAGCAGCTGACCAAGAATAAATGAGTATAAAACCAAAGGCTCATTTTATATAAAGATGAAAAAGCTTCAAAATCTTCCGAGTCTTTTCAGTCTGCAGGACCCTGTGGTGTACATGTGTGTACATGGTGTGAATTTATGTTGTGTATGCACACGATCCTTATATGTACGATATGTGACATAGGTGCTCAGATGTACTACCACACACATGCACTGCATTTGAGGTCTGCCGTGAATCCCTAGCCTGAATGTTGAAGAGCGTACCTGTGATTTTGTCTCTCACGAGTTTGCAGGATTCTATTTCACCAATGCTCCCAAAGAGACTCCTGAATTCCTCTTGGGTCATATTCTGGGGTAAATAGTTGACGATGAGGTTGGTTTTGCTGTCATCTGTGGCGGCGCCTGTCTGCATGGGAGAAGGACAGTTTCTGTTGTTGCTGGAGGGTCCATTGCTTGTATTGGATGTCGGTCCATTTGACACCTGAGGCTCCATGGTGCTAATTATCTAAATTAAAAAAAATTAAGTATTTTGAAATCTCAGAAGGCACAAAGTCTCTTTCTAGGTTTTATTTGCTGAAAAGAAAGAGAACGAGATGAGGCAAGATGGAGCAGAGAGACTGGGCTGTGAACACAGCCAATTTAGAAGCACGTTTTAAACCAGGATGTTAAGTTCCCCTTACTATTTTTAGTCCATCCCCTTGATTTTGAACACAGACTAGAATGCAGTGGGAAATCTCCCATTATTTTGTTAATGAAAAGCTAATTCCTGTTTTCATTACACAATCACTCTCAGAAATGTATACTTAAGCCACACAAAATTATAATTAAAATGTAAAGTAATAATCATGATTAAAATTATAGTTCCATTAAAGCTGAAAAAGCTAAATATAGAGGACTAAACTCACAAGATCAAATACAGTACCTGTTTATTAACTATCTCATAAAATAAAATGACATTAAATTAAGCAGGGCTCTTCCATATGGGAAGGTCTTAGATTTTCACTGGTGTTTAAACACTGATCAAACTTCTGTTTTCATGGGTGCATTCGGGGAGAGATGCAAAGTCATCTAATTAAAAAAAAAATCAAACCATTCTGTTACTATTTTTCTTGGTGTCTCTAATAATACAAACAAAAACACAAATAAGAAGTTTTTTTTTTTCTTCTAGACTTTCATCTTTGATCTAGCATAGCCTACTGCTCTTATTTATTACTCAGAGAGGAGCTTCTCTTAATATAAATATCTGTTGGACTGTCCCAGGAAGCATGCAATAACACTTGAGTCCCCATCCTTAGGGGCATGTAGTCTTAAGAGGTCACAGAAAACAGAAGACTAGTGGTAGGGTGACAGGTATTTCATTATTCCTGTTTACATACAGTGACTGTCTGTAGGAATGTGGGGCAGTATCCGGGTCTGCATCCAGGTTTCCTGGCCCCAAGTAGAGACCACCAGTATCCCCTTATTCTTGACTATAGTATTGTTTCCTAGTTGACTAGTTGTGATTTTGTCAACCTGACACAAACCAGAATCATCTGGGAAGAGGAAACATCAATTGAGAAAATGCAGCCATCAGATTGCTTGTAGACAAATCAGTGGGGGCATTTTCTTGATTAATGATTGATGTAGGAGGCCCCTGTAAGTGGTGCCACCCCTTGAAGAGGTCCTGGGGTGTGTAAGAAAGCAAATTTAGCAAGCTAGGATTGAGCAAGTCAGTAATCAGTGTCCCACTATAGTTTTTGCCTCAGTTCCTGCCTCCTGGTTTCTGCCTCAAGTTCCTGTCATGGCTTCCCTCATTGGACTGTGATCCTTGATAGGGTTATGAAGGCAAAGAATTTCTCCTTCCCTCTGTTGCTTTTGATCATGGACTTATCACAGCAACAGGAACCTAATTAAGAAATTGTTCATCATGATATGCGTTCCATTGCCTTTGGAATTGTCATCAACTACTGGGGACCATGTTCAACCACGCACCAGCTCTGTGATGTCTGGCAAAGGGGCACAATGACACCTGCCTTGCAAAATGATGGGAAGGGAGATGACATTTACACAGCTGCTGAACAGTGGTGAAAACAACTGCAGTCCCTGATAGTTACTAATGTCATTCTGCCTGTCACCTCATGGGTCTTCTCTTATTGAGTTCTTATAAAAGGTCAAGGCTACATATTCTAGTAGGTTCTGTATCTCAGCACTTAGGAAAACCAGGGACAGATGACATCTGATAACCGTCCCTTCAGATGATTACTGTATGAGTGCCAACAAAACATTTTGGTAACATGGAATACAACAAATATGTCATAAAACATTAAGGCTACAATTCAAGAGTGTTTACTAAGTGACCAGACCTGGATAACCTCCTCTAGGTCACAACTGGAACATGACTAGAATGACAGAAGTTATCTTCTCCTGACCCTAATTTACATCACCCACACCAAAATAACCACGATATTAACATTCAGTCCATACACTGTATATATCCCCTCTCAAACTTCATATACATAGTAGTACCATATGGACTCCTTTGTGGCTTGTCACATATCTGAAATGGCATCTGTGTTCATACATACAGCCATAGGCTGCTCTTCTTCAATGAGCATTCTATTGTATGGGGTTAACACATTTTACTTATCTGTGGGTGAACATCTAGGCTGCTTCTACTTCTGATCTAATGACAGTGAGCATTAGGCATGTCTTCTGGTATATGTATACACATTTCTGGGGTTCCAATTTTGGTGTCATAAGGGATATGTATGATAAGCCCTAATGGATACTGCTATTGGGTTTTCAAAGTGCACACACCAATTTAACATTCTTGTCAGCAGAGAATGAATACATAAATACTTTGTTCCACATTTTTTTCAATATTTGATCATTTTCTAAATAAAGTTTTGTTTTTATTCATTTTGTCAGCTGAAGCAGAGTGGTGTACTAAAAGGGAATAATTCATTCCTCTCCTTTTAATGCTGTTTTTAGTCATAGCAATATGAACATTGCTGCTAAGAGAATTTCACTTATTATTATTATTGTTGCTATTATTATGATGATGATAATGATGTATCTATGCACATATATGAAGCCAAGGATGATCTTCAATTTAGGGTCCTTTGGCATCAGGTTCCCAAATGCAGAGCTTAAAGGCATGAGTCATGTGATGTCCGATTAGAATTTAAAACTTTTAAAATTTTATTTTAATGTGTGTGCTCATGCATGCATATGTGTGCATACCATAACACAAATGTAGAGGACAGATGATAACTTGCAGGAGTTGGTTCTCTCCTTCCCGTATGTAGGTTCCTGGGATTACATTCAGGTTTTCAAGCTTGGTGGCAACTGCCTTTGCATGGTGTGGTATCTTCCCCACCCAGGAAATTTTTTGTTGTTGTTGTTGAGGTGTCTTAAAATTCTAGTTCTATCCCTTGTTAGTCATGTGATCTCAGGTGGGCTACTTCATTGCTTTGAGCTCATATTCTCCTTTGCTGAGCTGGAATGAAGGCCTGCATGCACTGCTGCCTTTAGAACGAGAGTTCTCGTCAATGGGCATCTGGAGCACATGGTGCCTTGAGGCATCACAACTATTATTTCTCCCCATGTTGTTCCAACACAGGTGAATGTTCCTTTATTCCCTCCTGTGATGGTTACATATGGGAAATGAAACCGAAAGGAAAACAAGGAGTCTTGAAAAGAGCCAAGGATATAAAGCAGCTTGAGGAAGATGGAGAGCGTCTACGTTTCTTTACCGTCATGTAAGTAACTTAAGTGGCTCCACTTCTCACATCACCAGAACTTCCTTCTTGCTTTCAGGTCAACTGTAGGATCCCAGAAAGCTGGTCCAGACCCCGAAGAGAAAGCAAAAGGCTTCTGAGAAGGCTTTTAACTGAAGCTGTCCTTAGGACTAATGATGAGGACTATACCTAGAAAGTGACTTTGCCCTTGAGACCAGGGTTTAGAAGAGTCAGGGCTGCTGGGGACATGCTAACATCAATGAAGTCACAGGGCATCAGCAGGAACCCTGGCTGGGAGGCAGCTTTCTCCTGGGTCCCACCCTTGAACTATGTGGGCCTGTGACCTGCGTTCATTTGCAGTGTTGCCCAGCTCCTCTTTATGTCCCAGATAACAATGCCGAATCAGCAGTGAACTTCAAAACCAGAATGTATCCACTTAGGAGGGCTCTCTGACAGAACCTCAGGCTAACCAGCTTTTGAATTTTGTTTTAATGATATCGCTCAGAAGCTCAGGCTAACCAGCTTTAGAGTTTTGTTTTGTTTTTTTAAAAACCATACTCCACATTTCAAATGCCCTCCCCAAACCTGTTACACAATCTACAGCCTCCCTTTCTTGAGAAACACCTTTCTCACTTTAGCCTTCTTAGAGCTTCACCAAAGACCAAGAAGACAGCTTGGACCATAGCAGCTTTTCTGCTGCTAACGATAAAACATATATAATGTACGCCACACTGACGTACTCGAAGAGACATCTAGCAGGGTCATCTTTCATTTGCTAAATGCTCAGCTCACAGTCAGACATGTGGTGAAAGCATTGGCCCATGTGAGCCTTTCGCAGGTAAAGCTGTTCCAGGGAGGCCCAGGAGGTGGCAAGTCTACACAGAGTTATTCAGTTCCTCTTCCAGCTTCTACATCTCCTCACATCCTATGCAGGCTTCCTGATTTATGGCAGTTCCCAGAGTTGAGCCCTATCTATACATCCGACAACCCCAATTGAACCCTAACTTTTGAAAAAGTGCCATATAATGCAGTGTGTTCACCACTGAGCTACTTCCACAGGTTATATGTAGCTATGAATTAGGTCATGTCAGTTTTGTGTGCTGGACACATTACACAGTTATTCTTTATATGTTCTTTCAGAAGAGCTGATGAAAATACATGTGCATGCAGACACACACACACACAAACACACACACACACACACACACACACACACACACACACACACACACTTATTCAACACACAAACTATATACAACACACACACACTCACACAGTATTTTCAGAAAAAATATAGCCTGAAGGCTGAGAAACCATTGGAGATGTGTTGAATAGATCATGTTAAGAGACCCCTCACTGGTGTTAACGATTTATTCCAGAATGCATCACAGGATAACAAAAACAATCAGAAATGTAAAATGTCAACATGAAACCTGGCATCTGAATGAATGAGGAAGATTTTGAAAACATTACCTGGAAATGACAGAAGTTGCTAAGTGAGAAGGATGTTAAAAGCATGACTACGAAGCTGTGGCATTTTAAGGTTATTAAAGAGAAGACAACTGTGTTCTCTACTTTGGGAAATGGACCAGAAGTAAAGAAAACACATTTGGTGGAAAGCTCATCCTCAAATAAGCACAGAAGCTGGCTAGGCAAAATCAAAGCACCCGCCCTCAGGCGAACACCTCTGACATTCTAACGGTACTTTTTTTTTTTTTTTTCATTGCAAATATATCATTTCCTCAATACTCACATCATTTCCTCAATACTCACATGTACTTTAATGAAAAATTCTGTGTGAGTCTTACAGCAAACTTCGCAGCTGACCAGACTCCAAACCCCTAAAGGGCCTCCCTCTCCTCTTCTGAATGGCAATTAAGAGCAGAATTACTGTCAGCACCCAGGATAGAGCTTTGAGGAGGTTCAGTTGACTTCCAGCTCTAATGGTTGTACAAAGCACTGCATTAAGTCTTTTATGTTCCTGTGATATATTTTAAGAAACATTATACAGGCAGAAATTTTCAGGGATAAACTATCAGAACAGTGCACAATAACGCAGGCACTCAAATCCTGCCATTGAAAATGTCGATGGTTTGAGTGACTAATTGCTTACACTCCACACATTAACCTCACCCCTCCCATCACTCTTTTCTGCAAAATACATAACAAAAGCAAGAGGGAAGGCCTCAGCCACCGTGCAGCTGTCAGAGCATCACCAGGTTGTTTATCTCTGCAGAGGAGAGGAAGGAGCAGAGACTGCACATGCCTGTTTCTGGAGATCCACCCAGGCTTGGTGGTGGTGGTGGGGAGGGTGGATATGTTCTCTGCCCTTCATGGTACCTCCGTGGCTGCCATATAGAGTATTTATATCTACCTATAGCTCTACTTCCCAGACATGACATAATCATACCCGCACAAAAAGGGTTTATTTCTATCATGGCTAGATCTGGGTATATTGGGTGAACAGAGATGGACGCCTGATGTGCCAGGCTCTGAGACAGGACCTGGCATAAAGACAAGAAGCAGGAACCACTGAGTCCATGATGTGGCTACCCAATTGATAGCAGGGAATATTAGTGACCACAGGCCCAGAGCCATAGTTTCAGTGATGAGACTGGGAACCAAAGGAAAGGACTACCTCAAGGTTATGCTCCTACTTAAGGTGAGAGATGGGACTGGAATCCCTGGCTATAGATCGTCCCAGTTGTTTACTCTTTTGACAATGCAGGAGTAGCCATTTGAATGAAGACTTGCTTCTTTTTTCGGGGATACTGAGAAGGGCATATTCTAACAATGCACTTGATTAGAGGAGCAGAGACTTATCTATCCCCAGGCTTCTCTGGGTATAGCAATCTACTGCTCACAAAGAACAGTGACTGGAACTCTACAGTTCACAGAACAGAGATAACATCCCTAGCTTAGTACAATATCGACATGGTATATGCAGAACTCGGCTTGATAATAGGTAGGCTGTTAATAAAAGACTGTTCAATGAATGAATGAAAGTCCTCATGCATTCAATCACTTCCTGGATCCCCCAAACAACATGTAAAACACAGGTACCTGTGTTAACTATCACAAAGTTTTTTCTTTAATCCACATTTAAAATAATAGCCAAATGTATGCCTGGTATATAATAGATGCTTAATAAGATGCTTTTTCTAGCCCATATATATTTATAATAGTTTTATTTTTATAATAAATATATATAACACTTATATTTACAATATAAAATTATATATATGTATAAATAGCAAGAAATCTATCATCTTAATTATTTTTAGGGATATAACTAAGTTGTATCAAGTAAATTCATATTGTCCTATCACCACAATCTATCTTCAAAATCATTTTTTCCTTGCAAATCTAGAACTGTGTTTATTAAACAGTAACTCCACCATCCCCAACCCCTAGGTCCTGGAAACCACTATTCTAGAAACTACAATTCTACTTTTTTATCTCTATCTCAAATTCATTTAAGCAGAGGATTGAACTTTTGGCTCAGATGGATATAGCAGAGAACCTGTTGAATGCCCTGGTCTTTCTTCCCTAGAAAGCCAATTTATTATGGTTACTAGACTGAAAGCTCTCAAATTGAGCCTTCCTATTTAACCCCCTGACAAGTTCTCAGTCCTTATGTGTAGCAAAAGCACATGTTTCTCTCTCTTTCAAAATTTTTATTAGATTTAGTCTGTGTGTGTGTGTGTGTGTGTGTGTGTGTGTGTGTGTGTGTGTGTGTGCATGAGAGAGACACAGAGAGACTGAGACTTGGTTCTTTTAACCACATGGAACCTAGGAATTAGACTCAAGTTGTCAAGCCTGGTGACACGGTGTCTTTACTGGCTGATCATCTTGCCAGCCCAACACGTTTCTCTTAACTTGCTGACTAGGTAATCTTAGAAGCTGGTTCTGTGTCCTCCATTTACTGCCTCACTCCTTGGTCCCAATATACCAAGGCAGGTGAGAACAGTTGGTTAAGAAACTGGGATCACAGAGCACTCATGGCCCTCACTGGGTCCCCTCCACACCCTTGCTCCAACCTCATTTCATTAATCACGAGGGAGAAAGGAGAACCCGAAATTCTCTGCCATCCTTTGTTCTTATTGGTATGAAAATGATACTTGCTGTCATAGAACTGTCACACTATTCCTGGATTGGTAACCCTTCTACAGATATCTTAATATTATGAGAGTGGACAGGAAGAAGGACAAAAACAAACACCTAGGAAGCGAGGCTGGGAGTTAGACCAGAAAAGCTAAGAGTAGTAATGCAATCTCAGGGTAAAATGCTTTCTTCTTTTCTAAATCATTCTTCTCATATATTTTCTTGCTTTTAGAATTAATTCACTCATTGAACAAGCAAACTTTTTTTTTCTGAAGGACTCAAATATTAGATGAGAAAGCATATTCTTACCCATGGAAGTCCCCAAAGTGTATTAGGCAAGGTCACTGTAAAATTCTAAAAGTATGCATAAGAACTAAAGATCCTTCTGGTCCTTTTAGTATTTTTTCCTTGAGCTCATGAATTCTTTCTGCATTGTCAGTCTTCCACACGTTGGGGAAAACTCAGGCTGGAGTGAGCAGACTGGTCTTTCTTTTCATTGTTAAGAACAGTCACTGTGTAAAGTTCCACAGAGCCACCTCATGGATCGTGCGCAGTCCCCTCGTCAATCTTGCCAGCTGTCTCATATTGTGTCCTTGCTCCAATATTGTCCATAAAAATGGCAGGCAGACCATAAATCACTGTTGTATTTCTATATTTTAACTCAGTTTACACTTTCAAGATTTACTTCATGAGACAAGTAAAAGGTTACTAATTTACATTATAGGGCTCTGTCCTGACTTAGAGCTCACTGCCATCACTCATCTAGCCCTGGCCCAGGGCAGGTCCTTGTATACCATCAGTGTGTGCCTAGCAGTCCTGGCTTCTGGTTTGCAGGTAGAGGTGTGATCTTACCATTCAACTTATGCCAAAGAATCACAAGGAAAGAACCATAGAAGGTCACAAGAACATAATGTTCCTTTTGAGCCACTTTAACTGTCAGCAGTTCCAAAGACTGGAAAGATGCTTAAGAAATGTATCAACTGTAGCCACGTCTCAGTGTACACATCTAAGACATATGTGTAAATCTTGTTAAATATTATCACCAATATTTAAAGGTCCTCTTTTACCACGGCATAAGGACTTTTTTTTGAAAATTTATATATAAAAACTAACCCTTATGTAATAGAGCAAGCGTTCCCAAGAGCATGAAGAGTAATGTTTACCAAGGGCAGTCACTGAATCGAACCATTAAAGAAATAGATTTAAATTATTCATGAGAACAAAAATAAAAGTCCTAATTCTTTTTGTAGGCATTTCTCTCTTAACCCTTTTAAAACCCTGACACACAGATGTTGGACTCCCGTGGGACAGCTTCACCTATGCCATCTTACCTGCCTTTTAAATGTCTGAAAAACCAAACCTCCCAAGTTAGAAAGCCGCATAGCAGGTGCTGTGTTCCCGAAGAAGACATTATTTTAGGAAATGAATCCTTACTTCTGTTCTTACTCCTTTAAAGCTGCTAAAAAATGCCCACACAACATCCCCGATTTCATCTTTCTTTACGGCTGGTTTTATCAACTCATAAAGTCCCTGATCTTCACTGGCTGCTTTTTACTTTTGAAACTTCTCCCCCCCCCCATACACCCCAACCCTTGAGGCAGGGTTTCTCTGTGGAGCCTTGGCTGTCCTGGAACTAGCTCTGTAGACCAGACTAGCTTTGAACTCACAGAGATCTGCCTGCCTCTGCTTCCCAAGTGCTGCAATTAAAGGTGTGTGCTACCTCACCTCTGCCCGGCTTCCTCTCTACTTTTTTCAATCAGCTCTTAATTGGTTCCAGACCCTTCAGGTTAATTTTTTTTTCTTTTTTGGTTTTTTGAGACAGGGTTTCTCTGTATAGCCCTGACTGTCCCGGAACTCACTTTGTAGAACAGGCTGGCCTCGAACTCAGAAATCCACCTACCTCTGCCTCCCGAGTGCTGGGATTTGAGGCATACGCTACCACGCCCCGGCTCAGGTTAATATGTTTTTATTTTATTTTATTTTATTTTTTCTTTTCTTCTTCTTCTTTTTCTTCTTCTTCTTTTTTTTGTTTTGTTTTGTTTTGGTTTTTTTTTGAGACAGGGTTTCTCTGTCTAGCCCTGGCTGACCTGGAACTCACTCTGTAGTCCAGGCTAGCCTCAAACTCAGAAATCCGCCTGCCTCTGCCTCCCAAGTGCTGGGATTAAAGGTGTGCGCCACCACTGCCCGGCTTTTTCTTTTTCTTTTTTAAATTTTAATTTAACTGTATTTTAAATGCAACACCTCAGGTATGATTCAGTGCTGAAGGGATGGATGCTATTAATGGTGCTCAAGAGGAAGGGCTAAGATCGATGGTCTGTACTCCTGCAGGTAAAGAAAACTGCAACAAGGCTCTCAGGCAAAATCCCGGGTGACACAAAGACTGTGCTGGTCCAGGGCACCTGGCTGAAGGCTGCACCCTCCCCCTCCCCCCACATTCATACCAAGTGTGTGTAGAATCTGCGGGAAGGTAACTAGAAAACTCTAGGAAAAAAAATAATTCTAACCAGGAAAAACAGTCTGACAGCTTAATAATACCTTCGAGTAGATGTACAAATAACCAGAAAGACCTATTTACTCTAGGAAGTTGGGGGCAGTAAATTCTCAGCATATCCTTGAAACAAGTGTATTCAGTTCAGCACAGGTTTCCTGAACCTTATCACAAGCCAAGGCATTGTTCTAGGACTTGGGGAAACAACAAACAAATAATTTGGTCTGTCTGTCTATCCAGAGTTCAAGCAGGAAAGACTGGAGGTAGGCAAGTAATTACTTCTAATCAAGTGTATGCATCCCTTTATCGTAAGCAATTCTTCCCTGAGTTTCTCTGCTGACTCCTTTCCTCAACCACAGCCCTGAGTCAACAACACTCCACCAGTTCAATGATGTTCTGATACACAGTAGCCTCCCCCTGGTCCTGTTGGAAATGTCTTGTCCTAAACAAAGACTGTTTGTAATGAAGAGAGAAACTCAGGGGCCATTCCTTTGAAAGAGCATCTTCTTTGCTGGAGAAAGAATGGCAAATGGCTGTGAGCAGAGAGGTAGGCAGGGCTTAACAAACAATGGAGAAAAACCAAAACCCCAGACTTTGTCTGGAGAGAACAAGAAGCATTAATACTTAAAGGAGAAGGCTAGCAGTGATAGGAACAACATCATCAAACTTTAATATCTCTCAGGCATTATCCTTAAATTCACAGAAATCCAAGTTTTTAATCTTCCCCAGATACACCATACAGTTTTTTTCTCTCCTAAATAAGCTCTGCTTTCCTTTATACCTTACAGTTTTCTCCAGAGCTACCCTAAGTCTAAAAATGATTTCTTGGTATGTCCATCTGGGTGATGTTGGTCAAACTTGTAGGTATTTGACTTTAAGACTTTGATGACAAACTCATCAGAGATGAGGGGCAGGGTGAGCGTCAAGTTCATCAGAAAGATGAGGGAAACTTCTTTGACCCCCGCCACCTCCCCACCCCACCCCACCCCAGTCCTTTCCAAAACGGCCAGGGAACAAAAGCGATCTCAAATGGGAAAACTAGGAAGAAGGTTTGTCCTTATACCTCTAAGAGACTTTCTTTGCTAAAAGCATATTTTTAAAAAGATAAATATTTTCATTGTAATATAAATATAATTTGGTGGACAAGCTCAAGCTTTCTGTAAAAGAACATTAGTTCTAATATGTATATTAGATTCCACTGGGATCTATGTATATTCTGCCAGAACACACACACACACACACACACACACACACACACACACACACACACACACATATTTCAGTAGAAACAAATTTCATTCCTCCTCTTTCCATCCCACTCACTAAGCCCTTCGGAACCCTGATATTTAATGTGGATAAAATAATCCAAATGCATAATGATATGCTCTGGGTACCTGTTGGGATGGGGACAGGTTGTGATAGTAAATACATTATTTTCATCTTTCATACAAAGAGTAGTTAATGAATCATTTGAAAAACTGCCCACAGACTGATTAAGTCAGATTTATCTTCTGATTAAATGCATAAGCAATAGCCAATGGCACAATTCGTGTAAACATAAGTGTTGTATATTTATAAACCACCTAGATAGTGGCTCAGAGTGAACAAAATCACCGAGATTTAGCCACAGAAAGCAAGCAGCTTTACTTCCAAATTTAAATGTCATGCTTGTAATCTGATTAGGAATTTCAGAAATCAATGTAGAAAATAGATTTTATTTTAAAAATGAATGCTATTGTCTTAAGATGGACAGTGGGTGTGAGGATGAGGAGGAGAAGGAAGGAGAACAGAAGGAGTACAACTCTAGGAAAAAAATCTCAGAGAATAATCTTGTCTATTTCAAGGGGACTATAGACCGCCAAACAGCTCTTCCACTTGTGCGGTTCCAAAGACAGAAGACAGCTGTCTTTAGAACAGCTGGAGCTAGAGTAGAGCCAATCAGCGACAAAAAAGGGTTCTCAGCATCTCCATGTATGTGTGCTTGGTTACAGAAAACCGTACCCATAGTCAATTCACACAGGCTGTCTGTCTGCATGCTCATTAGTGAAGAGGAATTGTATTGGAGCCGTATTCACTCCCCCTCCGTGACCCCCCCCCCCAATCTCATAGCAGTAGCCTAGGCTGGTCTCAGATTAGTGACCTCTCCAGCCCCCTCAATGCTGAGATGGTAGACAGGTGGTACCAGGCTCACTTACACCCTCTGCTCTCCTCCCCTCCCCTCTCCTGCAGTTTCTGACTTGACTGGACTGCGTTGGACACTAGCCTGCTGAGCGTTCTCTGGGAAGGTTGAGCTGGAGAAGTGACACAGATCCCATCAAACTGGCACAGGTGGGCTTGTAGCCCCAGGCTGGAGGAAGTATGGCTTTGCATTCTTCTCGTGCAACACTTTTACAAAAGTAAAGACAAGCTCTACGGTTGCCTCAGCCAAGCCCGGAGTGCAGTGAAACGGCTTTCCTTGGGATTACTTGAGGAGTCAAAGCTGCCACAATCTTTTTGTACGTTATGTTTCTATTTTTGGATGTTGTAAGTGTACCCCATAAGGTATACAAAAGAAAATAGCAAACCAGGGGCCTGACAAGGGAGGTGGCTGCTGGTTAAATAACTTATTGAATAGACTTAGGAGCAGTACTCTACAATTGCTAAGATTATGTTTATAGTGGGTTTTTGTAAATGAGAAAATATGTTTGATTCATGTAGAAAAAGAAGTGAAAAAATGTCTATCTCGGTTATATAAACATCTGTAGAATAGGAGAGAGACATAAATATACTAATAGTAAAGTAGGATTACAGGTGATGGCTATACTTATCTGTAGTTTTATTTTCCCACATTTGCCTCATTTTTATAATAATATAGCAATTTTGTATCTGAAAGGAAGTTATAAAAAATGAAAAAAGCAAGTCCTTCAGTTTGGAGCCACAGAGCTCAAAGTTGTTCTTCCTCCCCATTAGGCAGGAACTCTGGCCACACCCTGTTCCTACACTAGAGGCCATAGTTCTCGATACAGTCTCCTATTCAGTCTCTCCTTTACCTAAATCAGCATGAGTTAGTGAGGTGACAGCCTTGCACCTGCCTCAGCGCCTGGCAGCAACCTTCATGAGGACAGCAAGCAGAGAAGATGATTTATAAGAAGTGCGCTCCCTGGATCAGGGAGTGGAAAGCACCGAGCCGTTCTGAAAGCTCCGGCTGACAAACTCTGATATTATGAACATTCTGCACTTGGACAAAAGCTCCCACTTTTCTTAATTACATGGTTTGAGCAGGAGCCTGCTTTCAGGATCTGCCCAATCATACAACAGCCATTTATTTTCCCAACTGCAGCTGCCAAAACTTCCCCGATCTCTGCTTTGTGCTCCATCTTCAAGGACATCTTGTGAATGCACGACACTGTCAAGTGTCATTCCACGCCATGCTCTGAAAGGCCTGGTCCTCCACACAGACATCCTCTCACTACATTATTTATTTAAATAATCCACAGACAAGAAGCAAAGTGGGGAGGAAAAGACTCATAGGTATCAAAATATTTTTGTCTGCATCGAGGTGAATTCTTTATTCTGACAACAAGCCACTAAATCGTCTCAGTCCTCAGTGGGATGGGGTTTACTTGGTTTGAAGATACCAAACAGAGTCGTTTGTAGGCTATTAAAAATATACTATCAGGAAAATGAGTGTTAAATCTGCACTCCCTTGAGTGTAAAGAACATAGGGCCTCACTGAGAACTTTTATGCACACAGGTAATACCAGCACCCAGGTGGGTGAGGCAGGAGGATTGCTGGGAGTGTGAGGCTGCACAGTGAGAACTTGTCTCATAACCCAAATAAATACACAAATATATCATGAACCTTACTTCAGAATTTACCTTTGGAATTTTCATCCCCTTTGTCTAATTCACTGGTTGTTCTATTTTAAAATATCTTCCAATGTATTTTATGGTTTGTCTCATAAAAATAATTTTAGATAATAGAGAATAAACTTAATATTTTCTCTTCACAAATTGTTTTCTCTTTTCAAAATATGCCTTGAATCAGCACTAATTGGAATTTTAAAAAATTCATAAGTAGTAAGACTTTTAAAACACATTAAAATCTCAAAGCATTATCATTCTTAAGATCTTTTTAGGACTGATTTACTATACCTCTAGAAAATAATTGTCATGATACTCCTGAGTGAAATGAGGTACCGAAACGAACAGAGTTCTTTGAATACAGTATCTTGTCCTCTGAAATCGCAGTCACAAAGTAAATTTGCTTGATAAACTCTTCCAACTCTGGAGACATTCTTCCTATCTCAGAACAAAACAAAATAAAACAAATAAACGACAACAACCACAAAGCAAAAGCTAACAAAACATGTGGAATCTCTTGTCAAATTTTACATTTGAAAGGAGTATTTGAAAGCAACTTATAAACCATAACTGAATGCTTACATTATAGCACTCTGTTTAAATATCCCTCCCCTACAACTGAAGTCAGCGCTTCAAAACAGAACAAACAAAAACAGTCCAAGGAATGGAAGCCAAGCTAGTTGCTGTCACATATACAAGTTCATTCAATAGACCAGAAGCAATTCTATCAAATGCCAGGAATAAGAAGGGAGAGAGAAAGAGTTCCTGCTTGCAAGGAAGTAAATAAATACGTAAATGTCTAATTAGTATACGAAGTCTTAGATACAGTAATGAAGAACGTCCTTGCCCAGAGCACAGAATATTCTTAATCCATGGAGATCTTGTTGGAATGCTGATTCAAATGTTCTTTTGGGTCACCCAGAAAAATGTTTAGTCAAGCGATTACTATGGACCCCTTCCAATGATAGCAGCACTGGATTCCTAATAAGTGCTGAACTGGTAACCAGTGTCTTTATGCACAGGGCTTCACTCCAATCTCACACAAAGTTGCAAAGTGGCTATTGACATTTTTCCCATTTACAGATCTAGTAGTGTGGTCACACTATACATGATAGAAAAATGAAACCTTGGTTAATGTCCACCAACATTATAGTTCACTTCAGAGTCCAGTGTCACTGCAATTAGAACCCAAATCTGAAAGAGTCTGCCTCTTTTCCTATACCTCTGAGTAAAGTTCCCAAGTGTTAGAAAAACCAAATACTCTAATATGATTAAGACAGTCTAGCCAGTGTATTTGCTGTCTAGTCTATTAGTTGGGAAATACTGCCAAATAAATAGATTTTATGGGAAGGATAGGAATTATAATTCTTCATGGTATAATGGAAAAAATGCAGGTGTTGGAGTTGATTTGACCTGGGTTTGAAGTCCAGAGCTGGCCTTGACCTTGCTCTAGCCCCTTAAGACTCTCTGAAGTGTAATTTAAATGCACTCATCTGAAAGATGCAAACAAAGATATCTATCGGCTCCTCGAAGGTTAAAAATAACAACTTGAAGGCACCTGGTCCAGAGCTTGGCACACAATAAACCCTAAAGACTCATTTGTTCCCCTTGTCCAAGTCATAACATACTAAAAAAGTGTCTACAAGACATGCTGCAGGTGACGAAGGGCATTAACCTGAATGCTGGTAACATTTGTCCGTGGTATTTAGTATCTGAATCAGAAAAGAACACTTTAGATCTCACTGCCTCTCACCTAGGCTGGCAGCTACTTCCTTCATCTTCACATCACTTTACAAACATTCACTAAGTTCTCATGATAACGTTAGGCAGGAAGATACACAGCAAAGGTGGGGGGTTAAGAGAAAACCACAGAATGAATAATGAAAGTACACTTTGATATTTACCAACATAATTTCTGGCATTTTTTTGCCCTTTCAAAAAGCGCCTCTACAGTGAATAGACTTAGGTATTTTAAATACAAATAAACCCAGTCATTACTGTTTCCGGTTTCTCCTAAGGCCAGACTCAGACATTCATGGGACGTTTCAGAGCACTGCCACAGTGTGCTCTGCACACTAAAAACCAAAGGTCTCTGCAGTTTCTGCTCAGGGTGGATGAGCAGGTGTCCTCTTTCATGTGCACTGCTCTTGAACCGGGAAGGGGCAGTCACACTTACTTGGAAAGTCAGTCTTCCAGGGTGCAGCCAGAAAAGTATGGTGGGGAGAGCAGAGAACATAGCAAGTGGTAGTTCCCTCGGAAGAGCCGGGCTTGGCCCCCATTGAACTTTCACTTAGAAAAGAATTCATCAAATTACACCCACGTGCATTACTGCCATGCTGATCTTTAGAGCTGGACGCAGTCTGCAGTGCCGAGGGCAAATGGAAAGCAAAGTCACTTGTCCTTTTTCAGATGGTGCAGAGCTGGGGTCGGATGTCCCATCACTGACTCCAACTTTCTTCTTTATCCACTACATGTCCCATACACCTTGGAAAGCACATTCCAGGTGACAGCCTTCTACACCCTTTGGTAGCTGGCTATGAGAAACGGGCACGCTGTTTGCTCCGCAATGCGCTGTTCAAGCAAGATTTAGCCTCCCTGCCACCGTGCTTGACACCCTATCCTCCGTACTCTCTTCACAGTTCAAACCTGCATCCCTTATACACACTCCATTCTGGACATTTATCACACCGCTGCCTTCCTTTACAACTTGGCTGTGAGCTCCTCGATGGTGGCTGATGCCATTGACTTATTTGCAACCCCAGAGACTAGTGAGGATCCAGTGTAGATTCTAGGCTCTGTTGGTAGCATCTGTGGATAAGTGAATGGCTTGTTAGGTCCTTATCTGCTTCCCACAGCCAAAGCTGCTCTTCTTGCTCTTCTCCACCACTCTGCTCTGCCGTAAACCTCTCCCTTATCTGTCTTCTTTAGGATCAATTTAATGATAGGAGCACTTCATCCTTTAAAATATACTCTGGCCTTTGCTGTTGTGCTGAGTAACTGCTTTCAAATGAACCCAAAAGACTGCATTATAAGTCTGTGGGCCTTTCACTCCCTGGGTTAGGCCATTTAACTCATCCCTGCATTCTTTCTACCTTTGGTCTCCTCTGTCTCAGTCCCAAACTCCTCGCAGTTTAGGGAATCCATTTTCATTCTTGGTTGGAATTTGGTGTCAGTCTTTAGTACCTTCTGGAAGTTAAGAGCCCATGAAACATTTCCACTCATAAGAGGTACTGTTTTTGCTGTTTTTCATCATGGTATTGATATCCTATGTTGGCTTGAAATTCTTTATCCTCCTGCCTTAGTCTCCCAAAGGGCTGATCTCGCAGTCATATTTTAACATATTTGCTTTGAGAGTTTCTACAAGTCATGCAAATCAAAAAAAAAAAAAAAAAAAAAAAGCCAGTGGGAGCTCTTACCATTTTACTGCACAGCTATTAGATCTGAGCATGCCTAGATGCTATTTCTTTTTAAGTAAATAAATAAAAATACATACTTGTAAATCATTCCACATATCTTCAGTTAAACTCCATTCACATATTTATGAATTATTTATTCTAGAGCCCAAGAGTTAACGTGAACATTAGAGTTGGACTACTCAGGTTCAAATTCTTGTCTGCTCTATGCGCTTGGATAAGCCAATTAACCGTTCCACTTTAGTTATCTCAAGTGTAATAAGGAACATATTAATAAGATAATGCTGACATAGTTCATGATATGAATATGGCAATGATGAAGTGAATTATTATTGTTGGATAACTAAGCTCCACACCATTTGATCCCTGGCTGCCCTCTAGAGTTCAGTCTAGAGGTTAATAGAAAAGTCTGCAAACAAGAGTTTCAAAATGCCATGAAGTGAGAGTCACTATTTTCTTCAGTATGTTCCTTCCGTGCCTCTAGACAAGTGCCACCAGAACCCCAATCTCAGCTTTACCTGACCATGTCATTTTTCTATAACTCCCTGGATTCCGTTCTGACCCACACAGCCTCAGGTACCTCCTGACTTCTCTGATTCCTGGAGGCCACCGCTCTATAGGTCCAAAATATTTAGGGAGACAGACACCTTATGTTTTAACCTGTGTGGTTATCGATAAACTAGTGCTCCTTCTAAGTAAGGTGTGGATTTTGGACAACTACTTGTCCTCTGCATACAATACACAGAATCCAACGATCACCCATTGAGAGGACAAATAACCAGAGGCCCTGTTCAAGAGGAAGGCCCAGATGGACATAGAGGAAACCTTCCTTTCTTCCCAATACCAACCTCCTGGCATGCCGAAGAACATGTGGTTCTATATTTTAAAGTCTTTTTCTCCATTCTTCCTGCTGTTTATTTTGGATGAACACAGGTAATAAGATCAAAATAAACGTGAACCAGTGGCCAACAAGGTAAAATATATTCCAAGAGAATCACAATACTGATATGGCAGTAACCACAAGAGGGAGAAAATATTTAGGATTTCATCTAGGGCTCTGCATGAAAAAGCATGCTGGCCAATGCTCAGGTAATTACTCTTTTCTTATTTTTGTTTGATGGAGAGCTTTTTTCTTAGAGTAGTTTTAAGTCTACATATTGCTAAATGACAGGGGTGTAGGATGAGAATAAACTGTACCTTCCTCCCTCTCAGGAAACTTAATGCAATTTTATGGAATAGCGTACACAACGGCAAGGTGATTTAAAAGTTAGAAAAGCTTAGGTTTGTATTTTAAAATGAAAGTCCTCTACTTGTTCACAGTGGAATGTCAAATAGATTTATCTGTAATTCTAGTAATAAGGAGCTTTCCATGAGTACTTTTGACCTATAAAAATAAAACTGTCCCTTCTCCCCAGACTCTCCCCATTCAAAAGGAAATATATAATTTACTATAAGAACTGAACTCTAAATGCTTACAACATTTTGGAGTCCAAAGCCCTTCTGTCATTTACTTTTCTTCACTCAGCCTTCACAAAGGCTGCTAAGGGCTTATGACCCCAAGAAGATGGAGTCAATGCAGCTCTGTGGTGGGTTTAGTCTCTATCATGCTGATTTGAAGTAAATCCAATCTTATTTTCCTTTGGCATCCACAATCCTTTCAGAGATGATATAGCCCTGGTTTTAGGCTATCTGCTCTGTTCTTTGAAAGCTGTGGACTGGGATGTAGCTCTTATATTTCAGTTTAAATTTCTACCTGTGAGTCTGGAAGTAAATGACCAATACCTAAAATGCACACCCAGGGGAAACTAAGCTAGTTTTGAAAATCCT
Source organism: Mus pahari (assembly GCF_900095145.1). NCBI lineage: Eukaryota > Metazoa > Chordata > Mammalia > Rodentia > Muridae > Mus > Mus pahari. The sequence goes on from NC_034595.1 coordinate 61,031,706, forward strand.
CCTTTATTAACTGCTTACTGCACACCAGACTTGAATCAGGGTTTATATAAATGCTATTTTAATTAGTAAGTAGTCATCTAAACGAACCTCTGGTGCACTATGTCTCATTTTATAGACATAAGGAAATCAAGGCTTGACAAGTTAGTGACTTTGACAAGAGTTCAGTGCACCAGGTGGGTAAGGAATAAGAGCCTTATTTCTAGGACTCAAAAGGGGATGTGTTTCCTTAGTGGCCGCACTTCTAGCAATGACTCAAGGCTATATAGAATGCCACACCAACCTATTACAGGATCCATGTGGAGATATCATAGACTTCCTTGACAAGATAACGTGGTTGAGGCTGTCCTTAGCTGGATGCATAAATAGATAAAACACTATGACTTTCTTGGGACATGTATCCAGTTTCACTGCCAAATAAAAGACAATAAAAGGGACCTATTCCCAATTGGCTGGGAATATTTATGAGTTGGCCTATTTATGAGTTCTCTGTGTCATGTTTTGCTGAGACCCAGACATCTTAACCTAGTTGTTTACTCCTTTTACGGCCTAGAGATGGCACCTTGCCCCTAGGACAGCCGGCCCCTACCCCAACCATAAACTGGCCTTATGAAACTCTGTCTTTCAGAATAGGTACTGCTGATGCTAGCTTACCAGGTAGGATCACTGCAGTGGCTGAATTATGGTAGCCACAACACACTCTGTATGCCAATTATTTTCTAGTATAAAAAAAAATTTCATTATGAAATATATTTCCTATTTTTATGACATGATATATAGTAAGAGATACTAATATAGACCTATTTTCTTATTCTGTGTTTGCCTTTCCCATAAAACAAAAAGCCCCATAAGGACAGACACTCTCTTAACCACTGCTGTTGCCTCCAGAAATAAGAACTGCATTTGGCATATAGCAGGCACTAAGCAAATATTTGAAGAACAGGTTACAAATTAACCTGTATGATAATAATAGTGATGATGCCCATTACCGTTTTGTATGCCAAGCACAGTCTCAAGTTCTCAACATACATTGGCACACCAAATCTTCTTAACAAGTCTTGTTTACAGATAAATGACCCAGTCATGGGTATGGAAGTAGCTAGCTTGTCTAAGGCTGCAATTGACAAAGTAAGGGTTTGAACTCATGCATTCTAGATCAAAAGTCCTTATTAATAACCACTAGGATAAATTCTTGTATTACTTCTTACCTTTGAAGAGATGAGTAATGCAAAATGGGAAAGAGCACGTGGGTTTAGGAATTAAACAGCTGCAGATGAAGCTTTGAATTCTAAGTCTGACATGTCCTAGCCTTGTGACCTTATACAATGCGCTCTTTCTTCTAAGTGGAAAAAATACCCACTTCCGAGACTTGTTATGAGATTTGATGCAATAACCTAAATAGAATTCTCCCCCCCCCCCCCAATCCTGGTCTACACACTACAAAGCCGCCATTATTGTGATTTATTACTGTTAGCTGCGTGGTGCAGAGAACAAGTGACTTGAAGCATCCTAGTAGAAAGAAGAGTTACTGAGGCATTATAGGTGAGTCACGATGATCAGGAAAAGGTTCACAGAAATAGGCACTCTTCAGAGTTACAGAAGTGCGGTTGGTGAGCAATAGCAGCGTCACAACCAAACTTCAGGATGAAGGGCTTTGAGTCCACACAGGCAGCTCAATAATTGACTACGCTGTGTGGAAGAACAAGGATGGAAGGTCACCAATGGCATTTGCAGAGGAACCTCCTGCGCAAAGTGGGTGATGGAAGCCTTGCCAGGTGAGATGGAAAGCTTGTGAAACAAGGTGAGAGAGTAGAAAGATGCTGGACCTCAAGATCTGTTTGCATAGCTAAGGAACAGCAGGGTGCACTTTCACAGTGGCTTAGAAGCAAGAGTCAGAGAGAGATGCATGATGGGAAACTGAGCCAGGTCTCAGACAGCCTCCTGGGTCTTGAGAAGGCAGGAGTCACAGGCAGGAAGTAAGTATTTCGAAGGCCATCCCAACTGTGTGCCTATAGCAAAGAAGTGGTTTCTCCACTATGTATAAACAAAGCACACTCAGAAAAAGAATCCATTTTTGTTTGTTTGTTTGTTTGAGGCTCACAGCCAAATCCTCCTCAATGCCCTATTTTTGTCCTGAGTAGATCAGAGGCATTTTCAGCAGCAGCATATCACTACCCGACGATGCTAGTCCCCTTTTGTGCTCCAAAGCCATTTTAAAGTAAATTCTGCTCAGCAAATGTTACTGTCCCTTCTCCAGCACAGTACCCCTGAACAACTTGGTAAATATTTGCTGAATTGGCCTGGATTTATTCAGTAACTATGGTATAAAGAGCAATGTGCCAATAGTCAAGGCTAAGACCCAAAGGCAAGGGGGACAAAAGAGATGGGTATTGCAAGGCTGTTGCCTCAATAAGCCTGAAATGAAACTGAAATGCAAATGAAGCAACTACATGAAGGTAATACACACACCCCAAGGAAAATCAAAGGGTGCCTCATTCTTTCAGTCTGAATCCTACCTTTTAGTGCTACAACAGCTCCCTGAAGGCAGAAGACTATATGCCTTTACTACTAGTTCTTTCTGAGACCACCAAATGAGTCTCCGTAAGTACTTATCAAATGGATTTATTTTACCTCCATAGCCTGAGAGATAGAACTCAATTTGCAAATAGGTAAACCGAGGCTTGGGGAATAATATGACTTGCAGATATAAGGCTTGCAAGTGACACAGTAAAACTAGCAACATAGCCAGGATTATTACTATTGTTATTTTAAATTCTAAGGAAACTCTACCACCGACTTGTTTTCTAAATGCTACCACCAAAGAGTTTTTATTTTCACACTGTGAGGAAAATGTCCTTTCTGGTGGGAGAGAACTCAAAGTGTAAACTTTGAGTTCTCAAACTCAGATTGGATGTTGTCTACTGTCAATTTTAGGAGCTCCAAAATGCTGGCTTCAGGACTAACGACTGTGGCTACATTTCAGGTATGGACATCTACACAGTGAGACACAGTCACAAAATCTATAGTGATACTATGACTTAAAGGTTCTCTGATATTCTCTTGCCAATTCCTAGGCCAGAATATCTCCTGTTATGATTAAACCAGAAACCCAATGGCAGCTAATAAATCCTCAAGAGGAGAGACAAACTGACCTAGTTGTCTTTGTTCATGTACAGTAGGCATTTCAATATATTTTCATGGAATCAAACAGCAGCTTCCTGGTTTATCAATACTGGTTTTCTGTCAATACACTGTATAAAAATGACACACCAATGTCATTTTAATGGATTTTATCATTAAGAGATAAAGTTGAATCAACTCTATTTTATATACTAAGAAATTGAAACTCAGAATAGTTTGGTAATTTAGGCTAAACAGACTCCTGTAAGTTTAAACAGATTCAAGACTCTCAAGTCTTCTAACTATAGTTAGGTTCTTTACAGAAACAAAAAATACAGCAAAAACTACATTATGATAACTTAAATCAACTCTATATAAACACTAATGAAGAACCTACTACATACCAGACATTGAAATAAGAGGGCATGATCTTTTGTCTCCAAGCTGAAAAGATAACCAAGAGAGACCTAACTCAGAAAAGTGAGATAACATGTTACACAGCTTGAAAGAGTTTAAGTGCCCCCCCTTTTATTTTATTTTATTTATTTATTTATTTTGCTTCCCACTCGCTGCCATCTTATCTCTGGCCATTTATATCACAAAATGAGCATTACTTCTTGGTGCAAACAAGAAGCATACACTCCTTTAATAGCTTATATCTTTATGATATAAAATAAATTTCATATTTTTATTCCTATTGACTTGGTGTACAGAGGTTAGGTTATAGGGCCAGAAAACATCTTTTGAGAGTTGTGACTTCTGAAATATGTTAGCTAAGTAAAGACATCTTGGTTTTGCAAAAATGACCAGGAAATAAGCATATGCTAACCTAAGCTACCAATTAAGTGTTAAAACCACACCAAAATGCTTAAATCTTCTTAGCTGATAGCTCCTGCCTCTAAAACTTTATGTTTACACATCTTTTGCTGTGTTCACTCAAGAATTCTTACTTCAGCAAGTTCTGTAAGTTCCTGCCTCAGTGCTTTTAGACATGCTATTCTGTTCACGAGAAATCCCTCTTTCTTCCCATGTGTCTAACTGTGGGGGTTTCCCAGGATTTAGTTCATGAAGCTTTGTCTCCTTTCCCCGACAAGAACTGATGTTTCCTTCTTGTGTATAGCGTAGCTCCTCTGTTCAGACATGGTCTACACCTAGCTTGATACCATTTATTCACTGTATTAGGGGTATAGCCGGTAATGAAACATTCTAAGAGGTGTCTACAACATGGTTTTACATGTAGTAGATATGCAATATTTGTTTGCTTATTCTACAATTAAATTTTCAGCCTAGAAAAGGAATTACCTTTGTTTCCCACCAAGAAATGTAATTTTGGGGGAAGGCAAACATGTTCCCAGACACTTAGGAGTGATGACTTCTGATGTTGCTGAATTTATAAACTTAGGCAGTGTCTAAGCTTTATTTTTTTTAAAAAAGGGGGCTAACATCATCTGCCTTAATTACATTTAAAGAGACCAAATTGACAGCATAGGGCAAAAATGGTCCATTGTCAAGTAAATGTGAGTGCCGATCTCCATGGTAACAAGTATGTTCTAAGCAGAATTGAACAGGAAGAAGCTGAAGTTCGAGAATGCAAACTTGCTTCTCTGTTCATGGAACACTCATACAACTTGCTAGCTGGGAAAGCAGACTAAACCAATTTCAAGCCTGCTTCTCCGAAATTCATAAAGAGGAGAACTGTATAAACGTTCTTTAGGCAGAGTTTGGGTGTATACCCAGCCTTGGGGGAGCCTGAGGCAGGAGGATTATGGGCTTGGGGTCAGTCAGCCTGGGCTATATAGAGAAACCTTACTCTGTTGCAAAACAAAATAAAACAAAAACAAAAACTCCAAACAAACAATCAAACCAACCAACCAACTAGATAAAACAAGTCTTTATAATTGCAATTTTGAGTTCGAATATTTTTCTTCTTGTAGAAAGTTGTAGGCCAGAAATAAAATAAAATAAAATACAAGAATTAATTTCTTATATACATTGATGAAGTTTTAATTTTTAAGAATCACAAATATCTATCTAGCATGGACCTACAACTATTATCCTACTCCCTACCCTACCATTTGCTTACTCAAGTCATCAACCCAACCTCCTCTTTCTATCCTTCATTAACAGGAAACCTTTTCTTTTTTAATCCCAGAGAAATGTCTTCTCCATCGCTCTTTTCTAAAATCTTAAGATCTTTAGATATAAGATTTCTAAACTCTTAAGGCTGGAGTTTGGATCCATGGCTTCACACAGGCAAGGATACAATCACTGAATTACAGACACAGTCTACCCTTTTTGCAGCTGTATTTATGCTCATAGAACCACACTGTAAAAATCCCCAAATCTGCCGAGAGTGTCTGCATATACCACACAAGGTATATAGATGCACACCTGCAAATATAACTTTTATTCTCTTAAAGTAACCGTCTCTGAGCCTTCTGCCTCCATCTGCTAACCTAGGCCTGGCCCTGGAAGCTCCTAGTCTTTGTACAATCTTATCTAGGCTAGAATGGTTTTAGCCTCTGACACTGCTGAATAAACTCACCCTTTCAAATTCTTTCGGAAACTTGGGTGGCTGGTCAACATAGCAGTTCTGTCTCAAACTCCTTTCCAAGCTGACTGATTCAATATGGCTTCTTTCTCGAGGCCTCTCCTGAATTGCTCTCCTTGGCCTCAAACTGTCTCTAGTAATCTGTTCTCATCTCCTGGCTCCTTCTTATTCTCTGGCTCAATCTGTCTTCACCTGTGTCTAGCTTGTTCTCTCATCAACCTGGCTCTGTAAAACTCTCCTCCTAAAACTGCTTCCTTCTTCTCTCCCCCTCTCTCTACACTGTCCTTGAAGTAGCTTCCCTTTCCTCTCTTTTCTCACGGGAGTTGGGCATATCCTACCCTGTCAAATCTTTCTGATCTGTTACTATGTCTGCCACTCAATTAGACATAACTTTCAGATACTAAGTTTTCCTTCTACAAACTAACTTTACCTCCACTGCTTGCGATTTAAAGAGTGCACTAAGGGTGTATCTGTATTCCAGGCAGAGGAATTAAAGGTGTGTGCTAAGGCTGAGCCACACCCCAGCTAGAAACAATTTAAACAACAAAATCTCGGGATTCACAGTGTGATCAAATATCCTGGATGCATACCTGCTAAACTCATAGGAAATTCTTGGTAAGGACTTGAAATGGATTCGTACGTAAAGAGAAACGTCTTACTGTTTTTCACAGAATCGAAGCCCTTTAAAAAGGAAAGCACAGAGCTTAGAAGACTGGGGAGGGGGTCAGATTGATTTATAAACCCTTGCCTTGTTTTAAGGATCAAATTGAAAAACCTACTCCTCTTCATTCTGAAGTGGAATTAAAATTTTGTGACATTAAAACACTGTTTTAAGAACTGTGTTTTCAGCTTAAGTCTTGATCTACTTCAGCAACTTCTTATATTTTTTTTCCATCCTCACTGGTAAAGGTTTAGGACAATGTGTGGATTTATTTATTGTTTTGTTTTAGTCACCTCCTCAGAGCCATGGGATAAAGGTACAAATGTGAGATTTGACCTGTCCTGACTGCTCACTATTCTTAGGATGTGTCATCAATGACTGCCATGTCAAAGCTTTTGTGATGGTTCCCTTCACCTATTGCTTCTCTCTCTCTCTCTCTCTCTCTCTCTCTCTCTCTCTCTCTCTCTCTCTCAATAGGAGAGTGATAAATAGAGGGCCAGCATTATTCTCACACCTCACACACCTCTTCAGTCACACCTCACACACCTCTTCAGTTAATCTCTTCTAGAGCTGTTTGTATTGCCACGGGCCATCCATCCATCCTCCTCCTCCTCACTAAACAGAGGAGGAAAACTGAAGGGAAAGTTAGAAAAATTCCATTAACTCTTTCTGCTTCTGCTTCTCCTTTGAGAAACAGAATTTCAAAGTGCAACCACATGTGAGAACACAAGGCAGATGGAGAAAAAGGCAGAGGTAGAGACAGTAAAAAAATAGCTCCAAAGGAAATTTTGTTTCTGGGCAGAAGTGAAACAAAATATTAATTAAGCTGAACTCATTTTTATTTTCTTTCTAGTTGTCTCCTAAAGATTCTAGCAGGTTCTTTCACGAATTCAAAGACAGTATGGCACGGTTTTAAATTAATTGCATCTTCAGATTTTCTTCTTCTTCTTCTTCTTGATGACTAAATCCCAAGTTAATTCTAATTCCAAAGGATGCGTCCTTTAAAATTGGGAGGACACAGAAAATGCAGTAAAGCCACCCAACTCCATGGGAGGACTGGGGGTGTGTCTGTGTGAGAGACCTGCCATCTGTCAATTCCAGTGAGTTCTGTGAGGAGATGCTGACTCGGAAGTTATCAGGGGAAGTGCTTTCTCAGGACATCATATATACCTGACTCGGAAAAACTTCTCTTAAAAAACAGTTTTATTTTCATGGGTATGGTGTTTTGCTCACATGTATGTCTACACACCGTGGATGCACAGTGTCCTCAGAGGCTGAGAGTAGGAGCCTCTGCAATTGGAGTTGGAATGGCTGTGAGCTGCCATATGGTTGCTGGGAACCAAACCTCGCTTCTCTACAAGAGTGGTGGGTGCTCTTAACCACTGAGCCACCATTTTGGCTCCCTGAAAACTTTTGTATTTTCAGTTTCTTAGGAAATAAAACAATGACTGGGGTGATGCATTCATGGATAAAGCACTTGAGAAGCAAGTATGAGGACCAGAAGAGATGGATCTCAAGAACCCATATAAAAAGCCATGTAGGGATGGCAGCCATCTGTAACCTTAGCACTCAGGAGGTAGAGATAGAGGTTTCCTAGGTCAAACCATCTAGCTAAACTAGCCAAAATTGGCAAGCTCCAAGTTCAGCAAGAGATCCTACCTTAATAAATATAGTGGAAATTGATCATGTGAGATATCCGATATCAATTTCCAGCCTCCATAGACATGTGGACATACATGTGCCCAACATACATGCAAACACACACACACACACACACACACACACACACAGGAAGGAGGACAATAAGAAGTCATGAAAAGAAGGAAGGAAGGAACACTGAGAGAATGAACAGAATTTCTAGAGTTTTGCCAGTACAGGCAAAGATCCTCCTTATTTGGAGGCACTTAGGGTTCTACAACTGAGCTGGCTTGACCAGCATAAGCATGCTTAATCTGGAATCTGTAGGAATGAAACTGATTTTCCTAGATGGGGACAGGCCAATATATATGCTTTTTAGCTTCAACTGCACAGTGGCCCTCTGGGTCCTAATCACAATAACCAGGTTGATTTCAAGAGTGGAACCTCTTCCATTATAGAGGCAATTAAAATATAATCAAGCTGGGAAGTTATCCTCCCCCAAAGTCACCTAAAACAGAACAACTCCAAAATAAAAGCAATTTACATACTTTAGTCCAAATTACAAAGTAAAAGCTAAGGATTGCCTTTTAATATCCTGAATAATAAATGTACATTTATGTAAAGCTTCCTTTGGGGAACAGTTACGATGAGGACAACTCTCCCAATATTTTTCATAAGTATCATTTTTGCTTTGGTGTTTCAGTAAGAATCTGGACTTGGGGGAATTAGACTGTCTGTACCCAGTACATCAACAGAGATAATTAATGTTTAAGACATGTACGATATCCAAATTTTAGATGTGTGGTTGGCTACATTACAAAAAGGAACATAAGAAATCACGAGCCAAATCTGGTCCAAATCACGAATTTGCAGGGATGTAGTCAGTTTACTCTACTTTAAGTAAGCAGTTTCCCAGTTCAAGTTTCACTAGCAAAGATGTCAGGCTTTCTCCACTTTTAAACAACCCTCAGAGCCTCAGTTTATTGTTAGATCTGTATTTACTACTGTGGCTTATTCAAAGGGGACATTCGAAGTAAGTATGTAAGTAAGTAAATAAGTAACTAGCTCAACTTGATTCTTGTTTTTCACATACAAATTCAAAAGCAAACTTTTAAGGGGTTTAAGTTCATAAAACACAGGTTAGGGAAACACAGACTACTTGATAAGTTATTATTGGCACAAGCCATGGCATAGTAGATGTCACAGCCGTATTTAACACACACACACACACACACACACACACACACACACACACACACACACTGGGTTAGAGACAGAGACACACAGAGATAAACAGATAGATGATAGATAGTCCACACTATTTATCTAGATATGTAGTAAAAGATAACACTAAGCCTTCTACTACATTAGCAGAGTTCTTGTTTGAGCAAAAGTATGTTAGGAGGGTCACAGAATTCCCAGGTACAGTCACAGAGCAAAAGTATAAAAGACATCTGTGCTAGGTCTAGTGACATACAACTGTATTTTTAGATAGTCTTAAGGCTGAGGTAGCTGGGAAGATTGCTCAAGTCCAATACTTTAAGACCAGCTTGGACAGCATACATGGAGGCCTTGCCTCAAGAAAGAATTAAAAATGAATTTCTGTTAGAAGAAAGGTATTCATATTTCTGTAAAAGTAACAGGCTCCAGGCAAGTTTCATAGGTATCTGGCTGAAAGATAATTTCTTTCTAACTGTCCAAACTGCTTCTTTCTGAGGCTGAACACCTGGATACATGGAACAAAAATGTCTAGAAGATCTTTAATTTCTGTCTTTTGGAGTCATTTAGAGACTCTTACAAAGGATACACCACTGATGCTCAACTTGAAGGTTCTGATGAACCTTCACACTGTGACACATTTTGACACAGTGACATTGGGCTATAGGCTTCTTAAAACCTCTTACCTCATCTTTATCCCTAGTCATAGAAATAGCCTCTAATTGTATTTTTTTTTTGATCATTGAAAAAAGTTGAAAGAAGTGGCAACCTTGAATTACAAAGAATGTACATAAGAAGTCCTCAGCGAACACATCTTCATGGAACAAGGAATGGTCATCAGCTCTGCTGTACCCTGATGGCAAAGCAAACCCAAAGGCTGCTTGTTACAAGAGGGGGAACAAAGAAAGTGGGTTTACAGAAGCACACGAGCAAGATAGGATCCCATGCGCACACAGTGCAGGCAGAGGAGACCTCCAAGATGTGGTGTTCTCTGAATTTGTCATCTAGACTGGAATTCACTCTTTGCCTCCTTCTATCCTGAAAAGCAATCACATTTCCTATAGAAAACAAAGGTTTATTTTGTTCTTATAGTTGAAAACTTAAACTCAATAAATGCTACTTTTCAAACCAAGAGTCCACTGAAAGTCATTTTCAGGGGACACCTAAGTCATGTAATTTTTTTTTTTCACTAACAAAACCCCATATGTTAGTTTTGTATTTAACTACTTCTGGGGTTAAAAACAAGTATCTTTTAACAATAGCATCAACAACGAAGATGTAAACACAATGTACTAACAATATTTCTTCAATATTTTTACTGATTTCCTAACTGAAATTTATTTAAAGATTCTTTGATTGACTTCAGCATTTCTTGAGTCTTGAGACAATTTTTACTGGTGCACCCGCCTGTGTGTGCGTGTGTGTGTGTGTGTGTGTGTGTGTGTGTGTGTGTGTGTGTGTTAATCTCAGGTGTTGACTAGGATCTCCGTAAGACTAGTTCAAAGCAAAAATGGTGGAGGCAGAATCTCAGGGTTGGGGGAGGGGGAGGGGAGAAGAGAGACCTGGGAGGGGTGGGAGAGTGAGACACTAGCCTGATAAGAGCACCAAAAATGTAGCTTAATTTTTAATGAATTCATGAACAACATAAACATTACCACCAAGCTAAGGATGTCCACACCTAGCTAGCTGGCGGATCGCTTTCCTATTTTCTTCCTTGTGTAACAATTTCCTTTCTAAAGTGATTGGTTCCTAACACTGATGCTCCAAAGCTATTGTGGACATGCTGATTGAATTCTTAATGAGGTAAACAACAAACAAAATGGCTCATCTCTGTACCCCAGCTAGGACTACAAACCAGCTATTATTAAAGGTGTGAACAAGCAAACAAGGAAGTAATGAACCTGCAAAGTCAAGGTTCTGTGAAATCACGGGGTATCCTGCATTTAACAGTTCAGATGTATTACTCATTATCTTCTACACCAGAAAGCTATAGATCCACATGTTGATGTCCTGTGTGTCATGGTCCAATGCCCCTCTACCCAACTATGTTCCTGCCTCTCATTCTTGTCCTTTAGTCTTTTTTTCCCCTTTTAATTGCTAGAGACCTGAATTAAGACAATCATTGCTTGTGAAACCTCCACCTACCCACTTGCCTTTAGGCCATCCTCCCCCCTTTTAACCCATAGAAGCCATTGATCTACAGACATCCTCTAGCTATAAAAAAAATACTGAGGCTTTAAAGCCAGAGGGTAACCCTAAAACATCCTACCCTTACAATACTTGAAAAAAACAAAGCATAGGATGCCAACAGGGCTATTCTACCACCTCCTCCTCCTCATTATTATTATGACCATTACCACTGTTAATATTATATTAATATGCCCCCAAAGAACAAAAGCCCCCATTTTAATTCAAACTCTATCCCTTGATCTCTTGATCGAGTGCACACTTTTTAGCTCACAGACATAGTTCAGGATTTTCACATTTATAGCTCCTCAAGTGGTTGGTACAGAAAGTGTTTGGCTTCTAATGGAAGTCTGTAGAGTCTCAACATCATTTTGGATGAATATATGAAAATTCATGTTTTTTTCTCATAAGAGAACTCTTAGAATTAACACAGAAAATAAAGTACTTAAGAAAAACAGCCTACTTCAGTTTCTTTTCCATTTAGAGATCCATATACACATATAGGTTAATGTTTACACACTTGGTTAATGCCAAATAAGAAAAAGCTAACAGACACAAGAATTTGTAAAAATACAGATACCACCCTCCCCCTATATCCATCAAATGCATGAAGGAATGGGTAATCAGGAATGAAAAGTTGACATGGCTCCCTTCCAAAGGGGAATCGACTAATTCTGCCCACAGTCCATCAACTGCAAGACTGTAAGATAGAAGCTTGAGAGTGTTCATGTCCCTTTTTACCCCCCGAAACTTGAAATGACATTGGAAAAATACTGCATTGCAGCATTTGCCAGCACACACGTATGTCTAGCAATCGCTGAGTAGCTCACCAAAATAAAGTAATATGTATCAAATGTCCAGGCATGTAAATTAAGTGTGCAATAGCCACAGATCACTGGAATTGCTGAAGAAATTTGTCAAGACCGAAGTAGTTCTGTCCATATGTAATGCCCTCTATCAAGATTGTCCGCCATTCCTTACTTGTGACACTCACAGATAATTTGCTTCTTCTCCTTTTTTTGTTTTTAATGAAAATCAGGTATTAAAGTACCAAAGGCTAAATGAGGCAGAATGCCTCTTTATAGATGGGGTAGTATTTTGTCTAGGAAGAGAATTCAACCACAGAAAGAAGGTAAGTGCAGAGAGAAGAGACCAAAGCAAAGGATTTGCCCTGAGGAAGCCCTTTCATTGTTCATAGTAACTCTGACTTGAGAAAAGACCTCACTTCATCCACAAATCCTTTTAGAGACAATGAACACACACACACACACACACACACACACACACACACAAAATTACACAAGTACCATTCATGTAATGATTTTAGATTTAAAATTTCAGACCCATTTTTCCTAATAGAAACCTTAAATTTAAAATATCCGAAGTCGACCATGTCTCAAATACTTTTAGCGATATTGAATCTAGAACTAAAATACATACACACTATCATTTTTATTTCTCTCTCTTTAAAAATATTCAGTTAGAACTACCTCAAAATAACCTGGTATTGCTTTCATAACAAAATCCCCATATTAAACAAAACAAGAAAGGTCCTTAGGAGAATAAAAAAAAAGTTTTAAGGCTTTGTGTAAACCACCAGACATCAGCAAGCCCACCTAGTCTTGCCAAGAGGATGACTTGAATAAATGATGGTTAGGAATGAATGCGACTCAAATAAATGCATACATTCTTAAAAACACGATATTAAAATCAGAGTATAAATAAATGATTCTCAGAGTAATTTTTTCCTATTCTCCTTTGCTCCATTCATTTAATTCCTCCAAAAAATTAGATATCATCTGATTTAATCAATGCATTGCTATGAAACACAGAGGCAATTGGAAACTGATATAGTCAATGTTTTTGAAGTGATATTTCCATCCAGATTTTTACTTCATAATAATTGCATATCCGCTCTTGCGTTCCCATTAGGGTATCCCCCCACATGAAGGTAGTAGGTATTAATATTTTTTTAAAACAAAGAAGCAAGAAAAATCAGCAGTAGAGGCATGTGTCTTTTTTTTTCATAACCAAGCCAAGGTGACAGTTTTTATAGAAACCATTTCCCCTAACTAAAACCTGCCAGAAAATTCTCAGAAAATAAAACTTTATTAGTGATAATAAAAACTATTTTATTTTAATAGATTATATGTGGTTATACACTAAAGAGCGGAAAACAAGGTTCAAGCATAGGACAAAAATATAAGTTTATTTTTTTACCTTAAGAGTAAAACCAAAATAATACCTCCCCCAACCGGAAAACAAAACAAAAAGAACCATTTTCACAGGAAAAAAAAAATGGTGGGGCCAATGGTACAGATTTGTAATGGAGAGAAAACAAATTAAGAGGATTTTCAATAAAGGCAATTATATTTTCCACTCTTGCAATACATTTGAGTTTCTTAATCTTTCATTTTGGGGCTTCAAATTAGCTCCCCGATTATGTATCTTTATTGTCACCAGGAAGCAACCACAACTGAGGAATATTTCAGGTTTTATTTATGCTGCTCTGATTGACTCAAGTACTCTCTCTGTTAGTGCTTTTTGGTTGGTACCCACCATTACTGGGAAAAAGACACTACTGAGACAAGCACTCAGAGAGAGGAGTGAGAGATGCCTGTCACCCAGCGTTTATGTGCATGGGTCCCACCAGACATCAAGAGACACTTACAAAAGATCACCTTTTCACTCAGTTTATGCCAAGACTCAAGGCCAAATGCGTTTGCAAGTGGAGAGCATGGATAGATTCTGTGGTCAGAGGAATGGGCAGTGGAGGAAAAGGTTGTTCAGTTATTATACTCTAAAGACATTTATTTATACTCCAGACCTAAAATGAGAGATACGATGAACTCTTTGAAACTACAGTAGCAGCATCCAATGTAGTAAAAATGCCAGCATCACCTAACACAAAAATCACTGGCTAGTATAAAGCTAATCTACTTACATATTTTTCCTATGAATAATTGTTGGAAATTTTGGAGAAATCATTTGCAGAATCTATCAGCTGTGGGAATTTACTACTATGCTTCTGTCAACTTCATTCAATATAATTTACATTTTTTAAATGGTCTCAGAAGATTTCTTGTAATTTTTTGCACGTACAATTTCACAGCAGGGAAAGGGGGAAGGAGAGAGAGAGAGAGAGAGAGAGAGAGAGAGAGAGAGAGAGAGAGAGAAAGAGAAAGACAGAGAGACCCTATTCTCCCTTCCCCCTCCTCTCTCTTTTTTTAAACAAACAAACAAAAAGAAAAAGAGGAGAGATTGAACAGATGCTTAAAAATAGATTCGAAAAATCACTGTAAACCAGAGTTAGAAATGTAATTAACACCTATTTAGGAAGAATAATTAAAGTTGGGCTAGTCACAAAGAACAGCAAAGATAATCGAGGTCCTGTCCCCCTCCTCCCTTTTTACACTGTTTGCAGTGTGTTCTCATGATAGCCACCTGCTCCCTGCTCGGCTTTGCCTCTGTTCGTTTCCCCGGCAACCTTTCATTGGGTTTTCCTCCCAGCTATCGCTTTCAGTTGGGCTGCTCGGTCTAATCTTATTTGTTTTACACCCATCAAAACAAGCAGCCAGACAAAGGCAATCCTCTAAGAATGGGAAAAAGACCACAGCTTTGTTATAACATCTATGCAGAGTGAAAAGTCCTCCTTGGGCTTCTCTGATTTTTTTTTTTTTTTATGAATGTATAGCTTTCCCCACTACCCAGTCCCAAATCCCCTGAAATATATTGCTGGTGAAAATTCAAAGTCAAAGTGGGCACTCATGGCATCAGTTCGTGCCATTTTGTGCCATATCTTTAGGGTCAACACCAGGAGACAGGAACAACACTCAAGGAGTTTCCCTGTTTCTTTTTCCAGAAAAAGACGATGCTAAAAATAGATTTACTACTTCGGCAGAAAGGTTTTCCACTTCCCTATCCACATCTCAAAGTCCTGTTTCACAATTGCATCTGCTGGTACTGAATCTCACCTCCTCCACCCCTCATTCCCAGCCTTCCCCATCACTCCTAGCACGAAGACTGAAAAAGAAATGTGCCTTTAACTTTAACAGTCGTGTAATTCGGCTGAAGGCTCTCAGAGGCGGTGGACATGCCAGCCAACAGTGACGGTGACATTGTGATTGTCAAAAAAAGACACCAACCTTGCTTGCCTAAAATGTGTTTGATGGAAGAGACAGTATATGCCTTGTGTGCATGCAATGCCATTATACTTAGAGGCAGATTCTGAATTTCAGAAAAAGAAATACTAATACACACACACCAGAATAGTGATTTACGATGCAGTCCACCATCCTTACACACACACACACACACACACACACACACACACACACACACACACGGCTGGAACCTCCAAGCTGCCTTCTTCTTTTCACTTACCATCTTCAAGCCATTCCACTCCATCTGTGATCAGAAGATGGACCCTCACACAGTGTGTCAAAAGCAGAAAGGAGCGTTATGTAAAAGCTGACATTCCCTTCTTACAGAGCTGCTGCCCAGAGAAGGAAGCAACAACTCAACACGCCAGGCACCGCTACACATACAAGCCGCCTCCTCTTTTTATGAGGTCATGACAGGAAACTCTTTGAAATACAAGATGCAGCGTTTACTGAAGCCCAAATAAATCACTCTCTTTGCCGTTTTGACTGCGCAGTCCCCAGAAACACAACTGCCCATCTCAACGTTCAGCATCCAGGAGCTGCCTCTCGAGGTTTACATTTCCACCAGAACAGAAATGGAGAGATTCCTAACCCTGCTGCATCCACCCAATGCCCCACAAAACCCAGGCATGTAGACAAGCCTCTTCTCTCTTACAAAAAGAAACCCTCTTCCTCCCCCTCAGATGGTCTCAAGTAATAGAATCTTTTTCAACAAACCAGCAATTATTTCAGCCCATCCCCACCCTCGGCTTTTATGTGGAAGGGAAAACTGACAACGACCTGTTAAAAATGACAATCTCTCTCCCCACTGCTTTTCAAAAAAAAAAAAAAAAAAAAGGACCTACCCGCACGCTACACAAAAGATATAGTAAATGAAAGAAGCAGAGAACTAAACTCTCGTGCAAGCATTAAGACTGGCCAAGGTGTAGACGCTTGTCTTCCCTTTAGCAACACGAACAACAGATTATATATATATCTAGGCATACCTACCATAACCATTCTTATTGGCAAATATTGGGTCTCGCAGCGCTTCGACTCTTCTCTTAAAATTTGCAAAGGTTTCAGGATATACTTTAAAAAATGACTACTATTGTGTATATATATAGTATATATATATACTATATATATACTATATATATTTAATATATATATTAAAGATCCACAGACCACAGTGTGGATGATTGTAAAGTAAATCTATTATTGGGAGGGGGTGGGGTGGGAAAGAAAGGGGGAAAAAAAAAGAGAGGAAGAAAAGGCGCAGTGAGCTGAAACCCCTGATTCTAGGATGTAGATAAGAACAACTGAACAGAGCCTTGCTGAAATTGGCTCGAAGCTTCCCCTTTTTACATCCATTTATGGGACCATCTGTCAGCTGAAGCCAGACTCTGATTGGCTGGGGAAACGAAGGGAGGCGTTGCAACATCAGGTGCTATTTAAATTAGCTACTGCCAGATTGACGATGTTAATGATCTGGTGACCTCTACAACAACAGAGACCAGATTTCTGAACTGCTTCTTGTGTCTGGTAATTAAAGCCCGGCTGAAGCAACAACAGCCATGCTTGTATTTTTTACCTTTTACCTTCTTCCAGCTCAAAAAGTCCTGTCACAACTGCAGGTCATTGGAGGACTGCAAACCTTCACAGTGGGAGTGTCCTTCCTTTCCGGGTCCTGGGGGAATACAGGAGCCCATCCCTCCAATAGAGGGCTTTTTCTGTGGAGAGTATTTTCAACCACCTTATCTTTCTTGACAGTTGCTTTCTAGCGAAATGCATATTTAATGATCTGCCTCTAGGCTTAAAGATACAACAAAAGCACTTTAATGTGCTAATAATTCTACATTTTAACTTTATTATTTCCCAGTATCGCTGGTTTTCTGTAAGTAGTGCTGCTTTTTTACAGCTAACATGACCAACATTTCAAAAGCATTCAAGTTTGGGATTAAGCTTGATGAGTGAATTGGGTTCACAACTTTGCCTTAAAAACTATTTCCTAAGAGTTAAAATAAAAAAAGAAAGAAAGAAAGAAAAAAAGAAAGGGACAAAAAGCTGGGGGAAGGAGGAGAGCAGCTGTCAGCTTCCACCTTTCTGTCTTCTGTATGAGATTTCCACAACAGAGAAGGATGAATGATTTACTTAAATGAATTTATTTTCCAACTTAGGGGCATGCACTGCATTTTTAAAAAAATTGAGTAAAACATACCCCATTTTTCTTTCCCTCCTGTGGTGAGGGTAAAATATGATTCGGAAATAAAACAGCCTCATGTTTATTATGTGTGCAGACCACTCATCTTGTTCAACTGAAGAGGAGATTTTTGCCTCTCCCTTCGCTTCCTTCCCCAGCCCCTGCCTTCTTAAATGTACAAAGGACACTTAGCAAGGATGTGGTGGTGTATATAGACTGTATGCTTATACAACACATTTCATAGCCTCTGTATCACTACACTTGCAAAACTACACACAGGAGTTTTTGGGGCCTGGGTTTTTAAGTGGCTTACCTGAGACCCTTTGCCTCATACCTATGAAGAAGGGTAAACACACTATGTACTTAATAAACTTCACAGTTTAATAAACTTCTTTTCCAATAAGTGCACAGAGGTAAAAAATAGTCCATGTAGTGTTTAACTTTTGCCTGAAGTTGACAGTGGGCTAGAGTAGGAATAGTGGAACCACAGGTCAAACTAAGTTATATTTCTGGACTTCAGAGTCTAAGCGTAAATAAGTTGGTGAAAAATTGCTAGGAAAGAAAAATACAACCCTTCATTTTTAAAGGTCAAAACAATTCTTTTCAGAGCATAGCTTCGTGAACACAGGCAATAAACATACATATACACACTCTATGAAAATACAGATATACCATGGAACAATGTATCGGGCACTTGATGTAGATCCTTTGCTTACATTTAAATAAATCCAGCATTTAGAAATAAAGGTGGATGAAGAAGGAGCAGAAACATGAAGCTTTACTGGAGCTGGCCCTTCAGGTAGAACAACAGCAAAGGAAGGGAACTTTAAAAACAATTTCCTTAGCACCTGCGTGGTGAGTCCTGTGAGCCACACTGGAGCCAGAACACTTGCTGCACTGCACTCTAAGGATGAATTCTCAGGTTCAATGCTCCAAACAGCTTGATGTTCACATATAGGATAGGTCTACATGTCCTAAATTAACAGCCAAAGTCCTCCTGTGTGTATCTCACCAATATCAAAATATTGGAGGAGTATATTGACACAATTCTGACTATTACGTAAATAAAAACAGCTCTCTTGGAACAAAATATTTACCTGATATTTCTATGCAGGTCATAGAAGGTGAAATTTTTAGCACCTCTTTTTTTCTCATCCATATTAATCACAGTATACTCATTGAGCCCTAAATTAACATTAGGTATATTCAAAAACATTCCGGTCATGTTTCCAAAATAGTAACCATACATTATACCATAAACAATTACCTGGTCTTGCTAGGCTAAAAAAAAAAAAAAAATCCATGCGCTTTGTATATTGATCACTTCTGAAAAAAAAAAAAAAAAAAACCTCCACTCTAAAGTCTTTCAAAGGAATCCTCAAACAAACGCACAAATGTCCTCAGAGGCCTTTTCTCTCTCTAAAGACAAAGGCTGAATCCTATTGTTGGGAAAAGTCAACCTTATTATCGCATTTCCAATAGTACCATTCATCTTTCAGCGTGAGGGGCTGACCGCTACATCAGTGGTGTGACATTTGTAAAGCAACAGATTCTCAATATATTATCTTAAGAATCAGGCAGGCAAGTCTCCCAGTCATGCATGTTTCTTTTTTTTTTCCTTCTACAATCCACCACCACAGAAAGAAACTTGTCTCACTCCAAGCAGCTAAGGCAACCTAAAAAAAAAAAAAAAAAAAACGGTATCCCAGCGCTGTGGGGCTGGCTGCGCCGCTGTGTCCCTCTTACCATAAATGAGCAGTTTCTTGACTCATTAATAACAATTTCCCTTAAAAGAAGTAATCCCATATCAGGCAGCCCCTCGCCACCATGCACACATCCCAAAGGCTGCAGATATCTCAGCTCGGTCGCCGGCAGCCAGCTTTCCCACACAGAGTCCAGATGGACTGTACCAGAAGCCAATTCAGCGTTAATAACTACGTACTCCGCACAGTGGAGAAGCTTTACGTGGCACAATGGGCTAGGAAAGAGGAAAATTAAAAAAAAGAAAGATAGACAACCAAATTCTCCAAAAGCACGGAAAGCAAAGAACAGAAAGAGAAGCATGAATTATTTTTCTAGACTTCTACGAAGGGGGGCGGGGGAGAAAAAAAAGGAAAGGGAAAAGAAGAAGAGAAAAGAACCCTTCATAAACATAGGGGGAAATGGGGGGGGGTAAAAACAGATGCTGCCCAGAAAAAAGTGACAAAATATTACCTCATTATTTAATAAAGCAGCATTAAGCGTCCTGCTGATTTCAAACATCTTGCCACAGATTTTGTTTTAAGAGAAACAGATAGAATCCTTTGCAAAGCACTCCGTCTGCAAAGGGTTCTTCAATTTTCTTGCGCACCACGGAACAGTCAATATATGATTTCCCCAGAGTTCGCACATTAAAACCTCTAGTCAGTGAGCTGAATTTTCCCCTTATCTCTCACACAGTAGACTCCTGTTACATGCACTGCTCTCTTTGCAAGAGCAGCCTGCCCCAAACATGGCTGGTGTTTAAACTACTCTTTAAAGTAACAGTTCACTATATAACCACCAGGTGGGTAGAGTGCTCAGATGGAAATAGAGTGACCTAAAAGGTAGGTGTGTGTGTGCGCGCTTTTTCCTTGGAATTGCTTTTAGGTATAGGATATGATGTGAGACACAGGCAAATTTGTTTCTACTGTATTATGTCTAAGTAAATAATTTTCTTCCTCTTGACTTAAAGCAAGGAGACAAAACAGAACAAAACACTACCAAGCAATTCTAACAAGAACTGTGTAGAATGGAACACAAACAAGACTTGTTTCATTCTGCAAATGATGAAAGAGAGAAATACAATTAACCCTGAGAAAGGGAGAACTAAAAAGTCCATGAAAATTTTTTTCTTTTTACAATGAGAGAAATATGCACAGTCGATAAAAACTGGATTCAGATGTATGTATACTATGTGAATAAAACACATACAAATTGGAGACAAGAGCTGAAGGTGTAACTTTCCTTTTGAGTTTATTTGACACTGTTTCAACTGATTTAAATGACCAAAAGCTTAAAGCAAAGACACCAAAAAACAAACAAAAAGCAAAACAAAACAAAGGCAAAACCAAAACTAAGTATGTCTTTTAAAAGTGCAGCCATACTACCAGCTATAAACAACCACAAGCTCAATCCAGACACATGTCTCTACCCAGAGCTCTTCTTTCCCCCTTAAGATCTACCCTGAAGAGGAACACTTTTGCTCGATGTTGTTTTGGAGGTGTACCTAATAACTTGGCATCTTCTTTGTACCACTCTATTCCAATTAACCTGATCTTCTGCCAAGAATAAAGAGGAAAATAAAGTTGAAATCTCCCAAAGATGGAGAAGAGGGTAATATAAAGATATAGAGCTGCATGGTTATGTGGCCATATCTTAACAAGAATCTTACTAATAACAAAGCAAGCCCATGTCGTTTATTTTCCAATGTGTCTACATCAGAAGCCAACACACACACACACACACACACACACACACACACACACACACACACACACACGNCAATGTGTCTACATCAGAAGCCAACACACACACACACACACACACACACACACACACACACACACACACACACACGAACGTGCACATGCACACATACCTGGCATTTTTGTTTTTCTTGGCTGGACAATATTGAAGCTCTGAGCGTCCACATCTCTGGAGACACAAATGCCAATTCTTGTATTTTTCCAGTCCATCCAGACAGCACTTAGCTACACAAGATAGCAACTGCCTCCTTTATCTTTAAGTCAAGTCTGCATCATTTAATAGCATTTAACCTCCTCGCATATATTAAGTTTCAAGTGACAATTTTTAACTGGGGAGTGAGAAGGAGGAGTTGCTCTCATCAAACTCTGGTTGTATGAAATAAGCTAATTTGTACACTCACCATATGTCTTAAACACTAATTAAAAAATGTCACTTTCTTCAAACATTAAAATGTAATCAGCCTAGTAAATAAAATATTCTTGAGTTTTCTTGCCTTGGTGATAATTTAAAGGGTGTTTATCTCAAGGTAACCTTTCTAACTTGATTATCAAGGAAGACTTTAGATTTCAAAAGGGAAAAAAGGAAATGCTAAGGGTCAGGGCTTTGGGGCAGGGAAAAGAGAAAACCACTACTGTACGAAGCTGCACAAAGGAAAATAAGATGAAGCGGGGGTTTTAAAGACCCATAGTCTTGTTACCCTAAGGCAAATCCAGCCAATCAATACCACCCATTGACGGTCTACCATCTGCCATGCTACGGAAAGATGTGGCTAAACAGACCTGTTCCATATGACTGTGGCTGGCTCATTTTCAGTCGATTAGGGCAGTTCCAGAGCATTCACGTGCAACACACAAAACTCCAAGTCAGTCTGCGCCTCTCTCCACACCAGTCCCCCGAGCACAGCTGCAGACCTTGCCTCCTGTTCTGGCTGTCCAGATGATCTTTTCTTGCTCCTCAATTGAATTAGCAAAATGGTGAGGGAAGGTAGAACACACACACACACACACACACACACACACACACACACACACACACACACACACACAATTGCTGGTTCTCCTTCACTGTCATGCAGAAATCTGGAATTGCACATGCTCTGTCCTAATAGAATTATGGCTCACCATTTAAATAGCATCATCAGTGGCTGCGACCTGACATTTCCCCGTGGTTCAGTTTCTTTTTATCCTTTTTCCCTTTTCAAAACAAAATATATAAATTGTTGGTGTTTCTTCC
The DNA here is from genome assembly GCF_900095145.1 of Mus pahari. Lineage (NCBI taxonomy): Eukaryota > Metazoa > Chordata > Mammalia > Rodentia > Muridae > Mus > Mus pahari. Next base: position 61,054,163 of record NC_034595.1, read on the forward strand.
TTTACAGACAATATAATTACTCTCAGATGGTGGGATACTATATTTAAAAGCTTTGATAAAAATCTTAAGGTTAATTTTCCTTTGTTGAATCATGGTGTTGGTTGTCTTCTTTTTTCCCCCTGTAGAAACATTAAATCAGTTTTATTGGAAAGTGGACACATATTGCTGAGGCAAGAAAGATGCACCAGGCTGACACTGACTCTGCAAGAGAATTAGAAATTCACTGTGGAATGTTCTCTCAAAGATATATGATCTGACTGTTTGATGCCTTTCTCCTTCCTAAGTGGCATATCTACTATAGTCTGAGGGAGAGTGCTACTGTCTGGAATGCATGACTAACAGATTTCTGAGCTACTTGAATTGCTAAGAGTTCACCTGTGCAGGTAAACTGACCAGAGCAGACTTATACGCCATCGCCCACTCTCCTAAACTCATGCTTGAATGGCTTTTGAATGTAGGCTTCTTTCCAGAGGCAAGGTACATTTGCCTTCTCAAATTTGCCTTGGACTACACTCTTCAAAAAATAATATGACTCTCTGGAAAAGAAATGCACAGGATAAGAAGATTGCTTTATTTAGGAAGTTTTCTAAAAAGGACAGAATTTAGATGTAGCAACAGTCTAGACTTTTCTCTGATATATTCTTTCCAGCACATGACAGTCTGCAGGGTCAGTGTGAAAACACACAAGGATTTCAGAAGATCCCTGCCTTAAGGGATCTGAGACCTTTTAATATTAGTTCAAAAGAGCTCTACCCAAAAGAAAATAAAAACAAAGCAAAGAAGTCCTTGTCTAAATTTAAGTAAAAAAATAAAGTATAACAAGTGATGAGATCTGGGGTAGCTGTTAGGCTCTTGGAGGATATTATGTTTAATTTGCTTAGTTCTGTTCTGAAAGTAATTCAATGTGTTATTAAAAGGTCTAGGTTCATTTATAATTTTGCAGCTGATAATAATGAAATAGATGTATTATAAAAGGCAAGGAGGTTTCCAGTTTAGAAAAAAGAGGAGAGTGAGGAAGGGGATGAAAGGTGAGAGGGGAGGAGGGACAAATAAAAGGGTTTATAAATGAGAGTAAAATATGCAGTCTTGTACCAGAAGTTTACCATACACTAAACAATGTACTAGGCACCTGACACACACTACATCACAGCACACAGAAGTGTGCCTTCCTGATTTAAAAGTAAGCTTTTCCTCTACCATGGAACAATGAACTCAGTAAAAAAGTTGAATGATTGAAAAAGATGGACATAGTCAAGGAGAGGAAGGAAAGGGAAGGTAGGAGGCATGTCTAGTTTTTCTCAATGGAAAAAGACCAACAGATTTGTTTGTTATGTTTTCAGCCAGGTATGGCCTCCAGTTGTCTCATTATAATCTATTATGATTAGTCTGTAAATCAAGAATGTGGGAGATATGAAGGGTTAAAGTTGGAAAGCAAAAATTCCTAAAGCCCAAAGGGCAGAATTCCTAAGCACACCTTCCCCCCCACCACCACTTTTCTATGTCTAGAAAAGCTCGATGATCATTGGTTGAATTAACTTCTATGGTCTCATTAGCAGACTGTACAAATATGTGTGTGTATATGTATCTATAAATAATATATAGTATATACACTATATATATGAGTGAAGATCAATAGTCACATATATACTATCCCAAGGCCTAATTCATTCAACCCAACTAGGGTTTTCTGAACAGTAACCTTCATTACTCTTAGCTTCTTCATCTGTAAAATGAGCACAACACTTTTCTTAAAGTTTGTTGCCAGTGTTAAAAACAAACATAGGCTTGGTAGAGATAGTACCCTACATGGCAGTCTTTTATTACTAATATAAAGAATGTAAGGAATGAATAAATCAGTAGTAGCTTTAAGAGAAAATCTTGTTGAAGAATGTATGATATAACGACCCTTCAAACAATTGGAGAATACTAACACAGTAATAGCTAACAAAGGTTTGAATGGACTCTCTCAGTTCTAATGCTTGCTGTAGATAAACATTTGCTTAGTCCTGTGGGTAAAGTTTAGTGCTAAATTCTTAATATGAGACCCAAAAAATAATTATAAATTGCAGTCCTCACCTTCAAGGAACTTACAATTCAAATGGAGCAGAACTTTGATTTGCATGTGTTGAGTCCTAACAGTATAGGGAGAATGTCAAAAGACAGTATAAATTGGAGATGCTACATTTGGGGCTAAGTTTTAAAGAATGATAGGAGTTTGCCAGGAAAGTTATAATATTTGTTTCAGAACAAAACTAGTGGATGAGATTTGGAAAATAATATTAACAGCCAGATTATTCTAGCCACACCCCTTCCAAGGAACCCATAGTAACTGCTCCTATTTTTAAATTATAAACAGAACATGATTATATGGTGATGAATGCAAGGACCTTTATTTAGAAGTACTGCTGTAAAAGGAACAATAATTAAAAATCACAGTGTCTATTATGTGTCAAACATTGCATAAAATGCTTTGCTTATACATATCAGTCTCACAACCCTGAGACTTCAAATGAAGAAATAAATTACCAGGACATTTAAGTGTTTTTTTTTTTCCTGAGGATCATATGGCCATTAAGAAGCAATTTTATTTTTCAAATATACTATGTGCTCCCACCCAACTTGTTCACATGTTTTTACTACAGTATAGATATAGTATGTTCCATTTAAAAGTCTAGGTCTAAGTAAATGTAAGTATTATTCTCTGCAGTATTTTGCACTTAAAAATTCACATTAAGAGTAATGTCTTTGACATCTCCCGACTTGTATGGCACAACCCAAAATATCTGTGCACAAGGCTTGAACTGCAATTTTAGTATCCGGCCACCAGGTGTTGATAGACCCTGACCTAAAAAAAAAAAAACATTTAGAACATCACAATTGCCCACTGTTATGTTGTGTGTATTCTTTCTGGTCACTGGAAGTAGATCAGAAAGTGCCTAATCTTTGGATGTTTACTAAAACCCGAAGGCATTTACCATTCAAGATACTTTATAAATGCATTTAAAAAAATTCAACTGTGAACATAATCCCAAGCCTTGATAATATTTCAACAATTCTATTATAGACTGTATTCAATGAATTACAGCCCACTGTTATTTTTATGCTGTACTGTGAGAGTGCATGGTAGAAATTGTATATTATTTCCTTAGAATCCCAGCACATAGAAAATCAGTACTTGGGATATGGTGGGCACTCAATAAAAGAACATAAATTATTGATTCCAAATATTTTAGACAAACTCATGAACAAAATGCTTAGGGCACAATTATTTGGTACTTTATGCACTAATGCATAGTTCTCTATATTGACTTACTCTTACCATTGGGTTATTAAAGAAAAAAAGTAAACTTTGCAGAGGTTGGGCATGAGCAGATGTTTTTAGATCAGCAACCATAGCTGCTTTCTCTTCAATGGGCAGGCACATCCCTTTTGTCTTAGTCAAGGACCTTTTAGTTTCACAGAACCATACCCTGCTAAGTGGCCTAGTTTACATGTATAACTTTCATACACACTCAGACGTTGCTTCCTTTCTCCATGAGAGGTAAGGAAAAGTGAGAAATAAGAGAGTTTGCACTAGACAACTCTCAGAAAGCGGCAACTCTCCACTTGACCTTTCTTACTTTTCCTTCGTCTTTGGCTCTGAAGCTGGGGGAATGATTTTACTATTTCTAAGCAGAGGAGTAAAGTTGCACATTAGTGCTGAGTAGCTCATTTGCCTTAGCAACTCCTTAGCAACAGCAGCTTCAAGTTCAAAATACCTCCTTGAAAAGGATCACATCTTTAATGAAGATGAGTACTTTTTATGTAAGGCTTTTGGGCAGAAGTTTTAACATTACAACCTCTTTAAGAATTGTTTGCTACAGAGTCCTACTACATGTAAACATTTTATGAGACATTATAGGTATTCAAAATGATGCTGGCCTCCTACAAACATTCAGTTCTGGAAAAGCCCTGATCCTACTTTGAAATTATTCTTAAATACACAATTCAAAAAATATCAAGTCACCACTTACCTTGGGTTCCTATAGAAATTGTGGTTATATCTAATTCTTTTAAAATGTGATATTTTAAAAAGATATATTCTTGTAACATGTCTATATCAGAATCACTATCTAGCTATCCATCACAACACCTTTTCTGAGAAGAGTAAATAGCTAAATTTACAGAGTTTAAAGTCAACATTAGGCATTTACAATACTACATGGAACCTAAGGTTCTGTGCACAAGTCAGATAAAACACAAAAACAGCCGGACTTAGCTTCAAATTAGGACTTTGGGATTTCATGATTTGATACTTAGCTTGTCTGCTTCATTATGAATAAAATGGACTATAAGGTGATCACTGCCCACCACAGTTGACTATTTGTCCTTTATCAGTGAAGTGAGAATGCTTTCAAAAAGTATTCCTGGCCTCCAAAAGTCCTGAGACTCTAAATGTGTGCCAAGGAGACTTTTGAAACTCTTAAGGTTTTATTACTTAAATAAAGTACAAACTCCAGTTTGAAATTTGTTCATTGTCTGATAGTGCACAGGTACCTTGAGGCAGAAGGAAACAAAACACCCAGAACTCAGTCATCTCAGTGGCCTCTTCACTTTTAAAGGTACATTATTAACTTGGACTATGCAACCTACTACGTGTGCCAATTCCAAGACGCTGGGCACCAAAAGATGGACTATTCTCCTAGAGGTCTCATGAAGTAGAAGTAGTTAGCCCAGCTGAGCCATCTACTCAACACAAACATTATGCATTTCCATGTGTAGAAGAAAGAGTCTAGAATAATGAACTTTATGCACAGGAGCTGCTCTATTTTCATGAAAGGAAAATCCATTTTAATTTACACTGGAGAGTGTACAGGGAGGGAATCATGAAACCTCAAGAATGGTCAGTCTTCGCCATTTTGGTAAAGATAACTTAATTTGTCTGTGTGTGTGTGTGTGTGTGTGTGTGTGTGTGTGTGT
>NC_034595.1:61059169-61074158 GCF_900095145.1 Mus pahari
TACCACACCCAGCTTTATGTGGGTCTTGGCTATTTGAACTAAGGTCCTTACAAGTACTTTTACCTACCGAGTCAACTTCCAAGCCTTTAAACTCAGATTTTTCAACTTACTTTACAATTTAAGAATTTTGCATCAAGGGAAAAACTTCTGATGAAGATTTAAAAATCTTCCTCAAATGAAGAACCAGCTTCCTATTGAAGTATTCTGATATCCATTCTGGTTACTGGAAACATTTTAATAAAATGTGGAACTAACTGGATTTATTTGGTTAAAATAATTGAAACCATCCATTATTAGGAGTTAGGAGCAGGACTTTGACCAAGTCAATAGATACTCTATCAACTTTGGGGACAAAACATATTTAAACCCAGAACAACAATAATTTTGTGAGAATGTAAAAAGATCATCCAGAAAAAGTACAGGTATGACACACGAATAAGTACCCAGACATGTTAAGTATTTTTAAGAGATTTATTTTCTTGCTTAATGTACTGTGTATGTACATTTGTGTGTGGGTGTCTGTGGAGATCTGAGGACACTGTCAAATTACTTGTAGCTGAATTTACAGACACTTAAGAGCTGCCTGATATGGGTGCTGGTAACTGAATTTGGGTTCTCTGAAAGAGCACAAGTGACCCTAACTGCTGGGCCATTTTCTACCACATTGAGTTTTGGTATCAGGTTAAAACATGTGAAATTATTTTTATAGGTCAAATATTATTAGTTGCCTGGGTTCTGTTTACTCTCCTGGATTAAAATCCTCCTAAGACTTTCACTTCTCAGGTCAAGTCTGATATTCAAGGCTCTTTCCCATGTAGTTCTCCTTTAAGTCTTATGGCTCTACTGGGACACTGATTTCCAACACACAGTTCTAGACATGATGATCTATTTTCTCCATAATTCAACTCCAGGCTTCTGTTTCTGTTGGTTCTTCTATTTGGAATGCCTTTTCTTCCAGGAAAAATCACATTTCTTCTTCAAAGGCTTGACCTCAGTAAGCAAAATGAGCTTTTCCATTATCTGAACGTTGACAGGGCTTGTTCTTCCTGTACCACAGATTTCATGCTAGAGCATTACCACAGTTATCCACAGTACTGTTTCTCCCACCTGCTTTCAAGGAGTTCAGGGACAAGGGCTATTCTTATTTGTCTTTGTTTCCTGCTAGTGAAGCAGAGTGGCTGTCATAGTTGGTACCTGGGAAACATTTGTGAAAGTACCAGGAACACACTCCCAAACAGGCTAAAATATGACCTCTCTTAGAAGTACATGAAAATGGATGCATCTAAAGATAACTTGAACTCACCCTTCCAAAGGAATCTATTTCTAGTTTAGGGTAGTGCCTTTTCTTCCCTAGAAATACCCAAGTGACTAGAACAAGAAATTCTGAAGTAGAAGCTTCTCTCTGAGGCAAATCCCCTCAGCTGAAGCCATGGGATTTTAACAGAAACAATGTTTCGTTGATAAAGATAGGAGTGGTATGAATAAAACCTTATAGAGTATAGATAACATGGAGGATCTGCCCCACAGATTTATGTTTCCATAGTTGGAGAGGTTTTTTTCATGACAGATAATTCCAGTAGTCTTGAGAATCACAAGAAAAACAAAAAAAGTTGCCGAATTGCAGTTCATCATTGACCCATATTTCCACGGTCTATGCAACCCAACCAGGAGTTTGGAAAAACTTTAGGTGATTCAAATACTTAAGACAGTTAATGGTATCTTTAAATAATTAACATGGAACAATCACATAGTTAGTTGTACATATGGGTATATTAATGAATATGCATTTATCAAGTATTTTACATATATATGTATATGTAATTAGGCAAAAGAAGAGTGCATAGTTCCACTGCAGAAGTTAATAACCAGTTTATAAATCTAGAAGATTTATTTTCAAATTTTCAATTTATTTTTTGCAAGATTGTTTTTTTACTCTGAAAGAAAATTTTATGAAAATTTCCAATATAAAAATAAATAAAATACTGCTGTTCTCTAAGGGGAAAAGTAAGGTTCACACACTTAATGTTGACCAGCAGTTTCACAGTTCCTGAGGTACTCTGATTAACTCATCGGTAAGTAGAGAAACCAATTTGGGCCATTCTAGATAACACTACACGAGTCAAAGAGGAAGAAGGAGGCAGTGCGGCTAGAGTGGGATTTTAGAACGGTCCTATGGCTAGTGGATGAGAGAGTTCATCAAACTGCAGGTAAGAATATGCAGGTGCTAACAATTCAAGACAGGATCAAAATAAAGATTATTTTCCAAGTTCTCTTTGGGCACTCATGAAACAGATTATCAATCTCCAGGATTATCAGTCTCCACTGTTCATTTTATCCCGTGTTTCTTTCTTTAATTGAAAAAAGATTGGAAGGTAGATAGTCAAAGTTTAAGATAGTTTTAGATATATGATAGATAGATAGATAACATAGATAAAATAGATTTTTATATGAAGACTAAGCACTGTGATCTTTTTTTAAAAATGGTTTTATTAGATATTTTCTTCATTTACATTTCAAATGCTATCCCGAATGTCCCCTATACCCCTTCCCCCCCACCCTGCTCTCCTACCCACTCACTCCTACTTCTTGGCCCTGGCGTTCCCCTGTATGGGGTATATAAAGTTTGTAAGACCAAGGGGTATCTCTTCCCAATGATGGCCAACTAGGCCATCTTCTGCTATATATACAGATAGAGACACGAGCTCAGGGATTAGTTCATATTGTTGTTCCACCTATAGGGTTGCAGACCCCTTCAGCTCCTTGGGTAATTTCTCTAGCTCCTCCATTGGGGGCCCTTTGTTCTATCCTATAGATGACTGTGAGCATCCACTTCTGTATTAAGCACTGTGATATTATGTACATGTCCAAGGTGACACAGTCAGTGGGAATAATGGTTACAGAACTCAAGTCTTCTTGACATTTTTCAAGGAGTGGTCTGCAAAAATGTACCCAGCAGATGTCTAGTGATATGGTTTGCTGACAAAATCATGTGTACATTCACGGTCTTATTTTGCATATCTGTCTCTCTTCTTAAGCTTGAGTTCTTGGAAGATGAGGCTTATATCAACTCATAGTAAGCAATGAATAAGTAAATTAAGAACTGCAAACTTCCCTGGACAAAGCTTTTAAATAGCTGCATAACTTATGCTTATTATGAGAAAGCTATAGGTAATGCTACTCCATTTGTAAAGAGCTCTTATATTCTACAGTTACCTACTGAGCATTTGCTTTTGACAAATGTTATCTTTAGATTTTTTAAATACTAATTCATTTAGCGTCAAATAATTCTATAATACAAGTATTGTTATTGTTACAGTTTACTCATACATAACCCAAGAAAGACCCATGGGAAAGAAACATCTATTTTTGACTAATTATAATCCTTAAATGTTTAGTATGTACTGTATTATTCTCACAACCAGCTAGCTAGATAGGATAGATAAGGTAATTGCTTTGAAATATAGATCAAGGAAAGATCATCTTTATCCTTAGGGTTCTTGGAACATCTAGAATAGAATTCACATTCAGTAAATACCTATTACATGAATGTTGAGTTCGTGTTCCTAATCTCTAGTAGCATACTTTTCTGTATCAATAACTAATCTAGAAACATCTGAAAGTTCAAGGTTTCTGTTTAACATGTATGTCTTCAATGCTTGGCATGGTGCTGGCTTACCTAATTAAATGGAAGTCTGAATCCTTTCCCTCTCTCCAAGTCATACTCATTTAACATTCCCTTGAGTTCACAGCTTGATTTCTGAATATTTTACAATTGCCAAGCAGTTCCTTGGTATTCACCATGGCTTATTCTCAGCTTGGGACTTGGGAAATGCAGCAAGGATATGATGTGGTTTAAGATCCCTGAGTATTTAGAACCAGACCTCTGGGCCCAGGATTAGTCATGAAGCAAAGTCAGTACAAGATAAAAGAATACATAACTAACTAGATGATAATAATTCTCTAAAATTCAGAGACCTGTACTAGGTCACCATGGGCTTGGGAACAAGCTAATGGGCAAATCTTACAGGACTTCCTTGACCATCTAAGGAAGAAATGACCACGCCTCTAATGTATGCCAAATTCTGCCTCTTCCCTACTTAGATATTGCTATATGTGGTCAGTACAGTTATTCATAGTCTGTTCATTTTTATGTGCTATTGCTACAAGGCTATGAACTTTTGAAAGGAAAATCCTGACTCCCCTCTGTATTTGTATTTGGTACAAAGTTTATGGACAAATGGATTAACAGATAGATAAAGTCCATTAAAATAGAGACACTCCCTAGGCCTCCCCCCCCCAAAATCACACACCAAGCATTAGCTGACACAACCTTGTGAAGTACAGTGAGAATCTAGTGTAGCACATTAGTATAGAGGCTTGGGTGCTAATCTTGCATTTGTCAGTTAATCTCTGTGGACCTCAAGTAGCCTTATCTATTAAACAGAAATACCCAGCTCATACGACAATAGTTGTGAGCTTTTAAATGTGATGGCAGAAGTGAGACAGTCTTTAAAAATGTTTCACTATAACATGATCTCAAGGGAGAAAAGAAAGCAGAGGCCATTGTAAATGTTACCTAGAAACATTTTTAATGGAAGTCAATACTTTTTTTTTTCCCCATCCCAAACCGACTCAGGGCTGTGATTTTTCTAGGTCTGTTATAGAACAATAGGTGGTGACACACTACTGTGTTGGGAGTCTCTGGGATGAGTTTCTTTTTCTCTTGCTAGATAGGAGAAAGAGGATTTGTCTTCTTTATGGGACTTGGGTTTCAGCTCTCAAGGTCTAAACATTTTTGATGGCCTTGAACTAATTTCGGCCACGGGCGACAGAATGGGAGTGGAAAAATCCCCATCACATCTGCCTTGTCAGGGGGTGGAAGGGAGAGCTTTCTAAATAGCCTCATTATTGGTCCCAACTGAATTCTGCTCCTGTTCCATGATGCCAGCAAAAGCATTTTAGTAAGATGCTGCCAGCATCAGGAGCAGATCCACTTACGGTTTCCTGTAAGCATATCTGCAATGGCAGAAGGTGGCGGGCAGCCAGGTGTGAGCGTGCGTGCTAAAAATCTTCAATACGTCAAACTGGAAGAACAATTTAAAAAATGAGATTCAATGTTCTATTTCTACTCCAGGAACTCAGTTTAAGGCACCAGAAATTCGGCTCTGAGACTCTGCTATTTCATTGAATCAGAGAATCTCAGAGACCCGAGAAAGCTATTGCATTCTTCCATCCGGAGTCCCTTCCTACCTTCACATCCTATTCTAAAAAGACTCTCAAACAACGGGGCCACTGGCTGCTTCTCACATTCGTTTTCACGGGGAGTGAGCTCAATCACCCCTTTCCAATAGTTTGCCCAATTTAGAGCTAGCTCTGAACATGGAGTAGGTACCACCACCAAATCAGTTTACTTTTCTGCCTGGCAACCCAGCTAGACTATAGCAAAGCTGAGTGCTCATCAGTGGAATGGAACTGGAAGTAAGATACATCATTCTTAAACCTGGCTCCTAACCGGGTATACGGTGCACCACCTTTTCTCTCTCTGCCTCTGGAGTAGACAAGAGTATCTGAGGAAGCATGCCAAGGAATTCATTAGCTGGGAAAGACACAAGGCCCTGAAAGACTGCATGGAGCATGGTCTCCTGTGGACGCATGTGGAGAAATGACCTTGGCTACGTTACACCTCTGAGATTTGTTATAGTTATTAGCCCATCTTGACTAATATTGATTGTTGATTCAATTAAATTACAGCAACTCCAGACTAAATGCTTTTGGAGTTTCCGTGTCACCTTGTCTTGAAGAAGCCATATAAGCACAAATTTGTTTCAGAACTTCTCTCTTTATGGACTTCTGTCTCCTGAAAACTAAAATATATTGGTGTGGAAAAGTAGGGAGAGGGCAATGGGAAGGGAAGCATAGTGGAGAAGGCCATAAGTTTTCACAGATCAGGCTTCTTACTCATGAGAAAAATCACTTAAGCCTTATGGACAGCTTGAGCAGAGACATGTAGATGCATCATTATTAAAATGATACAAGACACCCAGAACGATGTAGAAAACCCTGGATGAGCCTGTTTAGCCTTTCCCATTCAGTACTCCTTTGGCAACACATCTCCCTCCTGGGGGCAGTTTTCACAATCATCACCTGCCTCTCTCATGCCCAAACATCGATAGGATTGCTGTACTTCACATGGGAGACTCCAAAGGCCAGAGTTTGTGTGACCCCTAAACATACAAATCCCTTGGGTATTGAATCTCCCCATCAGGCTACTCTTGTGGAGGTGGCCTCAGCAAGCAGCTCTGTTCTCTTGGCACCTGGCACCCTTCTTGCCAGTCTTGTAGCACACTTTGAGGAAACACCCTTTCGCAGCCATTCTGACAAATGAAAGGATGAAAAGCATTTAAAAAGCCAACACTGGAGAGGAGGCTGAAATTGGACAAAAGTTTAAAAAGTGTACCAAATGATTGATGGGGAGGATGATCATGAAGTGGGAGAGGGGAAAAGAATTCAGGTGATATGAAGGAAGGTGGGGTGTGATAATAGTAAGACAGGGAGAGAGGTTTAAGTAAGGAGAGGGATGGGTGGGTAGGGCAGAGGAGAGGGTAAGGAGAAAAAGTTAACACTAAGAATGTTTATGTTTCCTAAATCTTTTTGTCATATAAAAAAAAAGAGTCTAACTATTGTTACCCTATGCTATTGGGAGAACAGTGCTTCACCCAGAAGCCGTAGGTTGTCAACTAATAAGTCCAGTGCCAAGTGTGCAGGAACTCTTCTTATGTCATTGGTCAGTAGGTATTCTGGAGATCCACCATGCCAACAAAACAAAACAAATACAAACAAACACCAAACAAACAAACAAACAAACAACAACAACAACAACAAAACAGTGCAGACTATTGATAATGCTTTTGATGATAAGGTCTTATCACTGAAGATACTACACACTTTGCCCATAGGACATAGAGAACCAAGTTGGTACTGACCAGTTAGCTTCCTCCTTGCCAGTTAACTTTCATAATGCCAGAAGGTGCTATCCAGGCTTCCGGGAGAAACAGGCATCAATAGTGTTACCCATTTGGGAACCATGTATAGTACAACAATGACCACTATGGTAAGAGAGGCTTGTGGTGCCATGGTGGCATGAATGTGATGGGGATAACAATCCATTTTCTCATATAGTTTAATGCCCACTCTCTCTAGAAGGATCACATGCTTGGGACTGAAAATCTGGCAAGAACTTATGGTTGGGGAGCTCATAGGTCCCATGGGTGAACAAAAATGCCTTCTAAATTCATATTTCTATACCCACAGTGCATCTTGCAGACCTTATCAGAGAAGTTTCTTGGTGCAGTGGATAATATTGAATTCAGAAGCTTACAACTAGTTAAAGTGTAGAGAATTAGTAACTGTGAAGTGCTTAAGCACAGATGAGACATTTATATCACTCTTCTGTCCCCACCATTTGGAACCACTGAAGAAGAGGTGGCAGAAAGACCGTGAGAGGCAGAGGTTGGGAAGACTATAGAGAAACAGTGTCTTCTAGACATAACAGGACCACTGCACTCATGAATGCATGCTTGCCTGCAAAACACATGCACAGGATCAAGGCAGTCATCCCTCCTTGAGGTTCTGTGGATAGTTGATGGCTTCTTGGGGACGGCAGGCCAGTTTCTTTAAGGGTGTGATGTCTGGTAGTTTTTACAATGGATGGCACCATACCCATGGACAATACAAATTAGATTTGGTGGATGGGTTACTTAAAAAAAAAAAAAAAAAGAGTTGTGAGGCAATGGATATGGAATGAGTTAGGAGGAATTATAGGGTGTAACTATGATCAAAATACACTGTATATATGCATGAAATTCTCAAAGAATTAATAAAACTATTATATAAAACTGCTGAAACTATAAAGAATATCGTGGAATTGTAAACAAGACCTTTGTAAGTTAACAAATGCTTTATCTCTTCCACTGAACTTTGGTTTTTAAGACTCCCTCCTTCCACTCCTTTCCCATGCTAACAGCATTTTTCACATTGTTATAACTAGTTTTCATGCATTTACCTTATGCTACTCTTCAAAGCTGGAGACCATGTCTAGTTCTTTTTACTCAACATTACGCCAGATATTACTTGAGGAGTTTGTTCATTTTCAGGGTGGCTCATTCTCATGAGGATGCTCAATTTCTTTGTCATGGAGATTCCAATACTTGCTTCAAGTCAGCACCATTGGTTGTGAAATGGAGCTATGGCTGCATTCTGCCTGCTTCACAGAATAACTTCTAACCACGAGTGGAACCTAATAGTTACAAGAACCATCTGAAGATTGTGGCCACTTGCCCAAGTTTAATGGGTTATTCTATTATCTAGGATGTGGGGGAGCAAGGTCTGTGGGAGTATGTGAGGGTCTCACCAAGCTGGCTGGCTTAGTGAGTGGGTACCCTTTCTTCTTTCTTGGTTTCCAGTACCCTAAGTGCTTGAAGGTGCTGGTCCATCCTTGAAGGTGGAGGGCATTTGGTGGTTAGCATTATGGAAGCGTCATAACCCCTCAGAGACTCACAGCTCAGCAGTTCCTTTTTTGTTTGTTTTCTTTTTAAAAGAACTTTATGAGGCTTGAGGCTGCACATTTTTAGATCTGTACTTGGTTTGAGGTTGCATTGTTAAATATTTGTTTCCAATTTTGACATCAGCTGAATCCACTCCATTAGTGCAAGGGCACCAACACTGCAGGCGGGGTTGGGGTTGGGTGAGATGAGAGACTCGGAAGTGTTTTTTGTAGATTTCCTGGGGACGAGTTGGTTTATGGATAGAAAGCAGGAGTTAGGAGGCCTCTTAGTGGATGACTCAGATGTTTTGTAGAAATGTTAATGCATGTGAGTGTATAATTAAGTGATTTCTGGAATTCAGGAGTTGAGTTCCCAGTTCAGCCAAGTCTCTGGCCACAGTGACATCATGATGCTAATATATCCTTCATTCCTGACTCAATAGTGACAGGTCAGCTCCCATCCACTATGTCTGCTCATGAGTCAGAGTTCTAGGCAACAATAAGCTACTTGTTACAATTAAAGTGTTCTTGGGCATGCACAACAGTGCAGGACGTAGTAAGGGACTAATTGGAGTAATTTTCTTCTTTTTATTTGGTATTTTAGGATGGGATCTAGCCATGTAGCTGAGGTTGTTTCTGAATCTTTAATGCTCCTGACTTCACCTATTAAATACCAGGACCTCAGACATGCACCACCACATATGCCCAGAACAATGTTTTTAATAAGCATGTCTGGGTCTAGGATCCATATTTTTTTTTTTTCTTGTTGATTTGAGACAAGGCTAGAGGTGACTCAAACTCATAATCCCACTGCTTCCACAATGCCTGTCTAGGAAAAAAGAACTTTAATAAGACAAAACAACCCTTTGATATTAGTTAACTTAGGTTGCCATGATAAAATGCCATAGACTGGGTGGTTTGAAGACGGGAAATTTATTTTCTTGCAACTGTAAAAATTGGAAGTATGAGACTAGAGTTCAGCATGGCCAAATGCTGTGTGAGGAGTCTCTTCCTGGCTTGCAAATGACTATTTCCTGTATCACCATCACAGGATAGAGAGAAAAATCCCACTCTACTTCTACAGCCACAAATCCTATTAGAGAGGACCCTAGCCTTATGATCACATTTAAGTTTGCCTTTTGAAGCTCTATATTGCAAATTCAGTCAAATTAGGAGTTAAAGGTTCAACACATGAGTTTTGAGTGCACAATTCCATCCATATCAACCTTTTATATACAAGGTTCAGTGTCCTCCTCATATGGCTACATTTTAAGACGTGCCAATAAGGTAGAATTCTAAAAATAAAAATATCTTTATTCTCAATGGATTATTTTAGCCAAGATTTAAAAGCTGTAATAGGGGTTGTTGTTTATAGGTCAAGCTGTAAAACTGGAGACTGTGGGAGGAGAGAGTGCAAAGCAGCAAAGCAGCAAGCATGAGTGGGGAAGTGCCTTCGCCATGTCACTAACTAGTTCTTTACCCTGGCCAAGGCATTAGCCCTTTCTGTATCTCTGTTTCTCCATTATACCAAGCTGGTTTAAATGAGAAAACACATTCATTTAAAATAAGTTATGTTTTAGAATTGCACTTCTGGTTGGCTGTTTGGAAGATCCAAATCAGTACAGCAATTAGGAAAAGAATCTCTTGCTCTAGAAGGGTCTTCCTAGAGAATATATATATATACACACACACACACACACACACACACACACACACACACATATATATATATATATATATATATATATATATATATATATATATTCATATATATGACATGTAAGGATATATGATAAATATCTTTAAACTCTGGGCTTCTTTTCTTTAATTTTCATCCCAGAAGATAACTGATTGACTCTTTAAGCCCATCCTCTTCCTTGATGCTGTCATTCTTTCTTGGAAAAATAAATGGGAACAATGGGGAGGAGGTATCTCCCCCTTTCTCCCTTTTGTTGAGAAACAGCAGAGGCCAAAGAGTGACTTGCAAGCTCTGAATGCAGGACTGGCCTTGGATCTGCAGAAGCCCTGAGACAATGCACTTAGACTGTAGCAGCCCACTTCCTTTTCAGAATGTAGCATCCAGCCCTCCTTTGCAGAAAAGCAAACCACAAAGGAACAATGGCTACAATCCAGTTGTCTGGGGGTGGGGATGCAGCACTGCCAGGATAGCAGGAAACAGGGTCAGAGAAAATACATCTTATATAGATGCATGCTTCTGACTTTAAAACATTAATTCCACTGCAGAGTCACCAAACCATTTCCCAAGAATTCCCAAGATCCTTGAAGCCACCAAAAGCATCCTTATTATATTAGTATGCTAAAGGGATCTTTAGTGTATTATTTCAGAAGAGAGCAGGGGGGAGTGTGAATGGGGAAAAAAAAACAACAGGAAAGCAAAGGGACAAAGAGTTGAATGGTTCCAGGGAACTAAACAAAGGGAGACCTATACACCTTGTTTTAAAACTTGTTTTTCAAAGCCAAATTGGAAAAATCTTCATGCAGATTTTGGATAAGATGCTAGAGAGTTACATATTTACAGTTCATGACTTTGATGTTCTTTTATGCAATTAGCAAGCCCCTTTCCAAACAAGTCCTACTTATTAAACCATGAAATAATTTTGCAAAAAAGTAAGTAACCATTTCTTCAATTGTAGACCTTTAGACGCTTGAATCAAGTTAAAACAGTAAAACATAAAAAGGGAAGAAGCTAGAAAGTGCTTTTTATCATAGATATATTATAAAAGACATCAACATGCCTTGACTAAGGCAAAATGCATAGTTACCACAAAGAAGACTTCTAGCTCCTTACTAACACACATGAAAGCATCCCCTCCCACAACTAGTTAAATAAGGCCTATAAAGGAGGATCTCCACCACCTGTGTCAGGAGGAGGCTTGTGCCTCCTAAGTAAAGTTAGAATCAACAGCTTTATACTGGGTCTTGGCCTCAAAGGGAAAGGCCTTACCAGTTGTATGCACTAAATGTTACCTACATTTAGGGTACCTTTTAATTTGATATGTAAATAAAATGGTACTTAACCTATTAAGAGATTGTTTCGAAAAACATTTATTTTATGTGTATAGGTGTTTTGCTCACAAATACAGCTGTGCACCATTTGCCTGTCTGGTACCCACAGAGGTAGAAAGAGGGTATTGAAAATGGAGTTACTGAATGGTTGTAAGCCACCATGTGGTCTGGGAATCAAGCCTGAGTCCTCTGCAAGATAATAAACGTTCTTACCCTTGATCTCATGAAGGTGCTATGCCCCAGTACAGGGGAATGCCAGGGCCAGGAAGCAGGAGCCGGTGGGTTGGGGAGCAGGGGGAGGGGGAGGGGATAGGGGCGTTTCCAGAGGGGAAACCAGGAAAGGGGATAACATTTGAAATATAAATAAAGAACATATCTAATAAAAAACTTTAAAAAAAAGTTCTTAACTGCTGAGTCATCTATCCAGACCCAGGAGAAGATACTGAAATGGCATTTCGATATGCATGTATCAGTTATGACAAGGTAACCCTCTTGTTTTGAAATAGTCTTCCCCTATACTTAAGGGTTAGGGCTTTTGTTTTGTTTTGTTTTGTTTTGTTTTGTTTTTGTTTTTGTTTTTGACTCTTGCTACTTGTGAGGCTCAGCAAAATGAATTCTTCACAAGGTGTAACTCAGATTATGAGAGTTATAGATGGAATCAGTCTGTATCTCTCTTTGCCATTGTCCTCTGCTTAGGTTCTATGTGATCGTTGATTATTTTTCCAGTCTAGAAAAGGTCATGGGTGTTACAGGAACTCTAGTCAGGCATCAACTTTATGCCGTCATTCCTCTATCAAATGAAAGAGAGCTTCTACATTTCGCAGACATGTGCATCCTAGATTACCCATAGTGCTCAAGTATCATTTGAGTCATTTATTGAAATAGCGAAGGCTTTTTGCATCTGATCATGCTGGCAAGGATGGAGTAAGTTTGGCATCCTTACACCTAGTTGGCGACAGACATAGTCCTCAGGAAGTTGGAATGAAAATTTTGAATGTTCAGAGGAAGCCTATATACATTTAAGGTGAAATCTAAAGAATAAAAGAGAAAAACAAAACAAAACAACAACAACAAAAGAAATTCTTACCATTTGAGAACTAAGAATAGTCAAAGCAGAGGAAACAGCTAGTGCAAAGGTCCATCTAGTACAAGAGTGTTCATGGCTTGCCCAGGAACAAACAGAAGGCTAGCGTGGCTGGAATGTGACATGCAAGTTAGAAGAAGGTATGATATAGAAGCAGAGATTGAGGCAAAGACAGGTCAGACAAGAAAATGCTTAGCCACTATGTTAAGTGAAATGAGAGGGCTGGAAACTGTGTTTACAGCATGATCTCGGCCATGAAAAAGTATGCATTCAAAGACACCAGGAAGAAACATGTTAACAGTGGTTATATAGGATAGCTCAGACTTTGGAACAAGAAAAAACCAGAATGTTCTATGGAGACCTCACTATCTGCTGCTTATTTAACGTTCTCAAGCCTTATCTATAAAATTATATTTGATAACAGTGACAGACACACAAGCATGCCATACATCCAGAATATTGTTTTATTATCATGACTGTCATTCTTAGATGAGGACCATAAGCAACGAATTTATACTGTCTTTAATTTTTCTATTTTTTAACAATGAACATGTGCTTCTTTCATTATCAGCGAAACATAAACTTTATTTTAAAAACATTCTCTGGGCTAAAAGAAAATGAATTATTTTATATTGAATGCCTCCCCATTACAGCAAATGTACTGCCAATATCACACAAGACATTTTTGAGGTAGTCTTGAACACAGAGGGCAATACATTTGTAAGGGAACTTTAACAATAAATGTGAAACTGAGCAAATACTCAAAGACTCACAATTGGCTTGAAACATCCAATAAATTGTTACTGACTTTGAAGGAATCTCACTAATGCTTCAGGTTATTTATAAATCCAAAACAAAGATACATGGCTTCCCAGTTTAGTCCTAAACCAAAGTTCAGAAACTTCTAAAACAAAACAAAACAAAACAACAACAGACAAAAAAAAAAAAAAAAACCTCAGTAAACATTCCTTCTATTTCATTCAGTATTCATTTCATATTTCCCAGAATCGAGGGAGGTGTTAATGCTATGTGGAAAAATTTGATTGCTAACTTAGTTTCTGAATCATGGAATTTTTTTCCTAAAATGTTATGTTTATTGACAACAAAACTGACTAGGGGATTTAGATGAGCCTACCTGCAGGTAGTTAATTCTGCTCAGCTTGTGAAAGGCAATGTGGAGCCCCGAAGCCAGATAGACTTGGGTTCAGGTTTGCAGATGAATTAAGCGGTGCATAACCTCTTTAAGCTCCAATTCCCTCACCTCTTATTTGTAGTATTTTGTTAGTAGATATACCTAAGAATCCCATAGTAGCTACTGCTGTCTGAGATTTGTTCTAGGAATGACTGTCAGTACTGTGCCCCAGGAGAGCTATTTCATGGCTAATGCCATCTTTCTTTCCTTCTCAAAAATAGCCCAAGGGCTGGGGAGATGGCTCAGCTTGCAAAGTGCTTGCCATGCAAGCCGGAGTACCCAAGTTAAATCTCTAGTACCCAAATTTTAAAAATGCTGGCAGAATGGCATGTACCTATAATTCTGCCATGGGGGAATGCAGAGCCAGATGGGATCCCTGAGGCTAATTGGTCAGCTACTGTATTCAACTAGGCAAGCTCCTAGTTCATTGAGAAGCTTTTACTCAAAAGAAAAAAATTAAGTAGAGAGTAATTGAGGAAGGCACCCAACGTCAGCCTCTGCTATGAATATGCATAAAAGTGCTTGCACCTCTGCACAGGCATGAGATTATGTGTTTGCACACCAATAAGCACAAGGAAGGCATGGATTCCAGAGAAATTCATAGGGTACAAAGATAGCTGATTGATAAATACATGAAAGGATGGAGAGAAGGAGAAAGAAAGGTTTGTTCCATAACTATGGTTCAAATAGTTCTAGCCAGCCGTTCCCATTTATGAAAATAAAGACCATGTCTTCCAGACCAAAAACTAGGGATTGAGGTCGCAAAAGGGTACTGTTACGGGGACAATGAATTAGAATATCTGAAATCATGACTATAAAAAGTCATGTTCTTAGATACGATAACTATTGCTGTGATGAAAAACCAAGGCAACTTTTAGGAGAAAGCATTTAACTGGAGTCTTCCTTATATTTTTAGAGGGTTAGTTCATGACTGTCATGGTGGGCAGCATGGTAGCAGGCAGGCAGGCAGGCAGGTGTGGGGCTGGAGCAGTAATTGAGAGCTTAGCCCCCAATCAACAAGTGGAGAGAGAGCAAGACTGAGTCTGGCATGGACTTTAAAAACCTCGAAGCTCACTCCCAGGGACACACCCTCTCCATCAAGGCTACGCCTCTCCCAGTGACACACCCTCTCCATCAAGGCTAC
>NC_034595.1:61074348-61082931 GCF_900095145.1 Mus pahari
CCTCTCCCAGTGACACACCCTCTCCATCAAGGCTACACCTCTCCCAGTGACACACCCTCTCCATCAAGGCTACACCTCTCCCAGGGACACACCCTCTCCATCAAGGCTACACCTCCATCTTTCTCAAATAGTTTCACCAACTGTGGACCAAAAATTCAAATATATGGACCTATGAGAGCAGTTTATGTTCCAACCATCACAGTTACCTAAGTTGTAGGAAAATATATAAATGGCTCTACAAAACCCAATCCACTACAAGATGTATGACGACTATCTGTTAGAACCGCCCTGGAATGATTCTTATGGGTTCTTAGAGAGAAATCAGTCGTTTAACATGGCTCAGCAAGTGGTTTGGGGCATGTTAAGAGCTAATGGCCTAGGGAAGCAGAACTTACAACACTCTTGCTTGAAAATGTGTTCTTCAGACTATGGTGATGTGCTAGAGAAAGCTGGTGAGCAAGTACCACTTCTCCACCTCTTAGGTACACACCCTTTCTCCATGTGCTTCTTTATCATAGTCCTCACTCTGGGTACATTGCATTCTTAAAGAAACATCTGCTTTACCAGCTACAGATTCACTCGGGGTCATGTCTTGCTGTATATGTCTGCTTAACCAACTAGGACACAGTATAGCCCAGAATACCACTCAGACAGGTGAAGGTTTGTTTTTATACATTTGATATCTTCTGGCTCTTTCAGCACTTCCACAAGAGGGCACTCAGGGGAAACTTTCCTTTTGTCAGAAAGCCTGCCTTAGGAGCTTCTAATCCTGGAATCAAACAATGATTCTTGGTTCTTAAAATCAGAGAGATTCTCTCTCTCTCTCTCTCTCTCTCTCTCTCTCTCTCTCTCTCTCACTCTCTCTCTCATACACACACCCACACCCACACCCACACCCACACCCTACAACATAAAGTTTTAACTATGAAGGTTTTATACACNGGCTCTTTCAGCACTTCCACAAGAGGGCACTCAGGGGAAACTTTCCTTTTGTCAGAAAGCCTGCCTTAGGAGCTTCTAATCCTGGAATCAAACAACTCATATTATCTCTGTCTCTCTGTGTGTTTGTTTCTCTCTCTCTCTCTCTCTCTCTCTCTCTCTCTCTCTCTCTCTCTCTCTCTCATACACACACCCACACCCACACCCACACCCACACCCTACAACATAAAGTTTTAACTATGAAGGTTTTATACACAACTCTCCCCTTTCTCGCTATACCTGGACCTTCTCCATAAGGCCCCCAAATTTATTTTCCTCCACCTGTGGTTCACTTTCTGGGAGAAGAGCAGACAGTTCAGAGCAGCAAGCGCATGCCAGGGAAGGTTATCTGGAGCCAGTGGCCTTTGAATTGAAACTTGAAGGATGCTTCAGCAATAGGCAGGCTTTCTGGAGAACAGAAATGACATGCTCAAAGGCAGGAACAGCTGGGGACGTGGTTCAGTGGAAGAGTGTTTGTCTAGCATGCATAAGCCCTGGGTTTGATCTCCAATACTGAAAAAGAAATAGACAAGAACATACAATTCCTGGCATATTTATGGACATAGAAGGCCTCGCTAAGCCTTTTAGCTCTGCAGAGAAGTGACACAAAAAGATTTATGAGTTAGAAATATGTATGCACATATACATACATTTGAGATAAATCATATGACTTCAGAATTAAAAAAGAACCAGCTTAGCTCTCTCTCTCTCTCTCTCTCTCTCTCTCTCTCTGTGTGTGTGTGTGTGTGTGTGTGTGTGTGTGTGAAATCAACAACATATCATACCTTTGAACTCCCACGCATAGCTCTTGTCTTTCTGCAGCTGGTTACGGGAATTGACTCTGACTTGCTCAATATTCTTGATCTCTAGACCATTTATCTTTTTCCATTGACAGCTTTTGCCAAGGTATTTTGATGTCTGTGCTCTACAAGCTCACAGAACTGACCCAGGGTCCTTACAAAGTTGGGAATGCTAGGGCCAGCACTCATTTACATTTAATTAACCCCATAGACAGGAACTGTTAATGTTAGCAATGTTTAAAGACTGCATTTAGACTTAGAATTTCTCTGAGCTGTTACAGAATATAAAGTGTGAAGATAGATAGATAGTCAAGAAAGTGCTTCCAGCTGCTCTAACCATCCCGGATTAAGGTCAGAGTTCAGAACAGTCATTTCAGTGGAAGGGAAATCAAATCAAACCAACCCTAGAGGTTTTAAAATAGGATGGCATAAGCACTTTTAAGACGAGATTAATAACAAAAGAGAGAGGGGAAAGGGTGTCTTGCAGGGAAGTGAGCAGAATAAAAACAAGGGTATATAGTGACTTCCTGATTCTCACTGAGGAGATGCTCTATGAAAACAGATCGGACCCAGTTGAAGACATTTTTACCCAGCCTAATGATACTGCTGCTAATAAGAATAATAACGAACAAGTAAAAAACAACCATTAGACTCATTTAGCATAGAATGTTAAGCTCTCGTGTGTATCTGCTTTCAGGTAACACTCTAAAGTCATTTCAGTGGAGGCTGTTGAAGTGTCCCCAGACTATCATTCAAAGCTGAAGGACTTAGCCCTCTATAGTCACCCCTCTTTGGAATTGCTTTGACAAAGAGTTGTCTCGTTCAAGGTCATGGGCTCCTCTTAGGTACTCTCATCCAGTGACTGGTCAATACAGTCTTGGAGTCAGGACCATTCTGTAAAGGTATGGCAACCTCAGCACTCCTCACCACTGGGTCTGCTGAATGTTCACTGAGGGTGGACTGCAGCCCCATTTTTGCCTCTGCTTCATTGCTTCTCTTTGAACACCTTTGCCCCTTCCTTTCTCCTAATGATCCACACCAAAGAATCAAAGAATCTTATCAAGAAATGCAATGCAACCAGTGACATTACTATCTCACTTGTATTTTTAAAAAACATTTTATTTATTTCATGTGCATTAGTGTTTTGTCTGCATGTGTGTGTATGAGGGTGTCCAATCACCTAGAACTGGAGTTACAAACAGCTGTGGGTACCAGGAACTAAACCAGGGATTTCTGGAAGAGCAGCTAGGGCTCTTAACCACTGAGCCATCTCTCCGGCCCCATTCTCACTTGTAGTTTTGATGCTGATGATTGAACCCAGGACTTTGTACAAGCTAGATAAGTACTTGACCCTGTGCTTCACCTCTTGCCCTTTACTTTACTTTCAAAGGTGGGATACTAACCATCTTAGGTAGTAAATTAATTGATCAGAATTCATTTTTGATGTTAGATGATCAGTGATTTGAGCTGAGCTCTGGAAAGTGTCACTCAGTGGAAACTAGTATTTTAGGGTAGCAGGTAATGGAAAAAAGAATAAGGCCTAACCTGTCTGTGCTCACAATAGAGTGAGCAACACAGACACAGAAACAAAGCCATAACTGGAATGGTCACCTTCAGAGGTACAGGTTATAGGTATGAAGATGAAGGAGGGAGGGGAAGATGATGTCACTGGGATGTTTGATTTGCATATGGAGGGCCCTGAAGAAGAGATATTCCTGAAGTCTTCAAGGAACACCAGAACCTGTCCCCTTTCCTCACTTGACCTCTACTACAGATAAGTGAACAATTTCATCTATATGGTATTGTGAATGGGCTGTGAGGTGGACTGGCCATATTCCATTCTCCCAGAAATCTTGAGGCTGTTTGAGAGATCAAAGGGGTATCCTGGCTGTAGGTTAAGTCCTCTCCCCTATTTGTTCAGTCCCAGCATTCCCTGAAGAGCTTACTTTGTAAGTGATCTTAGATTTTAACATCTATAAAATGGTTAGGTTAATGCTTGTTAAGAGAAGTACTTATACCCATTGCACAGTTTTGCATATGGCAATTCAGGGGTTTAAAAAAAAGGACAAGATTCTGTGGTCCAAGCAATGCTTCATAAATTTTAGCTTATAATGTCTTGACATTAAAAGAATGTTACTACTCCACTCTATTATTCACAACTGTTTTGTACATGTAACTGGTACCCAAGAACATGTGTGTGCTGTCTGTGAAATTATCATTATGACTACTACCATCACCATTACAACAGACATATGTACATATACAAATTATATATGTGATATGTATGTATGTATGTATGTATGTATATAATGTCAGCCAGTGTTCTAATTACTTTGGGACTTCAGTGAGTGCAATGTGGTTATCTGAATAAGACTGGCCACCATAGGCTCATATGTTTGAATATTTGGTCCCCAGCTGGTGGAACTGTTTGGGAAGGATTATAAGGTGTGGCCTTGTTGGAGGGATTGTGTCACTCGGGGCAGGCTTTGAGGTATCAAAAGCCCTCACCATTATATTAGAGTTCTCTGTGCCTCATGGTTGCATCTCAAGATGTGAGCTTTTTGCTCCAGCACCATACCTGCCTGCCTTCTGCCATGCTCCCTGAAATGATAGTCATGGACTCTAACTCTCTGAAACTATAAGCCCCAAATAAAAAGTCTTTCTTCTGTAAGTCATCTTGGTCAAGGTATCTTATCATAGTAGCAGAAAAGTATCTAAGACATTATATTTATAGTCAGCCAATGTTTTAAGTACTTAACAAGTATAATTCCATTTCATAGAAGGGGAAACGGAGGACTAGATACTGAAGAAATTGAGTCAGTAATTTGCCTCTAAGTTGATGAAAGCTAGGACAGGGCTAGAGTTCAAATGCTGGCACCTGGAAGAAGGGATAAGATTACATTGAGGGTACAGGTTATAGAGGCTGAAAATTCCAAATCCACAGTCAGTAAGACAGAGACCGAGAGGGCTCATGGTTTATTCCTTTTCTAATGTTAGCAGGCTTGGCACTCAGAAGGAGCCTGTGTTCTAGTTAGAGCCTGAAGGAAGGAAAGGACCAATATCCTCACATAAATCAATTAGGCAAGAAAAGTTCACTCTCACTCTCAGGCTTTCAAATGATTGGTTGCAGCCTACCCAAGCCTCCCTAATTTTACTTAGTTCTCTGATTCATATGTAATTTTTACCTGAGATATCTTTATGTATGTACACGAAGTAATGTCTGACCAGATATCTGGACACATAGTGGCCCAGAAAGGTTGACATGTAAATTAACCTGCATGCCGGCAATGTCCTTGCCATAGAAGAGTTATATGAGTTGTAAAATGCTGTGCACATTTAAAGGGGTGTCACCATTGATTTGAAGTAGAAGTTTACTCCTTGATAATAACAGCTTAGCCCATCCAGGACTATGGTTTTCTGGGTGTCATTTCACTAATTGTATCTTATTTAACCCTCAAAGTAATCTTATCCCTGCTTCTAGGCTGTCACCATTTGAATCCTAGCCCTATCTCTAGATTTTATCCACCCAGTACCCAGAACAAGAGGTGTTCATTGTATAACCATTATATAGTGAAGAATCTTTTTATCCTTGCTTTTGCTGCCTCTTGTACTTACACTGATCCACTCTCCTACACCCCCGATGTCATCATCTGCAAAATTCCTATTTTATTTTTAAGAGTTACTTGCATCATGCTCTTTCTTCAAGGTTTTTCAAGTCACTCCACTTGATCTCCCACAGCTCAAGTTGCACTGAACTTACTGTAATGCCTTTTATCTTTTGGGAATGCCCCTCAAAGTAATGGACTAGGTCCTTTTCATCCCCGTGAACCGCTGATCCATAGTCACTACGTCTCAAACTAGTGGATGGCTGTAAGTTAACATTTCATGTTAATGTTTTTTATATGTATGTTTTGTGTATATATGGTCACTGAAAGGAAAGAAGATGCTTTGTCCTTAATTCATTTTTTTTCATGAATATTTTATGTATGTTATCGACTTTGTACTAAAATGGTTCTGCAAAGCATTTTAGGTAGAATTCTTATTTAGCATCTTGCAGACCACAACACCCAGTAATAATGATTTTTCGCAAAAAGGGGAACATGGGTTTTTGTTTGTTTGTTATTTTGCTTTAAAAAGATCAATAGAGCATTTGTGGCTGTGTTGAAGAATAAAATAGCTCTTGCTTCTTACTTAAGGTGTTTTTTTTTTAAATAATAAAGGAGAATATGTCAAATATCTTTGCTTCTATCCATATAACTCCTAATGTTTTCTTTTCTTTTCTTTTTTTAAAGTTTAAACATGCAGAAGAATAAAAATGGCCAAAAGCCTAGTTGAAGATCTGAATGATATCCTAATTGGACTACCTACTATGAAGGTCTGGCAAATGTCCCTGCCTCAGTACATAAGTTCTTAATGCCATTGTTAGGCATTGAGAAGATGCTGTGAGATCCATGGGAGACTGTGTGTCATGGCATAGGCTAAGTAGAATGCACGAGTAAGAGCATTTTCTTTTTTCTTTTTTCTAAAAAAGGATTTATTTTATGTAAATGAGAACACTGTCACTATCTTCAGACACACCATAAGAGGACACCTGATCCCATTACAGATGATTGTGAGCCATCATGCGGGTGCTGAGAATTGAACTTAGGACCTCTGGAAGAGTAGTCAGTGCTCTTAACTGCTGAGCCATCTCTCCAGTCCCAGTAAAAGCATTTTCTATCTCTCAGCTCAAGAAACAATTTAGAGCACCAACCACTCAGAGTAGATTTCAAAATGTCATCACTGCACTAACTGAGCAGGTACTGAGCTAGACAAAGGTGAATGAGACTGTCTTCCCCACCCTCCCCCAAAGCATTCAGGGACTGGCTGAGAAGCTAGAAAAATTTAGAGTGATGGCCATGCAGCACTGGCTGTAGAGTTAGATGGCTTCAGCTAATATCCCAGCTCCTCAACCCTCTAGCTGTGGTACTTCGGGAACATTCTACCTCAAACCCTCAGTTTCCTTATATCTGGAGTAGAGATGAGCATGGTACCCAAGTCTACTAGAACTGTGAAAAGACAGAGCATACAGCTTAGCATTTAGCAAAGAATCGACTTTTGTAGAAATATTACTACTTCTAGGTGTAAATGCCTGAGATATGAAGGGCCTTCAAGGTCCACCTGTTTGGCTACTGAGACAAGGAAGTAGTTAGGAGACAGATGCACCTTTCCAGGCCACCCATCAATCAGCACTAAGAAGAATTTTGAGGGACTTCAAGAAAGATGGGTATCTATGCTTCATTAAGTGGCAGAAGACACAGTGAGGCTCTATGGAGCAAGTATGCTCATGTCTGCTACAGATGAAGCACAAGGAGGCTCACATTCACACAGAGGGTATAAGAAGTATTTGCCTGTCCAAACCACAGTTTCTTTCTCTCACCACTGGCCTTTTCTGTAGCAGTGATGGAAAAAAGGAAACAACCTTGCTTGGGCTAAGATTAGGCTTTGTCCTTAGACAATTTGCTTAATCATTTCTTCATTCACTTCAGGACATCAGCTCATTTCTGTCTCACTCTAGTGTCTAGATTTATAATCACTACACTCAAGGGCCTTCTTATGCTTATAAATGCAAAAAAAAAAAAGGAAGAAGACAAGGAAAATTTATCATTAACATCACCAAGATGCCCACATCTTTACAAGTGTTTCAAGTGATTTCCAAGTGATTTAATAGTGTTAATATAAATAGTAATAGGTACCATTTGTTGACTATTTTCTGGGTGCCAAACACTTTCTATTCATTTATATCAATTTATGTGAATGCTACTTGATGCAAACCATTATTGTATACATTCTGTCTATAATTTTACAACATCCCTTATGCGGGAAGCAACTCCTTCCTCATAACCCTTCTCCACTTATGGACCTTGTTCTGCAAACAAGCAAGCTGAAGCACAGAAGAGGCAGTTGATCAGTCACATTAGCCACATTAATAACAGGTCATTTGGTATTCTTTGTTCCTCTAGTTTGGTTATAGAGCCCATGAGGTTCCAGACTAACCTCTCGGTGATCTCTTGGTATACTCAGATTTAGTCCTCATGTTATTTTTAACTTTTGCTACTTTCCTCAAGGTTTCCAGCCAGTAATAAGCTTGCATCTAACAATTGCTATATAGACAATTCCTAATACTCATATTGGACCTGATTTTGACTCCAAGTCTCCATAACCACATAATCCAATAAACTTTCATTGGTTAAATTGGTAAAAATAAGAGGTGTGTAACTTAGGTAGAAAAGGTTGATGTTAAGAACTCTACCCATCTTTTGTAGAATGGATTGTGCCATTTGCAAGCCGTGTGGCAAGGTTGGGGATGCAAAGAAACCAGAGAGATGAGGTCTCTTTCCTCATGGACTTCACCTTCAAGTGAGAGGAAAATGAACCAATAATAATGAACTAAAATACTTGTAGAAGATTGTAGTAAGTAGTATAAGGAAACTGCAGCAGGATGGGGGTACACACAAAGAAGGGGAAACGGTCTAGATGAGGGGTTAGGGGAGAGTAATAACAGGGGTCCTTCAGGCCAATGCCTGGGCTAAGGCAGACACCTACACAAGGGCCTGGAGGTTCAGGTTGTATAGATGATGTCAAGAATTCAGCTGGGCCAATTCCTCTCCTGGGCATATACCTAGAAGATGTTCCAACTGGTAGTAAGGACACATGCTCCACTATGTTCATAGCAGCCCTATTTATAATAGCCAGAAGCTGGAAAGAACCCAGATGTCCCTCAACAGAGGAATGGATACAGAAAATGTGGTACATTTACACAATG
>NC_034595.1:61083571-61118550 GCF_900095145.1 Mus pahari
GGGGGAGGGTATAGGGGACATTTGGGATAGCATTTGATATGTAGATGAAGAAAATATCTAATAAAATAATTAACAAAAAAGAATTCAGCTGCACATCCAAGAAGAAGAGCAAGAGGATCAGCTAGGTTGGAGGGGGCAAGCAAGAGTTGATGGTGATCCCAAGTTAGGTGGGAGAAGCAGGCTGGCTCAGACAATGCCAGATGTTGTGAGCCATGTTAGGAATTTAAGTCTTACCTGCTTCACTAACTATCCTATGGCATTTGCAGTATTTATAGAGGAAGGCATTGGGGCCTAAAAGGTTATATAACTTTTTCTGTCCTCTGAAACCTCACCACTTAACAGCGGGGTTTTTCATGCTCCACAGTCTTACTACCAAATGAAAGCACAGGCTAATTAAAAGGAAAATTTAAATGATGGGCAAGGGAGTCCTACAGAGGAGTCCATGTGCCTCTTACGATAGTTCAGAATTGACTCTCAAATAGTAGTAAATGAGTAGAAGCCAAAGGAGAATTCAGGGAAGTAATGCAGCCTTCAGCCCCTCTAGCCTTTGTAATTTCATTGCTTCTCCTGAAACCCGGAGACACTGCTCAAGAACTGCTGTCTTCTTCATTCCACTGAACGATGATTTAGAACTGCACATGCTGTATCTAACACCATTAACCATACTAAAATATCTCAGGAAAACAACGACTCCTTTTGCCTTGCAAATACAATGATGTTTAGTCATTTTAAGAAGAAAAAAATCTGCACTTAGCAAATGTGCCTAGGATGAAAAAGAAATTGTGGAATTTCATAGATGATTTTAATAACTGACTCCCAACAGAAACAACTTGGGGATATTTAAAATGTGAGGCAACCATACAAATAACCTTTACCAAAACCTCATAAGGGATGATCCCTGTAAGTTTACTGAACTTAACGAAGAGATACAAAAGCAATCGAGTAACAAGGTGAGTAGGACGGCAGGCTATAGAATTAGACTGCCTGCATTTAAAGGCTTGATCTACATCAAGTGAATTCACATAAAGTGCTTCACATAATATTCTTTACCCTAAAATGGAGCTATTATTAGTGTTATTACTGTAGAAATAAGATGCAGACCTTACCTCAAGGATGGTGAGATAAGCAGCTATTCAGAGGAATACTAGTGAACAGAGATGTAAAGGAAAAAACTCAAGGGTGTAGGGGAATCATGAGCAAGTTTCTGAAAAATTCTTAACTGAGCTGCAACTCTGGATCAGAAGCTGGTAGGTAACATTGCCAAGAAGGTTTATGTCATGGTTGATTACTGCTCTGAAGGAGTTTGCTGTCACTCCCTTCAGTCACATCTAGTGTTGGAGAAAATACCAATGAAACTTTTGGACTGAAAGAATATACCACCCATTGATGGTAAGACTAACCAAGAAGCAATAAGACAATAAGCTAACTGTGAGAAGCACTGGTCAGGGTATAAACAACACTGTAAGTAATCAGAGGGGAACAACAGTGAGGGAGCAGTGGCTAGAGAGATCTAGAAGGACTTCATTAACATGAAGAGATAGGTCAGAAGGTAGCTACTCATCACAGTACTTAGGTCTCCAACCATTCAGACACCAGGCAGTTTCCTTATCTACTAAAATGATGCTAGTGTTGAAGAAATTGAAATATGACACAGATATATGTCAACAAAGCTTGTACTAAATGAAATCTGTTTCATAGAAGGTATGGGAATGTAGTGGAAAAAGCATGGACTTAGAGGCACAAGTCCCTGTGATTACTATCTGTGAATTCACAGATAAATTACTTACCCTAAAATAAATAAATGGCTGTGAATAATTTCTATAGAAATTAGATTGCTATATTCGTTTAAAACTAGGTACAGTTCTATCACCAACAAAACCAATTTGATCCTAGGAAAAGAAAATGCCTACAAAATGAAAAAAGGGTTGTTATTTTTAATCCATTTCATCCAAAAATGGCAAAACAGTATTTTCTTTAAGGAGAAATACTTGTAGATTTCCATTTAACTCCATCACTATCTCAGCCACATACTTGTAAGAAGATCCAAGGATTTCACACAACCAGACATGTGTGATATTCAGAAATGCAGCTCAAATATTAACTCACGATCACTGACTATATCTCAGCAGTGTGATAGGCAAGAAGGATGACAACTATTATTTCACAGGTCGTTAACCATACTTGTTAAATGATGTCACAAGTCACACTGCACTTTTAGACTGCATAGGCTTTTAGACTTTTGCCCTGAAACCTCTAGCCATTTTCCGAGGTTGCTACAACTTTTTCCTTCTTCTTATCTTTAATAGGAAAAGAATATCAACATTTACAGATATTCAGAGCCATATTATCCCCTCACGTACCTTTAAACAAGTTACAGTGGACTGATTTTCACTACACATCCTGCTTGTTCTCACATACGTAGTCATGTCTAGTCTTTAGTTCCAAAAAGGCCTTTGTTTCTCACCCACCACCTTCATATATACCTGACTATCCACCAAAAATCATCTTATCCATTGTATTCCCATTTAGCTGCTATACTTTCACTAGTTAATGGTGACCAATGGAAAAATAACTGCACTGTTTCATATAATCAGGTTGCTATTTATGCTTCCTCCTGGAATGGGAACCCTATCTCCAGACTGACAACACAAACTTCATACCACTTCATAACCTTCTGACCATATTTTCCCTTCCAACATGATAATATTTAAGCAGATAAGTATGTCTTCTCCATGGTTGGGAAGTCTATGATGACTCATCTACATTTCATTTCCACATCCTCTGGATACCCACGGGAGAACATTTCTTGGTAAATATCTATTGAGTGAGTAAATGATGTGATCTCTTGGCTAAGGCTTGTTTAATCAACAATAAAAATTCATCTTTACCAGTTCTTTAGCCTTTTTAATCTTGTCTTTATTTTGATCCTCGAGAACATGAACATATTTGACCAGTAACATGGAAAAGCAAAGTGTCATTTTAATCACATTACAGTTGCTTTTTAAAAAAAGAACTAGTTATTGGTCACCAAGCTTAAAGGTTGTTTTTCTTCCTAGCTATCAATCTCATACTTGGTAGAGCTTTTGTAAAAATAAATAAATAAATAAAATAAAAACCTACCAGTTTCTTCAAGAGGAGCAGAGAGTGAATACTACCTTTAAAAAAATGGTGCACTCTTCCAGAGTGCATCGATCTCTGCTTGCTGTGGGTACAAGCTATTTTTATCAGGTGATACTGTGATATTCCTTTTCAACACACAATATTCACTCTTTCAAGCTGTTCGGCACTGTTCTATTTGGTTTCATGTTACATCAATGAGACAGTTTGAGGGAAAAGGAAAAATGGGACAGACTATATTTAGTAGCATCACTAAAACCCTAAATAAAAAAACTCTGAAATCTCCTAAGCTCCCTGGCTGCCCAATTTATATTCAGGACCCTACTTACCAGTCCACAATTAAGGCAAGTGAGAAAAGCCTTTGTTCAGAGAAGATTTCTCTGAGAATCTTAATAATAGCAAGGCATTTTTCAGTGTCTCTAAAATTTTTAGGGGCTAAAGAACATAGACCCCCTCAAATGAATTACTCCATGTATTTTGTATTTTTGCAGTATTTCAGGATGCTAATCATCAGCTTATTCTATAATTTCTATAAATTTAAAATTATATTTTAAAAGAAGAATTACACATCTGGTTAAACATTTGGGCATACCAAGGTCAAAGTAGCTATGTGGTAACTATCGGGGCAAAAAACTCTTAGCTATAGAAGACTTCAGGGAATTTAGACTGCAATATCAATATTCTTGTATATTGTAGAGCAGGAAAGCATAAAAGTAAATAGCATACCACTTGAAGAGTCAGGAGAAAAGAAGGCTTACTCAAATGTTTTCAATCAATATAAGCTTAAAGATATGCCTAGGATAGCAACTAACATATTATAAGGGCCCTAATAATTCACAACATCTTGTAGGACTTGGTAGCTACAAGTCAAACAACTTTGTCATCTGAAGACCATGATACGGATACCTGTTTCCATTATTTCTTGAGGGAATGTAAGGGTGTTGCAGTAGATCAACTGGCCATGATCTTCCTCCTGCTTTGTGTTCATGTCCCTCTGCAGTGTGACTGCATTTTCTTTCTACCAAAAGATGTGGTCTTTTTCTGAATTCCTATTTTGGGATTGACCTTGTGGTGTTTGGCCAGTGGATGGTGTAGAAATCTCAGAGTCTGTTCTGTTTTATTTTCACTGTCTCTTGAAGCCCTGGGCAGAAGCTGCCTGTAAACAAGTCCTGGACTGGAAAGAAAGGAAAAGAGGGAGGGAGAGAGGGAGGGAAAAAATAAGGAAGGAAGGGAGGAAGGAAGGAAGGAAAAAAGGAAGGAAGGAAGGAAGGAAGGAAGGAAGGAAGGAAGGAAGGAAGGANGGGAGGAAGGAAGGAAGGAAAAAAGGAAGGAAGGAAGGAAGGAAGGAAGGAAGGAAGGAAGGAAGGAAGGAAGGAAGGAAGGAAGGAAGGCAGGCAGGCAGGCAGAGAGGCAGGCAAGCAACACCCACACATGTAACAACATTGAAGAGCAGCAAAGTTATCTGTATGCCCAGAGTTTAGTGCTGATGAGTGAATGGTTCAGCTGACTTGTATACTCATGAGCAATAAGAAACACAGTTTAAAACTGCATTTTAGAAACACGGTTTAAACACAGCACCTCGGTTACCTTGAGCTGACCCATGAGTCTGGAACTGCACTAAAAAGCCCCTTACATTATTTCCTAACAATAATATTTATGCAGTAAATATTATTATCTTCATTTTATCCTCAGTCTGGGGTGCACAGAGGTTAGAGTAACCGGTTACAGTGTAAACTAACAAAAAATGGGGCCAAAACCGAAATACAGCATTTCAACTTCCTAGAACCAGCAGTTGGTTTAAGAAAGAAGACATTTTCTTAATCCAACAGATAAGGAACATTTCTAGTTTTCTCTAGGATTGATACTTTTAAGCTTGCCCACACTTACAGCTGTTCCAACTTAAAGGGCCATTTCTGTAGATAATTATAAGAGTGACTGTGACTTTATTCATTGGTACATTATATCTTTTGGAATTTAAAATCATCTGTTACAATATGACCTATGTCTCACAGAAGAAGAGAGAGTGAATCTCAGGGAGGCCATGTGTCCCTACCTGTGCCCCACCCAACCTGTAAGGAAGTAGCTTCTCAGTGCTGTAGCATCAGATCTGATAACTCTAGAGGCTGCACCCTGAACTGTTCAATTTACATTCTGTATATTCTGTACAGAGGAGTTTTCATCCAATCCAAGTTGAAGTTCCCCATGCCTTCTTGTGCTTTCTTGATAATCAAATGTTCTATTCAGCAAACATATAACAAATATCCTTTCTGTCTCTGGATTTGGAACTGGTCCTTGAAGTTTCAAAGAAGTTAAATCCAAATTCTCTGCCATGAAGTGACTTAAGTTATTGCAGATATAGGAATAAAATACACAGAAAATATAAAGAATACCTAGGCTTGTACCATACAGTGATGTTTCTGTCATCAATGATGGGCCATGTTTAGGATGGTAGACTCCTATGATTACAGTGTAGCTGAAAATTTTCTATAGCTTAGTGTCAGTGTATTATTTATATATACATATGAACATTGAACATATAAATATATATTGAAACAAATGACTCTTGTCGAGTGACATTGGTGTAAACAAACCTAGTAGGTTCCCACCCATACCAAAAAACCAGTGTAACATTTATATATAGTATATAATACTTGGCAATGATGAAATGACTTTTTGAACCAATACTATCTTTTTTTGTGTTATTTTAGAATCATTCTTAGGAGAAAAAACTTTCCTAGCAAACATTTGCACCAAAAACAGGTTGGTGCTTACTGCAATCCTTGGTTGTGTCTGGATGCCACGTTAAGTGATTGATATACAGTAGCTAGGTTGGTATAAGCATACTTGATGTTGACAGTGATGAAGCCACCTAACAACACAATCCTTTAAGCATATCTCTGCCATTAATCAACACAAATCTCTGAAATAAAAAATGAAATGTAAGAGGCTATGACTAATTGCTGGATGAATGGAACACACAGTTCCATTCCTGAACTTGAGGGGGAAGTTAGGGAAACCTGGGTTTGGATCTGTCTGGCAAGGCTTTCCATGGGAAGGAATATGAGGGTTGCACGGGGTAGGAGAGTTCCTGTGGGAGCAGTCTTCTGTTGTTATAGGTATATGATTTTGTTATAGGTTGTCATGGTGATTGTATCTTAAAGACATCCATGCAGTAACTATTTAAATCTAGTATATTTGGACAAGGCCAATTCCTTATATATAGGGGAAAAAGGGACTCATTTGAAAGTCCCAACAAATCTAAAAATTACGTCCTAAAATTTTGAGGCAACCACCAGGTCATGTCAATCAACAAATTCATAAAACAGACAATTTCATGGCAGTTTCTTGGGGTCAGCACAAAGAAAAAGCATGGGAAAAAGGAAGAAATGTAAGCTATGCAAAATGGCACCAAATATTAAAGACTGGTCTTGTAACACCTGGAGGCCAGAGGAAAATTAGTGCGATTGCTCTTGTAAAAATTCAGTCAGCTTCATTTTTGGTTTATTTTCTTTCTACTTTCAATATTCAGGAAAGATCTCCCCGATCTGACACAGCCTAACTTCCCAAGGACTCCTCTTGCAACCCATGTCTGTATCCCACAGGTAGAGCATGCAGGGTCTGCAGCTCCTAGGCACATCCTT
Organism: Mus pahari; assembly: GCF_900095145.1. NCBI lineage: Eukaryota > Metazoa > Chordata > Mammalia > Rodentia > Muridae > Mus > Mus pahari. The sequence continues at coordinate 61,090,330 of NC_034595.1, forward strand.
TTCACACCCTCTTGTCACCTCTGCCCTCTGTGACACTGCCTAGTAGTCATCTTCTGACATGCAAATTCCCACTTAGCTAATTTCTACATTTTCTTTACCCTATAGAATAAAAGTCATTTCAAGTTGTAAGAGGAAAATCAGGAATTCTGGAAGGGGACTCTCACCATAACTGAGAAAAGTGATTGGTAGCCTGACACTTGAAAGGATTCAGTTATTCCAGTTACAATACAGAGTTCTAATTGACACCCACACAGAGAAGTCTGAGAAAAGTAAGGATAAGTGATGAAGAATAAAATAACTATAGCTAAGACTCGAGTCACAATTCTATCGGCGCTTCATGAAAGCAGATGCATAAAACCAAGTCTAATTAATGACTTTGAAGAAGAAAACCCCTGAAACCAAGAGGTAGACAAGTTGTCAACAAACCCCAAACAGTAGGAACAAAAAAGAATCAATGCTTTTGGTAAGAGGATGGTTAGCCAGAGAGATGAGTTCAGCAAAGTCTATCAGTCCAGGTACTTCTATCCAGACAGATCTGAAGGTAGTGGGCAGAGGACATTAACAAACCAACAGGTCACATCATAGAGGTGTTTCCAACACTGACAGTTGTGCAATGGGAAGGTGTATAATGTGCAGTTTTAAAGACACAAACAGAAGAAGTGCAGACAAGAGTCCAGATAAAGGGAAAGAAATGCAAAACTGTAAGTACAAGGACACATATTAATGATAATGATCACTATTCACAAACGCCAATAATATGTTTTGTTTCAAGAACATAAAGGGCCTTTGAGGATACTCAAGGAAAACTCAGGAAGGAGCAGAACTGACAGCATGCCATTTGGTAAATAGGCACACACATACACTGGAGCTAATGATAACCATTTAAACGGACTGGACTTGGATGCAAGAACTAGGGTCTCGAGGACATTCAGGACGCATTTGTTTAAGACCCAATAATTCTGCTAGAATGAAAGCGCCTTATTAAAGATACTGTACTTTTCGTACATCACTACATGACTACTACTCAGCACTGTGCTTGATACATAGAAGGCACCCCATAAATATGTTAGAAGACTTAATAAACAGGTGTAGATATGGATAATAATGTCAGATATATTGAAAATAAGATGAAAAGCATTTGCTAGTGTTTGAAACAAGATTTTCAAGGGGCAGGAAAACATCTCTGAAACCAAGTCTGCCAATGATAATAAGAAATAAAGTCAGATGTTCTTAAGAGAAAGGTAAAAGCTATCCGCCCTCATCACCGCCATCCTGGGCATTTACGTTCAAAGCTCTTTTCTCTTCATACTTTGGAGTCTTGTAAGTGAGTACATAAATGGCTAGTTAAACAAGTGGTTTCCTTCCACATATTCAAAAGAACACTTTCTAGGCTCCTTCAGTTAGTCAGCTTTTAACAGGCACTAGGCTCACAGATAGCTAAGGGATAGGTGGGCAGACATTCACTAAGGTGGTATGCTATTAATAAATCCAGAAATTCCTATGAAATACAGAGCAGTCATACCGAGCTAATTTTTAAAGAGGCAGCCCAGATGGGTGTGGTGAAGTCACTGATGGTCCATTCTTTTGAATATATACCTGGAGTATACCATGAACATCAGGTGATGATGCATTTATGCTTTGAGGAGCTGACAGACTGGCTAAAGTGGCTGTACTATTCTACATTCTAATCATCATCACATGAGGGTTTCCACATCACAAATACTGTTTTCACGTGTTTAGTTTTAAAAATTATTACAGCCCCACTAGTGGATATGAAGTTATATATCACTATAGTCTTGATTTGCATTTCCCTATGATTGATGGCATTGACTATTTTCTAATGCCTTTTTTCCCTGCCACTTTTAAAAATAACAAACAGAGATATACATTTCAGCTAAAATTCAGTTGTATGCGAGGCTTCAAATACAAATAACTCAATTAAACATGGCAGCTGGGGCAATGCTTTCTATGAACTTCACCGTGTTCATACATACAAGCACAACTAATTCTTAAGTTTTCCTTCAGGTTGTTTTCCCAGTGGTGACTGAAAAGCACATATACATTTCACAAATGTTATCTGAGAATCAGAGACTATGATGCATAAGAAAATGTAGGTTACACAAGGGCAAGACCAATAACTACAGGAATAGGATTCGCAATATGGACCCAAAATAGAACTGCAGATAGGGAGGCAGAAGATTGGATCTAGAATAATTCTTCAAGATTCTTCTGCCTAGGGCTAAGTGAACAGGGATGAGATTAGCCAGGATATTGAACTCAGAGACAAGAACATGGTGATAAAGGAATTGACTTAGAATTATTATTAATTCAGAGTTTCACTTTTACTTTTTAAAAAATTCTTTCACTTTTATGCTTCTTTTGTAACACCCTTCCTATGTGGGAGATTATAAGAGAAAAAAATGAAAAGGTGATACACAAACAAAAGGTAATAAAGTTGCTGCTTACGAGCATTTCTCAAGTTTCAGTGTTCCGGCTTTTCTTCTTTTATGCTCTACCTTGGCCTTATCTGCTGCATATCAGTTCAGTAGTGTCTGGCTTTCTGTGGCTATGATGACAGTGCTTACACGCTGCTTATCTCAATTTGGGTGGCAAATTTATTAAGCTTGTTCTCTGGCTTACAAATTAGAGCATGCTGTCCACTAAGCAGAATTAGCCATGGAAGCAGACAGTGATGCACTGTGCCTCTTATTTAACACCACTTTGTGATTAGGGGACAAATCACTGACTTGTTCTTTACTCTGAATTCTTACCCTTTGCAACCTCTGATTCTTCCATTTCAAACATTAGCAAAGAAAATTAAACTCACTTCAATCTGGTAAACTGTGTTGGGGCTACTCATCTCTTTAAATTAATTATAATACTATACCTCTGCATCATTATGCCGCTAAAGAATAAATCATATTTTTGAAGGCAAGGGAGCTATTTCAATGTCTAAGAATGTTCCACATATTCACAGGTCTCTTAACCTCTGTTCTTTTGTCACATGACCTTAAACAACATAATAACCCTACCCAAATGATAAGATAATGAGCTGCTTCTTTGTTTCTTGCTTTTTTGTTGTTATTATTTTTGTCTTTGTTTTTGTTAACTTGATGCAAACTTTGACATCCTTTGGAAGAGGGAATCTTAACTGAGAAAATGCCTCTGTAAGACTGGCCTATAGGCAGGTATGTGGGGGTATTTTCTTAATTAATATGGGCTCAAGCACACGGGAGGTGGTGCCACTCCTGGGCAGGTAGTCTTGGGGTGTACAAGAAGGTAAGCTGAGCACATTAAGTGGAGCAAGACATTAAGCAGCTCCCCTTTAACTTCAGCTCCTGCCTCCAGGTTCTTTCCTTGAGTTCCAATCTTGGCTTCTCTCAATGGATTATGACCCAAGGTATATAAGTCAAATAAACCCTTTCCTCCTCAAGTTGGTTTTGGACATGGTCTTTTATCACAGCCACAGAAACCCTAACTAAGACAAGGATTATTGTGTTTGTTGTTCATGCTCCTGTCAAAAGTCATCAGCTGATGAGACACAGAAACTTCCTAGGACACAAACTTGAAGTACGACTTTTGTTAAATAGTCATGAACCAGGCACTGACAGATTGTTAATTACAATGACCCAATTAAGACCCTCAAAATAGCTGCTTTGCAGGTGATCTTCTTTTAAAAAACCAGTGCCTTGAGACCTGAAAGAATATTACCATCAGACTCATGGAGGTGAATGGGGAATTCAACTTTAAGAAGAAATAAAAATCCCTTCTATAGCAGCAGCAGAGCAGGAAAATACAAAGAAACTACAGGGTAGACAAGAGACCAGAGTTGCACAGAGTCTTAGTCTGTTCTTCAGCAACAAACACATACCTCCACGGCATAGACTCCTTATGTAAAGCACTTGCTAGCTGATGTCTCTCAAAATTATTACATTTTAAAACTGTCTTCTCCAGCCAACCTTCCTTGATTTTAATTAAAATCAGAAAAAAAAACCCTCAACTTTAATCCTTCTTGTTTAGGCTTTGATTGACTTATACTGATACCTTTGCTCAGTAAATAATTTATTAACTATCTACTAGCTAGGGTCCAGGACCTAGTACAGGACCAGGGGTCTGGGACTCTAGGGAATACAATGCCAAATAAGAGCTAGTTTCTGTCTTCATGGAGTTGAGTGCCTTTCTCCATCTCTGTCAACTCTGCCTATGGAGCACCAAAGGGTTCATGTGGCATTTTCAACAGAACCACTGCGGATAAGTAGTTTTCTTTAACAAATGATGGGGCTAAGAGCAAGGAAAGATATTATAGGTAGAAAAGTGGTAAATTTAAAAGAACAAAAGCAGATATAAAGAATGTTTTATAAACTGCAAATAATTTAACAATGGCAGTATAGGATGTGAATGGGAGAAAGTGGCATACCAGAAGGTTAATTTAAGGGTAAAGATGGATGAAGAAAGGCAAATCAATAAACTTGGGCATCATACTGTGGATGGCGTGTGGTTAGATCTGGGCTTTAGGGATAGCATTTACTATTTGTGATCAAAGAGAAGGAAAGGGACTTGAAAGTGGTACAGAGTAAAGAGGATTTTGTGGTAGAAACAGCAGTGGGACTTTAAAAAGGAAACTCAAAGATCACTTAACTATTCAGTGCATCTACTATTCTGTGACTAACTAAAAGCGCAGTCTAAATGAGTCCTAATTTTGCTTCCCTACTTCTGTTTTTTCATTTATGGTAATGTGGTAAATGACATCAATAAAGAGTTCTACTCTTTACGAAAGGGGCTTCTAAAACTAAAATTATATACAAATAATAATTTAATGTAACAAGCTTTTATATAGGATATAAAATAAGATACTTTTGAGAGCAGGATAGCAAGGTTTTCTTTCAATAGTATTTACCAGTTGCTTCAGGTTTTCTTTGCAGAATATTCAAAATTGACTATGACTATGAGTCACAGAAACAGGATTCAAGCTCTTAACCACATGTCAATGCTTGGGCAAATCACCCAGCTTCTCTAGGTTGTCATTTTTAAGAAGCTATGTGTTCAGATTTCAACAATAAACAGAAGGCACATTCCCAAAGTGGTTTTGAATAAGATTTAGATGAAGGGTTGGATAAGGACATTGGGGCTGGCAACAGGGAGACAATACTAGTCCTAGACCTTGAGGAACTCCAAAGAGAAAAAGTTGCACCTATAGATTGGACAGGGGTGTGGCTCCATACAACTCATTAACCAAACCAGAAGTGAGACAGGCAGGGAGCTCACCCCACCTTTTTCTATTTCATATATTCTCAATAGTGGATAGGTTGAATCTTTCTAGAACAAGAGAACACAAGAGCCCAATGGTAGTCCTTGAAGGTCTATGATAAACAAACAAAATTGTGAGCAAATGGAATATACTATGCTCCAAACAGAACAACCGCCCACCTGTCTCACATAGATTTGCAAAGGGGCTCAAACAAAATAACATGTAAAAATACACCGCAATTTTAAAAAAAAAGTGTGTAAATATAACCATCATGAGATCTATAAGAAGCAACAACAAGTAATGATACAAGACTCTTAAGGTTGACAGATGTCAATCTCTCAGAATAAGTGTTTCTTTCTTTAAAATAATTTTTCTTTCTGGTCAAAAATTAAAATTTAAGGACAATAGTGAAACAGAAAAGGAAAATCTCAAGTACCAAATAATTTGAGTATAAGTGGAAAAGTAGTTCCCCTAATGTGAAGTAACAGAGGCCAGGCAGGAATTAGAAGTCTCTTTCTTTTGTGGTCTAGAACTAGCTTTTCCTATAAACACCATTTTACTTGCAAAAAATCTTTTAACAATCATTGACAGAGAAAGATCGTGTTCTTAGCATGTAAGCTAAGGATCTATTTAGTTACTGGTAGACAATATTTTGGGGAAACTTTTACTCAGCACGCAGGCCTACAATCAAGTTCAGAATCACGTATTACCTTCTTGCTCACTCCCTTCAGCCACACTGATTGCCTTGCTGTTCTGGGAACCACCACTGTCTAAAAGTGTTAACTTTGAATATCCCCTCTGTTTATGTTTCAGAGATCCAGTCACACAGTCTCTCACTCTCATCAAATTCTGTTTAAATGTCACTGTCTCAATGAGGTCTACTCCGTTCAGGATTTCAATTTCCCGCTTGAGCCCCTAACTCTCTTGTCCTAGCCTAACTTTTTCTTCCATTGCATTTGTAATTTTCTAACACACTATGCACTGTACTTCATTATTATAGTTATTTTTAAGGTTTAGCTCCCTTTTCCCTGAGCTCACAGGGACATCTGTGTTTTGGGTAAGCTCCTTCAGTCAGGCCTTACCCACACAAGGCACTAAGGAAATACTCAGTTGGTTCAATCAATCCATTACTTAGTTATATAAAATGGCTTCAGAAGGCTCAAGGACTTTAGCAAGTTTGTACCAATGTAAATTTCAAAGACGCCAAAAGGAAATTTTGCTGTTTATATTTTAGATCTCATGGCCTCATCCAAATCTTAATTTGTTCCTAAATTTTACTTATAGGTGAAACCGCATGTGAAGATTAATCCACATTTTAATTGCATGTAAAAGCATCACTGTTCTATTAAAGGAAACATGAGATTGAGCATAATTTAATACTATAGATCATCAGAGTTTGCGACTGGAACTGGAAAGATGTCTCAGAAATTAAGAGCATTTGCTGCTTTTCCAGAGGACCAGGGTTGAAGTCCCTGCAGTCACCTGGCAAACTACAACTCTCTGTAACTTCAGTTTCAAAAGAACTGACATCATCTCCTGGCCTCTGAAGGCACAGGCATTTAACTACTGCACAGACATAACAATAAACATGCCGGCAAAACACACACACACACACACACACACACACACACACACACACACACACACCTTGTTTAAAAATTAATGAGGACCAACCAATTAATGAGTACACAGTGGGTACCCATGGCTCCAACTGGATATGTAGCAGAGGACTGCCTTATTTGGCATCACTGGGAGGGGAGCCCCTTGATCCTGTGGAGGTTTGATGACCCAGGATAGGGGAATGTTAGGCTACTGAGGCAGGAGTGGAGGTGTAGGGGTGGGGGGGTGGGAGGTGGGGGAGGGGCACACCCTTACAGAGGCAGGGGGAGGAGGGGATAGGGAGCTTGTGGAGGGGAAACTGGGAAGGGGATAACATTTGAAATGTAAATAAATAAAATAACCAATAAAAATGAAAAAAATTAATAAGGGCTTGCAATGAGCATGCTTTGGATAGCTGCGCACTCTATCATTATACTAGTAAAATGTAAGGATTCCTCCAGCAACTAGGTATCATGTGGCAGCTACAATGTCAACACTAGCCACTTGGACAGTGGACCAGAGGCTGTGCCAATGAACTCAAACTGGTCATAACATACATACATGCATTTGCAGACCATTTCTGCCAAAGCAACAGAAGTTTATAGTTCTCCTACATTTTTCTTAAACAAAATATTATGTTCTGATGCATACACATATTGGGTAAAGATGGATTTCAAACTGAAGGCAGTTTAGGTGTCTCTGTATACACCATTGTGAGGCTGCTTTGAGTGAACAAAGATGGCTTGCATACCAAACTGTGTTCATAAACTTTTGGCTTGCACTTTATGGAAAAAAACCACCAAAGGATTAACATTATTATTTTGTTGCAAAGAGAGATAGAAAATCAAATTAAGAGCTCACATGATAACTCGATATAAAAGTACTGAAAGACTTCTTTCTAGAAAGTCATACCTTCAATCTGTCACTCCATGCTCAGAAAGCTTATGATGTCACTGCATGGCTATCTTTCTCTGTCAATGAAGGCTATTACTCATAGTGGACGTTGTCACACACTAATCTCAGTTTGGACCATGGTCCTAACTCTGTTTTAGTTGTAATTGGTGTCACATATAAAATGTATGTGTGGTGTGAGTGTGTGTGTGTGTGTGAGTGTGTGTGTGTGTGTGTGTGTGTGTGTGTGTGTGTGAGTATGCATGTCTGGTATGTGTGTGTGCCTATGTACAAGTATGGCTATGTATTTTTTGGCACATGATAAATGTTTTAGAGTTTCTCACTGTAGCAACAAACTACAGCATTTAAATTAAAATTGAACTGCTTCAAAACTAGAATCAATATGTGGTCTATTTTGTATATCACATACTGAACTATTTCAAAAGAGGCAATTTAGCTCTTTTAGTAAATACTTGTATCATGTGTAATAGGAAACTGTGCCCCTCAGAAATCACATATAGAATGAATATAACCTCCAATCACTTAGAATGTGACTGGATTTTGAAATAATGGCCTTTAAAGAGATCAAAAGATGAAATGAGTTATATTATGTGGGCCCTACTCAGAGAAGATGTATTTCTTTAAAACTGGAGATTAGATACAAGAAGTAAGACAGAGAGACAAAGAAGATGACCAACTATAGTCCTAGGAAAGAAGCCCTCTAAAATCTTTGCTAACACCAGGACCTTGAACTTCTGGCAGAGAGAACCATGGGAGATGAATCGCTGATATAAGCCACCCATTGTATGGTATTTGTTATGGCACCGAGAGACCTTAGTTCATTCATAAAATGATGAACACAACCCTAAAGCTTCAGTTCCTAATCCTAAATCACACCTATCAATGATAATGACTGCCTCAGTTATAAAAAAACAATAGGTATGATCCTACAGTGAGTCAAACATCCAGGTAGTGAGGTTTGCTTTTTAATAAACCAATGTTCATACTTTAAACCTATACTTTTTTTATATAAAACACAATACTATTCAATATTTCCCCCTTAAGTAGTTATTATCATAATTAAACCATTTTGAAGAATAGAGAAGACATTTCCAAAATTGTTAGTAACTTCTGAGTACTTTATTAATTCCTTCATTTATTTGAAGGAATAGGGTATAGGGTCTGACTATACAGTCAAGGCTGGTCTTGAACTCTCAGTCCCTCTCAGTCTCTGCAGTGGATAGCTATTTTTAAATAGGCAGTAGCAGTGAGGTCAAAAAACGACGACTGTAGGCACAGTCAGTTTCCATTTGGCAGCTGCTGCACATGTATGGTGCTCTATTTAATTCTCATATCAACTTCTTAAGATTTGTGTTTTACCCAGCCTTGTACCCCAGTCTTTGAATAGACTATGGGGGGTAGAAACCAATATATTAATTATGCATATTCATAACAACTGAGTGATGGATGATATCAGACCTGAACCAAGAATATGAGTCAGAAGCCCTTATTCAAAGGTATAGCCTGTATATAAAGTTAGGGTGCAGTCCTGGTGGTTATAATCTAGAAATTAAAAACCCACACTGGATTGTGGGTCAGACTGGGTAAGGACACCGGTCTCAAAACCAAACAATCCAACAAACAAACCATACAGAGCTGGAGTTGAATGTAGCTGAGTGGTTGGTGGAGTGCTTGTCTAACACTGAATGATGTGGTAGCTTTAAACCCAGTACTTCATTTCTCTCTCTCTCTCTCTCTCTCTCTCTCTCTCTCTCTCTCTCTCTCTCTCTCTCTCTCTCTCTCTCTCTCTCAACCTCAAACACACACTAAATAGAGGAATTAGGGGCCAACTGATCTAACTCATAACCCCACCTTAACTAAAATCCACACCAGAGTACCTTATCTTAACAAGCAAGCAGGGCTTTCCAGGCTAATACAAAAGGTAACTAAAGAGGATTACTTAGAAGTTCTTTAAATGAAAACCTGCATGTAAATCCCTGGTATGTTTCTTGAGTAGTTAGAAAATGGGGGGAAATCCTCTAGAGAGGTAGGTGGGTCACAACCTTCTCAGCCCCAAATGGATTTTGTTAAGTGCTTTGAAAACTGTGCAGGAGTTCATCCACAGTGTCACAGGCCACCCTGGCCGAGAGCCACCAGGTAAGGTGCTGTGAGCTGTGGATTGTCATTTTTGTTAAGGAGGCAGGGAGAGAAATATCTGGATTGAACCTTTTGATTCCTCGTTACATTAATTTTATTCAGTGTTTTAAATTCAACCCACTCACATTTACAAAACACTTCACACAGACTCCTTCCTCATGAATGGAGCTCCATTCACATCTCACCTAAAACATCAAACTTATTCTGAAATGACTGAGGTTAAAGCTTGTTCAGTGTCAATTTGCAAGTATTATAAAATATGAAAAGCCAGGCAGACGAATGCAGGAGGGTAATGCGAGGGCAATGCTTTACAAAAAGGAAGGCAGCTAGGGTAAGGAACTCCAAGGCTTCCAGGAACCCATCCTGCTCCTGACAAACCCTTGCGGGGGCGGGCATTCAATCCCTCAGAAGGAAGATTTTATGAGAATTATTGCCCATGAGCAGTATCTGCTAACAGCTTGGGAATCAATATGATTCATCCCTCCCCACCCCCAACCCAGAACCTGGAGCTATTTTCTAGAAGTTCCCCCTTTGCCCCTGCTTCCCGCGGCCTTCCAAAGTCTCTTAATATATGTTGGGGGAGGGGAAGCTGTGTCGCTTTAACAGGTTCACGGGTTTCAGAGTCTGCGTTTACTAAATCTTAAATGTCTGACAACCTCCAGTCCAAAGAAAGACAATTACAACACAAGGATACCCTACCCAACACCAGAGCCTCTTTCCTCCTTAACCGGAGCACTGCTTAGGACAACAGACAAGTCGACTCGGTTTTATCTAGAAACACAAATCCCGGGTCTGTAATCGGGAAGGGCACTCAGAGGGTGCACGCCTCCCTGCGCGACAATTAACAAGAGTCACAAAGGCTGAGGGCCCCCTGAGAACCCGCGCTCGTGCTCCCTGCACCTCGGGCCCGGACTTCTCGGCGCCATCAGTTCAGCAAAGCCACCCGGAGGCGGGGGGGGGGGGGGAGTGGCGCGAGTCGCTGCAAGGATGCCTGACTGGGGACCAGGGGAGGAGAGGCACCCACTCAAATTTCAGTGGTTCTCCCAGGTGGAAGTCGCGGGGGACAATGAGGGCATGGCCCGGAGCCCCTCGGAAGGGACTTGTTAGCTCATTCCCGACCCCGGAGTGCTGGTCAGGGACGCACGGTCCACAGGCCGGTGGCGACCACGTGGCCGGCGGGCGCCGGCGCTGGTGACGGCGGGTGGGCGGGGCGTTGGGGGCGCGCTGCGGGCGCTCAGGCGCCGCTACCTGGTTCTGGAGCCGCATCTTCGCGGAGGCGGGGTCCGGGGGGCAGCGATGGAGGCCCCGGCGGGCGCGGCGGTCTCGAGGACGCCAGACGAGTCGCTTCACACTGGGTCTCGCGCTGCACACTCGTCGCCCGCTACGCCATCCCCGCCGCCGCCTCTAGGGGGCGCTTGACGTGGAGGCGGAGGACCCTTCCTGAGACCTTAGTTCCCTTCAAGGGGGTGGGCTTGGAGGGTACTCGTGCTTAGAAATCTAAAGGAACAATTATTCAAGACTGCGGCTTATGCTGTTCTTGAGTTTTAAGCGCGATACTTTTTTCACGGTTCAAGTACATCAACACAACTTTGGCAAGACTGACAGGGAATGTAAGATTGGAAGTAGATGTTTCAAGCTATGTTAGGCTGTTTGCTGGGTTAAGATACTGTCTGTCCAAGTAAAGTGAGGAATGGGAATGACCGATTTCAGTATCACCCCACCACACACACACACACACACACACACACACACACACACACAAATAAAACGACCAAGACTTTTGTGCACTGTGGTTTCAAGTAAAGATGTTTGCTTAGCGATCCTTCAGTTATTCTGTGGCCTCCTAGACCATATCAGAGGTTTCAACAATCCAGTATTATTAGCCCTGTGATAGGTAAGAGGATGGATATCATATCTGTGAAAGGGGCTTACTTGACCCTTTCTGATTATTTTAAAATGATCACTCTCAGGATTCAGACACTTGCTCTTGGATTATTGAGAATGCCTACTATTTCCTGAAGAAAAATACAGGAAACAAAAGCGAAACAGAAAAAAAAAACAAAAAACCCTAATTCTTAGTCACACACAAAGTACAAAAACAAACAAACAAAAAAAGGTACATGTGAGAAAGAATAGTTGGGCTAATGTAAGCTTAGTGCGAAGTTAGAATAGAACACTGCCCTTTTAGGTAGATGAAGACTCTCTGAGATACCTACCCTGAGCCACAAGGGATTCTGGGGAAAAGATTCTTATTTACTTTACAGTTCTCAGTATTTTCACATTATACCTTATTTTAAGGAGTTTCACCTTGAAACAATTCCCCTCAAAATGGACTACATCATGGAAGAAGTGTGAGTATATGGTAAAAGCAGTAAGGAGTAACAATGAAACAAATTTGGTCTCCTAACACTTTTTAAAATTGTATTAGCTGTATTTCCCATCCTATTTCATTCAGTTCAAAATTTAAATGATCACATGCAAAGCTGAGTGACCACTGCTAGTTGTAAGAGCTGTTTTCTAATGCAAGAGTGTTGTTCTTTAAGCAAATAGGGATATACCAACTCAGAAATCTGCTAGTACATATCCTTTTGACTTGCAATTCCCATTCTTATAAATTTGAGAAAATAAACATTAATGTACCCAATGATTGACCCTGTTATTACTTGCTATCATAGTCTTTGAAATATGGAAAGAACACTATGGAAGACTGAATAGTCAGCAAGAGATTTATCATCTACACAATGGAATATTCTAGGGATATTAAAGATAAGACAGTCAATGAACATTTATCAACATGGAAAGATGTTTGCAATATATTTTATAGTAAAAAATACAAATAACAAAGTTGTATTCTCCATAGAATTCCTTATTTGAAAAAGTACTGGTTATTTTGGAAGGTGGAATTATGAGTGATTTTTGAAAATTTTTCTCTTTTACTTATCCATACTAATGTAAAGAAACCTTTATAAAAGTTAAGAATTTATTTAGAACTAAAATAATCTTGTCTTGCTGTATCACTAATGATGATAAAAATGCCTATAATGACCAAAGCCTCTTAGCAAGCTCCAGGTAAAGTCTCAGTGCCATTTACCACAGAAAAGAGCATGGTCTCAGGAAGGCACCATGGTTAGGGCATCAACCAGACATAGGTTCACATCTGAGCTATGTTCTCTTTAGAGTATATCATCTGGAACACATTGTTTTTTCCAAAGCCTAATGGTAGTAGTCATATTAATAGTAATAGTGAACTAAGAAGCACATTGCACCGTCCCATTCCAACATCAGCTGATGTAAAAATGCTCTTAAGGAGGGAAGTTAAATAACTTGTCTAAGTTTACACATCAAGATAAATACAGCTGTGTGACCTTGAGGATTAAGCACAAAGGGGTAATTTTAAGCATATTTAAACTGCCAGGTGTATATAAGAAGCAGTCATAATAGTAAGAGGTTTGTGTAACATTCTATTACTCAAGTCATCTATCTCTTCAGGGAGTTTGATTTGGCCATTTGGTGTGGGAGGTAAGTGCTTGGCTCTAAAGCCAGTCTTGGTTTGAGTTTAAACTATGGTTCTTGTACATCTGTGGTTTGGGGTAAGCTATATAACCCTTTCTTGTACCCCAGTTTTTATATAAAGGGACATCAAAACAAGTTCTAAGAATTTAATGAGTTAGTGCACAGAAAATAGGAAGAATAAGTATCTACTATACTTTCAGTTCTAAGGTAACTTCAGGCTTAGAATTTTAAACTTCTAATCATCTTCTAACATAAAGATTTTAGTGCACACTTTTATGTGGAGATATATATATATATATATATATATATATATATATATATATATATGCATGGCATTTACATGCTCATGTAACTAACCAGAAGTTAAATCAAGACAAAGGGAATACAAAGACTGCTAATCACTTCACTCCTAATTTTATTAGAATCTGTACCATTATAAATTCTTTAAAATACAGATATACTATGGTATATTAGGAAGTGATTGTGCATTCTATCAATTGAATTTAAATGAGTCAATACATTTCCTAATATTATATTGTCTTTCAAAAATAGTTGAAAAATGCCTCATAGACATTAAAAGTACGTCTCCAATTTTATAATTTGTATCTTAGAAGTAACTGAAGAACGGTCTATGAATCAAATATGAGAAAAAACACTCGTTGAAAATTTCATCAGAAAGAACATATCATCATAGAATAAGACAACTTGCAATAAGAAAATGTTTTTCATAAATTAAAAATATCTTTTAGGCTAACCCATATATATGACTACATAAATGCATGCATATTTCAAACATTAACTATCAGCACAATATTGCCCAGTTTAACATGGAATTTTTGGAATTACATCAAAATCTCCAAAATGTAATGTTAATGAATATTTCTCTTCAATACAGAACATGAGTAGCACCTGTTTTAATTTTATAATTTAAATTACTCTTGTTTCTCTGGACCATTTACACAATACAACAAAAACAATTAGTACAAGCATTGAAACTTACTTTCTTCTTCTGAAAGGCAATTCCTATTTTAAGCACAATGTTATTTTTCTTTACAAATCCAGAATCCTTAGACAAAGACACCACAAGCTCATTGTGCACCTTAATTATAAGGGCACCTGTGCCTCTTTGTTTATCTGGTTGGTTGGACCTGAGGATTTGATTTGCACACTCCCCTTCTGTCCCTCCCCTTTTCTCCTTTAATGAGAACAACTTAACAATAGTATCCATACAACCTCCCCAGCTCAAATAATGAATGGTGAGGAGCAGTTATCAGGTGTCACACTGGACGCTTCTTGCAGTGTCTATATGTAAACAGCTAAAACTCAACCTTAGTAGGCACAGGGAGTCTTGGGGGAATAGATCAGTCTGAAAACAGGAATGATTTCATACTGTGGGAGCTCACCAGTGCCTTGCTCCCACCAATAGTTTTCAGAAGTTGTATGCTCTTTAGCACACTTCTTTATGCCTCTGAGCCCCAATTTCTGTAAAAGTAGAGACAGCAGTGCTTAGGGTTCACTGTGAAGATGGTGAATTTTAGTGTTCTTGGGGAAGAAGGTAAACTGATCACTTTGTTTAAATTGCTTCTCTTTTTTTTCTTTCACCTCTGCCTTGGGCACACTCAAAACAGGCTTCAGCTATGCACGCCAACAGAACAACAGGTGTTCAGGGAATTTGATAGAGGACAGAGCACCCATCAGTCATTTTCATTACCAACATCTCCTGCAAGGGTTCAGCTAGCCCATATGTTTCTAATGGTAGAATTGTCTCCTGTTTGGGGGACAATCACAGCCTTGAGGAACTGTGGACAAGGCAAGGAAAATGACAGTGTCAATGATGTGCAGTCAATGCAATCACAGAAACATATGGATTTTCTAGAGCTCAGGGCGAGTGTGTTCAAAGCAGCTTAGAGATGCTGGAGAATGGAGTGATGTAGGTTCTAAGAGAGTTTGGGGCAAGATTGTTTCCTAAGTTGGTAAGCGAATAGCTGGGGTTACAAAGGCAACATCAAAGCCTGGGTACAGTGCCCACTCCATATAGCTGTGAAGCAAATTTTTTTCCCATTGTTAGAGTAAGGTGGCTTTATTGTAATTTTTGTGGATAATTATGTCTATAAGAGAATTTGTGTGTTCTAATGTTTTATCTCATGAGATTTTAATGTGAACAATGAATAAGTGCTATTTGCAAGTAAGCCTGGTAGCATATGTTCAGACACAGCATTTACTCTGACAGTTTTAACTACTCTCAGCTGCTTCTTCACAGTTGCACTTTTCACTTAATAGATAATTTCTTTGCAGTTAAAAAAACTAATAATTTGGCCTATCACAAGGTACATGGAATGACTGACAAAACAAAAGAGTATTCAGATTTCATGTAGGTTTCAGCACCAGAGAAGACCTTAAAGATTGTTGATAACATCTTAGTCTACTTATTAAGAAAGTTAGGTCCAGGAGAGCCTATAATTCAAATAGCTACATGAAGCTGACCCAGGAATAGATCCCATTTGGCAATGGCTACCATCCAGTAGACATTTTCAACTACCTGACAAATATCTACAATTTCTAAATATTATTTCATTTATTGACATTCTAAGTATAAGAATTCTCCCTTGAATCCTTTTAAAAAAGAAAATACTTTCCAAAAAAGTAAATATTTGTTGTGTGGCTAGCAGTGTTGATGCAAAACACAGCATTCACCTCCAAGGGAATGAGAAAGGTAGTTTATTATGGAGCTAAATATGAGTGATTCAGTTTGTTTCCATGTTCTATTGTGATGAGAATTTCATGACACGTTTATAGTTACAGGACTGAAGAAAGTCAGGCATCAAGGCAATTTTCAAATAAGTTGGTAGAAATAACAAGTAGCTGGGCTATAGCAAAGCAGGGACATCTCTACTGTGCACTTCAGATGCTGTCTGATGACAATCTTAGTTTGTAGGTTAGTGGAAGTTACTGATCTGTTAAAATAGCCCAGGAGGTGTGTCACATGATTACCATGTTAGGTCAGACACAGAGTAGGCAATGAGTGCGTATAAAGAGGCTTAAGGGTAGCCCACGATAATTTTTCTCTGGAACTTCAGCACTCCAGGTCTCAAAAAAAAAATATCAGTTTCAATCAGCCCCTGGAATCTTTAATATAGAAGTATCCTGCTTCCCCATATACACACAGGAACTTCATTTTAAACCAGTGAATGCAGAAACGGTGTCCACAGATAAGTTGTTTCATATTTCTTTGAGAGCTGACTTTAATATGCACCTTTCAGATCTTGTTCTTAAGACTCTCCTCCAGGAGCCAAATTTAATTCAGATTGATTCAACCAATATGTATTGAGCTCTACTGATTGTCAAGGTGAATCTTTTTCTTTCTTTTTCTTTTTTCTTTTTCCTTTTGCTTTCTAAAGGATAGGTTTCAAGAGTGCCTGAGTGCTGAGAAAGAGTGCAAGCCTGAGTGTCAAACAGCTGCAGGTTCACATCTCAGCTCCACACTGCCATGGGGGATATTATAACCTTATAAAGTAAGGCTGTAATTTGAACCTACCTTTGAGAGCTTCTCTTTGAATTACACGGACCATTTGGTCTTTAGATCACTGATGTTCATTAGAGTGAGCAGCAGTCTATTGGATGCTACTTATTATGTGTATTTTCTTATTTATTTATTTTTTTGCTTTTAGATAATTTAAAAAATGAGTGTCATATTTACAGCATCTCCAGCCCTCACTCTTTCCTTCCAACTTCTCCCACGCTCCCATCATTGTTTCAAATTCATAACTACTGCTTAAATTTGTGTGTGTGTGTGTGTGTGTGTGCATGTGTGTGTGTGTGTATGTGTTATAAATACAACCTACTGAATCCACTGTGTGTGGCTTGTACACATGCTTAGGGTTGACCACTTGGGATTGGATAATCTATGAGGACTTATCTCTGGAGAAAACCAATTCTCCCCATCTCAGCATCCATTGTGTCATATTTTCTAAATATGACCACAACAGTATTTTCTGATGATCTTGCTCTTCTGCAATGTGACCTTGCTATTCCCTCCCCCAAAGAGATTCCACTTTCCCTCTTGGATCTTGGTAACTGTGAGTCATGCTATGTAGATACTCTGTGCCTTCCAGCTGACAGGAATGCAGGACCATGATGGGAGCTGTATGGGAAGTTTGGGTAAAAATTGACAGGAGGACAAAGCTAGAGTGAGTCTGAAACTCTGATGGTTATGTGTGCTGTTACAACAGCCAAGGGGTGCATATCTAGAGTTTTCTTTTTATATGACAGAAGAATAAAGTTTTATTTATTTTACACCCGTTTTGTATCTTCCTGTCATCACCACCCAACTAATACATTTAGAAATAGTGTAAGCAGCTCCCCAACAGCAAATGGCTAAGGCTTTTTGAGCACAGAATCCCTGTACTTCCCTCCCAGACACACTCCTCTTCCCATCTTTCTGGGTGATATTATCTCCAGTTCACTGGTTTCTATTCCTCACAGTCTTCCTTCTCTATCTGCCTATGCCATCATGTAATCCCATCAATATCTGAACCCTTCTCCTTCAATGACTTGTTTTCCTTATAGCACAGTCATTCAGCTTTCAAAAGCTTACCTCTCACTTCATCTGAGCCTAAGTGACTCTGTCTGAAAGCATCCTGCTATTCTCCTCAATGATTCAAGGTCTCTTCTTGATAACCTTTCTTATTACCTCACTGCTACCAATTTAGTTTTTACTCACACAGTAGTGCTGTGATGTCATGACCGAGCATAGGTTATGGGGTTATGATGTCTTTGTCACAGTCCATATCTATCCATACTCTCTCTCTTCCTGTTCTGGACTCTCTGAGCCCCTATGCAGTCCTCTGTCATGTTTTTGCTTGCCTTTGTCCATTTTGGTTTGTGTGTCTGTAGAGGATGTGAGTATTTTGAGCCCATAGACTTATTTATCCAGGCTACTGCATGTCCCACAAAGACCATGCTTCAATGGCTTTACTTACATGGTGTCTCACTGGGAATCTTTCCCTCCTATTGCATTCTCTCTGGTTAAAACAAAACAAAACGAAAACCGAAAACCAAAAACCAAACAAACAAAAAACTCAGCTAAATCCTGTAAAGTTTACCTCAGAATTTACCTCAAAGAAATTGTTCCTTCTGTGACTGCTTCCTCCTTTGAAGTTCCAGTGAATTTCACTGGTGTTCCTTTGTGGTTGCTTTTGCAGTCAACTTAACTTCTGAGCATTGTAAATTTATATTGTGTATTTCACTGATCACCTACTCCTCATGTACATCTAAGAATCTATTTTTTTTTTGCATACAGAAAATAAATCTTTCAAAGATGACATGACTCTGAAACAAACCACACTGCTAAAATGTGTGAGGATCCTGATTTAGGCTTATGTCTTCACTTGCATGCTAAACTGGGTTACTTTATAAATGTTTTGGAGCCACCGATGGTGGAGCCTGCCTTTTATCCCAGCACTTGGAAGTCCAACGCAGACAACCAGGTATTTGAGACTAGCAGTGAAAATCTGTATCTAAACGAATGAACGAATAAATAAATTTGGATTTTCTTTCCTCTAAATGTCTTACTCCTTTTTATAAGCATTGTAGGACAGGATTGTGATTTTTTTTTTTTAACCTTCATGGCTCCCCTCATATCATAGCATAAAATACTTGTTTGGGGGCTTTCAGTAAACATCCACAAGATAACTCATGGGCTCCTCTGTCCATCCCCATGTCCTGTCCCTGAATCAAGGGACCCAGCTGCCAGTGGGCTCACAATAGGTCCTGGAAGGAGCAGGTGCTAATTCAAAGACTCATTAACAATTGGTGGAACTCCTGCACTAATTACTTCAATTAAATGCAATCTCGACAGCTTATCTTTTTAACCCATCATGGTGTGACCTAGGAGAAGGCACAGACGGCAATCTAGTGTTATCCAATGCTTCTCTCTCCAGTGTTCCTAAACAAATGAGACCAAGGAAGCAGGAAAACACATGAAATCAGTGAAACTGTGACTTATGTCTCATAGTTTCTTGGTTCCTCCCGATGTACATATTATAGTTTTAAAAATTGAGGTAAACATAATAAATGAAAACACACCAAGTCCAATTATCATGGTAGAATAGGCTTCTTTTCTCCAGCTCTGGGTTTCCCATGATATGTCAATAGCTCTACATGTCTTACTTCCTAAATGCCACTCATCTAGACAGCAGTATGTTTGCCACATGAAATTTAGTTTGGTTTTACTAACAGTTTCCTTTTTCCATTTCAATTCGAAGTTCTTTAATCTGGAACAGCATTTCTTGTGGGCCCCACTCTGTTGGACTTCATGCTTAGTACAGACCAGGCAAGCTGAATGTTGAATGGACAACTAACATAGCTCAGTATTGCTTAGCCTTCAAAAGACTCTAAGCCATGATGAAATTACAGTTTACATTTTCTGCCTCTGACTGTCTTTGTCTTTTATTGGGATATAAATTTTATATAAATTCTTTCTGTACTCACCTTGATGTTTTCTATGTAAATGCACACTCCTCCATTATTTGATTTATTTTAAATGTGTTTTACTCAACAAAACATGTCTTTGTAAAATTTTTATTATAATTGTGAAAGTATAAGTGATGCATACACATGGATATACTGGGCACAGTGAACATGTGATGGTCAGAAGGCAACTCTGTGAAGCTGATTCCCCTTTTCCACCTATATTTGGGTTGGATACCTAGCAAGCTATCTTGTTAGCCCTATATTGGTTCTTCACAACTCTAAAGCACTTCAGAAATCTGATTTGAGGCATACTGGATTAGAACTATTCTTTATTTTGTGCATATGTTAATTTGTTCACTACCATGAATTTTTTTTTAGCACTTTTCATGTGTTAAGTAAGGACATAAATTAAAAATATACTAGAAGACATACTTTGTATAGAACAGACACTAACCATTTTCTTTAGGGTTATAAAGTATTTAAAGTTTGTCTCTTTGTCTTGGACAATCCATAAAGGCCTGAAGTTGTAATGCATCACCCATACCAGTATTTTTTTTTTCAAAAAATGCATGTGTCCATTATTTCCTGTATCATCAAATAACGGTAACATGTGACATTTACTAACCACTTACTGATTTCTAGGTACTGTTCTTTAAGCCCCTTTATTTTGAAGTCTATTTTATTAATTTTAAAGTTAGTATACAAACTAATGTATTTTATTATGGCATTTCTATACATATATACAACTATACATTATTTCTGTTTTCTACTGACCTTTCCCATCCATCCTAACCTGTCTTGCTCATCCCCACCAAATTCCTTTTTCTGCTTTCACATCAAATAGATTTCACTGCCGTCTCTTTCTGAAGATTCCATCTTCTTCTCTCACTGTCCCTTCTTGACTTTCGTGTCAAACGCACGCACGCACACACACACACACACACACACACACACACATACACACACACACACATACACATACACATACACACATACACACATACACACACTAGCAAAAATAAGGTGATTGTAACTGTGGCAAGTTTCTTCTTAATCATTTCTCTTCTATCACTATACATGTCTGTCCCCCTGGCCCACCAGTACCATATTGTTTTTGCTACTATGGCTCTATAGCATAATTTGAGAGCATATATCATAACAATAAACTTGAATTGTAGGCTTCACGCAATCTAGAATCACCCAGAGAGAGAGTCTTGGTGATCGTGTCTATATCAGGTTGGTCTGTAGGTATGTCTGTGTAGGATTATCTAGTCTGCTTTAACTAACTTCCAAAAACTAGCTTTAAATATGGGTGGCACCTTCCAGTAGTGTGGAAGGAAGAGGACTTTGTGTTTTCGCTTCTGTAGCTTCCATTCTTGATCATGAGTTCATCCATCCTGTTGCTGCTGATTCCACCACTGATACCAGATTAAATTTCAGGCTTTCAATTTGAACTAAAAATCCTGTGGATCCATTTGCTGATATTAGAACTAGCATCCTTGGGCTTACAATGTGGACTGAGGATTAGAGTCTCTCCAGGAATCCTCCAGGCCTCCAGTGCCAGATTGGGACTGCTGAGGTATATGGTCTTATAGACTGAACAACCACTGGGTTCTTGGCTTCCACAATGTGAGGTGGCCATTGTTGAACTACTCTGACCATAAGTATAACCTAATCTAATAGATCCTTCTTTAATATATATTAATTCTATAGCTTTTATTTTTCTGGAGATTCTTGATATAGAGATTATAGTACTAGGAGTGGAATTGTTGCTGTGATGGACTTGACCATTATATTCATTTGTTTGTGTGTTTGTTTGAATTATTTGATTGTTATTGTAGGAAGACCAATCCTATTGTGGGCAGCATCATTACCTGGTTTTGGGCCCTGGACTATGTTAGAAAAGAGAGGACTAGCAGACAGCATGGATGTATTAATTTTTCTATGCTCTTGATTATGGATGTGATGTGAATAGATGCTTTAATTTCTGCTTAGACTTCCCCCAAAATGATTGACTATTACCTGAAACTGTAAACTAAACAAATCCTTTCCTTCCTTATTTTATTTTATATTTTATTGCAGGAATGGAAATAAAATTACAAGTTGTATTAACATTCAATAAATGTGAGATACCACATTTGTAATTTTAAGTATATAATTCACATGATCCATTCAGTCAACTGAGAGAATACCTTCCACAAGTTTCAGTATCTATTCATGATATACGCTCTGAAGAAACCAGGAATAGGAGCAATATATGTCAACATAATAAAGGCAATGTAAGTCAAGCATATAACCATAATAATGGCAAATAATTGTAAAATCTGGACCAAGACAAAGATATTTACTTTCTTCACTCTTATTCAATATAGTTCTTGAGCTCTAAGTAGAATAATAAGATAAGATAAAGAAATAGAATGAATACACACAGGAAAGGAAAAGTAATAATATTTTTATTTACATATAATATGACTGTATACTTTTAAAAGACCTTGGAGATTCCACTATAAAACTCTTAAATCTAATAAACACTTTTCAGCAAAGTAGCAGTTCACAATATCAACATGCAAAATCAATAGGTCCTTCGTGTACCAATAACTGACAAGAAGCCAAGACAAAAAATAAAACATTCTCAGTAGCACACACACACACACACACACACACACACACACACACACACACAACCAGAGAGATGAGTAACCTCTATAAGGAAGAAATAGAAGATACTAGACTGTGGAAAGACCTCTGTATACTTATGAGTTGGCAGCATTAGCATTATGAAAAGAACAATACTGCCCAAAGGTATCTACAGTTTCAATGCAATTGCCATGAAAATTACAGTGACATTCTTTGCAGAAATAGAAAAAGCTATTTTAAAATTCATATGGAAGAAAAAAGATATCACACAGCCAAAGCAATTATTTATATGTATACCCTAAAACTTTCATAAAAATCCACCTCCTTTAGATAAGAAATATTATCATCCCTATTTTATAAGTAAGAAAACTGAGGCACAGGCAGGTTCTCCTCTGATAGCAGCGAAGTTGATATTTGAGTGCAGGCATCCTAAGATGGAATGCATAGCTAAGATAGACAGCTGTGTTCATGTCTTGACCCTGCCTCTTAATGATCGTAAACTCTTGAACAAATGTCTTAATGTCTCTGTGTTTATGTTTTCTCTACTATAATAGGAAGCTGTGATAATAATAATAGTTACCCCTAAAAGATTTGTTGGGATGATTAAGGCAGTTTATATACAATGCTTAAAATAAATGCCTGCACATAGCAAGCACTTATTAAGTCTTTAAGGTTATTATTATGGCTTCAGAATCTGCACTACAAAACACTGCATTCAGTTGCCTTTATAAGTTCATAGATGTGTTTTCTATAGTGAAACATTTGATCTGGATGGGAACTAGCTGGAGAATAGCTACTTAAACTTAATCATTGTACAGGTGGACATTGGTGTAAGGCAAAGGGTTTATCTAACAATTGGTAGCAAAGATGGGGCTCTAGTACACAATTTCCCATCTAGTTCCTTTCCACCAACTTCTGACCTGTAGTTAATTTTTCAGTTTCTTATGAATGCTTCCATCTTTAGCACTCACATTTTCTATGTGGCTTTATTGATAAAAATAAACTGACATGCTTGACTATGGGGAAATTATCTTACTAAAGTGAAACACCTCTCTATTTACTCACTTTGGGCTTTTAGAGTTTTATTATAGCATATGAGAGCTAAGACACAACATTTAGAAAGAAGACTGATAACACGAATCTGATTCTACACTTCCTAATCTTCTGGTGACTCCTTTATATGCCTAACCAATTGCCTTGGCATTGGTCCCTGCATCTTCTGTCTCTATATGTTCTTGTAGTAGCATTTCAACTTCTCGTTACTCTTAGGCTGAAAGCCAAAGTACTTAAGTGGATATTAAGTACTCACAGATCATAGGAAGCTTAACAAGAAGGAAGGCCCGAGTGTGGATATCTCAGACCCACGTAGGGGGAACAAAATAATTATGGGAGGCAGAGGAGAGAGGAACCTAGGAGGGGGAAAGGAGGGGAGGGAAAATGGGGGCACAGGACTATGTATGGGGGAAGACAGAAGAGAAGCCCAGAGTGCCAGCATAATGAATCTAAATATACAGCAGTGTGAGTGGGGGGAGGGGAACCCCTGGAAAGTCCTAGAGACCAGAGATGTGAGAGGCTATCAGGACTCAGTGTTATTGACATTAGCCAAAATGCCCAACAGTGGGGAAATAGACCAGTAGAGACCACCCCCAGTAGATAGACATGGTCCCCAGTGGAAGCATGGGACCACCCACCCATCTAAAAACTATTTGAGCCAGAATTGTTTATATCTAAAGGAAATGCAGGGACAAAAATGGACAGAAATGGAAAAAAGGCCACCCAGTGGCAGACCCAACTTGGGATCCATCCCATGAGACTACACCAAACACTGACACTACTCCTTATGTCATATTGTGCTTGCAGACAGGAGCCTAGCATGGCTGTCTTCTGAGATGCTCTACCAGAGCTGACAAAGACAAATACAGATACTTACAAACAACCATTAGATTGAGGTCGGGGACCCCTATGGAAGAGTTAGGGGAAAGACTGAAGGAGCTGAGGGGCATTGCAACCCCATATGAAGAACAACAGTGTCAACTAACTGGGACCCTTCAGAGCTCCCAGAGACTAAGCCACCAACCAAGGAGCATACATGGGCTGGTCTGTGGCCCTGGACACATGTGTAGCAGAGGACTTCCTTGTCTGGCCTCAGTGGGAGAGCATATGCTTAATCGTGTAGAGACTTGATGTCCTAGAGAAGAGGAATGCTGGTGGGGGTTGGAAGGCTGGTGGCAGAGCACCTCTCAGAGATGTGGGGGATGGGGTGGGGACCAGGAAGGGCCAAACTTACATTTTAGAATGTAAATAAATAAAAATTTATTTTAAACAAATATTTGCATCCTTGCCTCTTGCCTCTTGTCCTTCCTCACAGTCATTCTCTGCATACCCCTTTCAGTTCCCTGGAAACACCTTATCTCCCCCACCATAGGAACTTTGTGTGTTCTTTTTCCTTTGTCTTGAGTTCTGTCTTCAGGGTTTGGCTTGGTTAATGTCTACCTTTCTTTTAAGTTTAATCAATCATTTTCTAAGGATCCCCTATACTTTTCTAAGTACCTTCATATAATTTATTATTTTGATAATCTTATCTCACTTTGGTCATTTCTTGATTAATTTTGTCTACTGGGTTATAAATTATATGAAGACAGGAATGCTCCCTTTCTCTCTCTTTCCCAATATATTTAATGAAACTCTTGGCTATGTGTATAATTAGCCTTATCTCTGTTTGTCATGAAGACATACAAACAATGTACTAGTAAGTCTATTTTACATAAAATGAGGCTGGTATTTAGAGAGATTAAGTAATTCACCCAAGGTCCTATAGCAAGTATCTACTGAATTAATAGTTTTAATCCAACTCTTTCTTGCTCCAAAATTAATATTCTGTCCTTTATACTTCATTGCCTATTACTAAGGAAACAGTTAATCTTTGCTGCTATTGTATTGAAAACTCAAGTTGTCTTAGTAATTTGTTAGCCAAATAAAAACTTTTCTGCACATCTAAATTATTTTTTCAGCAGTTGAGACCAAACTTAGGTCCTTGCAAATGCTAAGCAGACCCTTTAACATTGGTTTATATCCTCAACACAATGTATGAATATTTTCTTTTATAGAAAAGTATATTGACATGAATCTCTTTTAAAAATGTTGCCAACCTACATATAGCCTTTAAAATAAAAGAACACATTATATGCTCAGCTTAATCTATTTAAATCCTTGTGTTGAATTTTACTCTGTATATTTACTCTGTTTTCTTTCTGTCCCTGCAACTAGTTGCCTTTGACCAGAAGTTGACAGGAAAAGCTGAATCATAAGTTTGATATAGAAATACTTAAATATGTTGGATGCCCCACATTGCCAAGGATTAGGGAAATGCAATTGTAAACCAAATAACTTTTTTCATGACTTCATGTTTTCTTTCTTTTTTTCTCCTCATTACACCATCTTTATTATCAGTTTGAAACAGATTTTTTTCTTTTGTATCTTGTTAGTTTTATCTCCTCCAAATTTGTTGTAAAGAAGTAAATTGTAGATTTCTCTTTGATTCTGGTGTTTCCTGAACTTCAAAGGTAAAATTCCCTCAGAGAGGAGCTTTGGGTTCTAATTTTTTTTTTTTTATCTCAGAAAATTATACAGCCAACATATTTGCATGGTAGAGAATTCTAAAAGGAGAAATGAATGCACACGTTATCTTTTGTAAAGGGGGCTGATAAGACAGTAGAAGGAAGAGGAAAACAAGGCTGTATGAAAGTAGACCCCCACAGCATTCAAGGGTAAGCTGAACAAAGCAAACATTTCTTTTTAAGGTAAAATTATCTTGAAAGGAAAGCAGGAGCCGACTGACTTTCAAGGCAAGAAATAGAAAACTACCCTGACTATTGTTTTTCTTCTAGGAAGAGGTTACCTTCTCCTGGCCCTCTGGGCCTCTCTCCTGTCTCCCCTGCACCTGATCATGCCCTTCTATATTCCTCCCTCTTACACCCAACTCCCTTCCTCCCTCTGGCTCCCATAACTATTTGTTCCCCCTTATAAGTGGGATTTAAGCATCCTCATCTGGGCCTTCCTACTTGTTTAACTTCTTAGGGTCTGTGGGGTGTATTATGGGTATTCTGTACATTTTGGCTAATATCCACATATCAGTGAGTACATACTATATGTGTCCTTTTGGGTCTGGGTTCATTTCACTCAGGATGATATTTTCTAGTTCCATCTATTTGTGTGCAAAATTCATAATGTCCTCATTTTTAATAGCTGAATAGCATTCCATTGTATAAATGAACCACATTTTCTGTATCCACTCTTACATGGATAGACATCTTATTGCTCCCAGTTTCTGGCTATTATGAATAAAGCTGCTATAAATACAGTGGAGCAAGTGTCTCCATGATATTGTTTAGCACCTTTTGAATACATGCCCAATGTAGTTGAGTCTTTAGGTAGAACTGTTTCCAGTTTTCTTAGGAACCACCATATTGATTTTCAGAGTGGTTGTGCAAGTTTGCAGTCACACCAGGAATGGAGGAATGTTCCCCTTCCTCCACATTCTCACAGGCATGTGCTGTCATTTTGATTTTAGCTGTTCTGCTTGATGGTGTAAGGTGGAATCTTGGGGTCATTTTGATTCACATTTCCCTGATGACTAAGCATGTTGAACATTTCTTTAAGTGCTTCTTGGCCTTTGGAGATTCTTTTGTTGAGAAATCTGTTTAGCTCTACACTCGATTTTAAATAGGGTTATTTTTTGAATTTAGCTTCTTGAATTCTTTATATATTTTGAATATGCAGCTGCAGGTGGTGGGGGTTGAGGGGAACCTCTAGGAAGTCCAAGAGAACAGAGACGGGGGAGGCTGCCAGGGCACAATGTGGGTGACCTTAGCCAAAATGCCCAACAGTGGGGATATGGAACTTGAAGAGACCACCTCCAGCAGTCAGACAGGACCTCAGTGGAGGAATGGGGACAACAACTCACCTACACAACTTTTGACCCCAAATTTCTCCCATCTAAAGGAAACGCAGGGGCAAAAATGAAGTGAAGAGTGAAGAAATGGCTAACCAGTTGCCAGCCCAACTTGGGATCAGTCCAATGACTGATGGGCGGGCACCAATCCCTGACACTATTTCTGATGCCATGTTGTGCTTGCAGACAGGAGCCTAGCATGGCTGTCCTCCGAGAGGCTCTGCCAGCGGCTGACTGAGAAAGATGCAGATACCCACACCCAAGCATTGGACTGAAGTTGGGAACCTCTATAGAAGAATTAGGGGAAGGATTGAAAGAACTGAAGGGATGGCAACCTCATAGGAAGAACAACAATGTTAACTAACCCTGACCACTGGGAGCTCTCAGAGACTTAGCCACCGATCAAAGAACATGCATGGTTAGTTCGAGGCCCTAGGCACATATGTAGTAAAGGGATGGCTTGTCTGGTCTCAGTGGGAGAGGATATACCTAATCCTGCAAAGACTTGATGCCCCAGGTTGGGGAGATACCATGGGAGGGAGGATAGGATGGGAAGAACTCTGCAAGGGGAGACTGGGAATAGGGCAACATTTGAGACATAAATAAAATAATTTTATAAAGTAGTTAGCTTTTTTTCCCCTAATTTTTATTAGGTATTTACTTCATTTACATTTCAAATGCTATCCCCAAAGTCCCCTATACCCTCTCCCTCTGCTCCCCTAGCCACCCACTCCCACTTCTTGGCCTTGGTGTT
>NC_034595.1:61121535-61129385 GCF_900095145.1 Mus pahari
GAGAGAGAGAGAGAGAGAGAGAGAGAGAGAGAGAGAGAGAGAATGTTATTGCCAAGAGTAGCCTAACAATACATGTTAATTAAATGTGATATGGTACTTTGCATGGGATCTTGAGAAAGAAAACAGAGATTAAGCCAAGTAAGACTTTCTAGACGTCAGTTAATAATTGTTTGAATTCATTAGCTGCCACAAATATGCAATACTTATATTAGATACTAATAATAGGAAAGACTGTATGAAATAAGGGACAACTGTACATTACCTTCTCTGTTCTGTCTGCAATATGCTCAATCCTATTTTTAAACAGCAATAACACATAATAGTGTTTGTAGGGTTATTTGAAGAGCTTCTAAAAAACTGGGGGAACATGCTATCAATCAATGTTCTATAATAAGCTCTAATGTCTATACACAGTTTCCTGGCTTAGAAAATGCCTTAATATATATTACCATATTGAAATTCCTAAATAGTTAGGTGAAATAGCCATAATTCTCTGTTCCTATATTATACTTTAGTAAAAATGGAGCTCAGAAGAGTGAGATAGCCTGCTTGCGTGAATCAGTCCCTCAAGATGACTCCAGTTCTAATGATCTTTTTGCCATATCCCCTTTAGAGTTTAGTTGTTGTTTCTAAACATTAGCAATAAAATAAGCAATAGCAACATCAGAATTTAATGACTGTCTTCATAAGTTGTGTGAAAAATTTCCAAATCTCTCCCTAGAACAACTGATCTCCCCAAGTAGTTATGACCTTTATTGAAGCATTAGCTAGCAGCACCTTATCTGAAAAAGACACCAGGTAATAATTACCTCCTAGGATCCAGAGCATGTCACCAAGGATAGATGGTTCTGTACATGGACAGAAGCGTGTTGCTCACCAGAAAGCATTATTTTTTTATTCTACACACTTTAGGAATATTATTCAAGGAGTTTACTGAAGAACTGTAAACATCTCACTCACTAAGAACTTGCTGATAATATATCATACTCTATACTTTGAACTGGGAAAGTGTTCAAAGACCAGTGGTGGTTTGGGATCATTTACAAAGTGTTCCAGCTGTGGTGGCCATATGCTTCTCCATCTGCCTGCATTATGTGGGTATTGTTTTGCTATGTTCCAAAGCATGCCCATTCTTGTTTTGGGATTATAGACTCCTTAGAGTACATATACAGTTTTGTTATTTAGTCCAGTTTACCAGTTGTAAATTAGCACATACTTTCTTTTTTCTCCAAATATAGAGAACATATAACTTTTAAATTGTGAGGTGTGTCAGTGTGAGAAATTGTGGGTTTTGGCAATTATTTTATTGTTAGTCTATTAGTCTCTAGTTGAGGAGTCACTGATAGTTAAAACATTTCCTAATAAACATAGAGCGACAATACAACTTACTAGGAATAACTAACTAAAGTCATTCTGAGAGAAGATGACCCTATAGAGCCTATATCTCATTCCACTAGAGAAGTTGGCTTATATATTATGTAATTGGTGTCATATAGCTTATATTATATAATTGGATCACATAAATAGGTAGCCACTGCTTGATATGCTAGCAGGTAGTTGTCTTGATCTCTCAGATTTTATGTTGAGAGTTGATGTGACAATACAGTGGGCAAGGTATACATATAGTATTTTTAAAGATGAATTCTTTCTCATGAAGTGGTTTCGTTTTTTGTTTTTTGTTTTGTTTGTTTGTTTGTTTGTTTTTTGAGACAGGGTTTCTCTGTATAGCCCTGGCTGTCTTGGAACTCACTCTGTAGACTAGGCTGGCCTTGAACTCAGACATCCACCTGCCTTTGCCTCCCAAGTGCTGGGAATAAAGGCGTGCGCCACCACTTCCTGATTTATTAAGTGTTTTTAACCTCCCTAATTCTTGGGAATTATAGATGGAAAAACTCCAATTATCTTTGGAGAATATTTTGTCATCTTTAGGACTCAAATTGTTTGTAGCATTTCTAAGACTGTTGCTCAGTGACCCCAGTCACAGAGAACCATTTTCTCCTGTTCACTTTACTGTTATCACTCCAGATCACCAAATGCTCTTTTGTAAGTACACTGTGTTTTCTCTTGTGCTCTGTGCCTCACATCTCTTCAAATTTCTTTGGTTGCCCTTCAAAACCCTGTTTACATTCTCCCAAGAAACCTTTTGATCGCATTCCATTTCATCTTGGTTTAGTTATATACTCTTTCTCTGTCCTCCCCAGGTTCATAGAGCTACATAGTGTGCATTTGTTCACATTTGGAAAATTTGTGAGATATCCATATGTGCCAGAATTTTGCACAACTGTTGAAAATACAGCAGAGCAGAAAATAGATAAGGTTACTGCTCTCATCAAACTTCAAGTTGAAAAGACAGTCAATCAACTGGTAGATAAATAAATAGAACTTATGCATTTATCCGGTAAAGAAGAAAGAACAAAGTAATAGGGCTATGAGTGACTGCTGGTAGAAGATATCTTGACTTTGTGGTTAGAAAAGTTTTCTCTAAGACTTGGCATTTAAAAAGAGTCCTGGATAAAACAAGAGAGCAGGTTGTGTAGTGAAATAGAACAGTTTAAGCAGAGGGAATAAGAAAGACTAATAGGGAATAGAGCGTGGTGTGTTTGTGTCTGAGGAACAGCAAGAGAAGGTAGAGATGAGTGAGAAGAAAGGATCAGTGGGGGATGGTTTCAGAAAAACAGGTCTCCACAGGTCAGGAAGGCTTGTAAAGGCCAAGAAGAGAATTGCTTGGAATGACAGAGCTGGGACTTAGGCATAATGATCTGCAAAACCAATGCCTATGCTGTGCTATCTATATACATCACATTCTATAGTACTTTGAAGTTAAAAAGAACATTTCTTTCTGTTTAAAAAAACAGGTAATTAATATCTAAGATGAATGCATCTCTGCTAAAATAGTTTATTTAAGGAAGCAAGTTTTAAGCCTATTTTTAGAATACCATTTTTTAAACTTATTTCATAACTGCTATATATCAAATCAGAGAACATATAGCTTTAGTTCCAGATTTATATTACTGATTGTGATTGTAAGATTGCTTTTTGGATATCTTTTGACAAAAAGTGTGGCTTATTTTTTCATTCTGTAGCTATAACTTTCTATGTAGTGTGACTATGCCAAATAAGTTAATTTTTGTATCAATCATCTCCCTGTATAATTAACAGGTGCTTATATATTTAGATATACCTTGTTATTCGTACTTCAACAGTAATTTAGCAATGTAAATTCATTGGTGTCTGCATATCTACTCTAAAACTGCCATTATTCTCCTTCAGTGTATGTAAGTATAACTCTAAAGATTAACAGTCTTCCTTCTTTTTGGTTTTCTTGTGTTTTGCAAATTGTATCTTGGGTATTCTAAGTTTCTGGGCTAATATCCACTTATCAGTGAGTGCATATCTAGTGACTTCTTTTGTGATTNGGTTACCTCACTAAGGATGATATCCTCCAGATATATCCATTTACCCAGACACTATTGCACATGCCAGAAAGATTCTGCTGAAGGGACCCTGATATAGCAGCCTCTTGTGAGGCTATGCCAGTGCCTGGCAAACACAGAAGTGGATGCACACTGTCAGCTATTGGATGGAACATAGGGCCCCCAATGGAGGATCTAGAGAAAGTACCCAAGGAGCTGAAGGGGTCTGCAACCCTATAGGTGGAACAACAATATGAACTAACCAGTAACCCCAGAGCTCGTGTCTTTAGCTGCATATGTAGCAGAAGATGGCATATTCAGCCATCATTGGGAAGAGAGGCCCCTTGGTCTTCAAACTTTATATGCCCCATAGTGGGGAACACCAGGGCCAAGAAGTGGGAGTGGGTGGGTAGGGGAGCAGGGTGGGGGGAGGATATAGGAGACATTCGGGATAGCATTAGAAATGTAAATGAAGAAAATATCTAATAAAATATTTTTTAAAAAGATTAACAGTCATTTGTGCACTGAAAGTGAAGTTCTGTGGTCTTTTGTCCATATGAATGTTTTCATTTTATTCAATAAGTCAGCAACAGCCATGGTTTATTTATTAGTTTCATGCCCAGTGTGCTTTCCTGTTTTGTCGCATAAGGATGCCCAATCTTAATGATACTGGGGGACATAACAAAATGGCGGTTTCAGAGTCCTCTAACTGCAGCTCCCATATTTTACTGATTCAACGTTTAAGTAACTCAAACATCTATGTCATCAGAATGCACTGTGTTTATTGACTTATAAATACTCTCTAAAATACTCTGGATTCTTTTTAGATCAAAGTAATCTTTCACCTTTTGCGCAATACTCCATAGAGAAATACAAGTCAAGGGCAAGAGGAGAGAATTAAGGATTTTAAAATTTGCTTATTTATTAAGCTTCAGAAAACACAGTAACACAGTTCATACCCTAAACTCTCTCTCAAAGGCTTGGAGCTGGCAGTCTTCTCTCCCAATGGAAATAATGTGTTGAAAACAAGTTCCTCCATTTTCTGCAGGTGTCCCATCTGTGACTAGTACAATCACATTTTGTATGTTTAAAGCAAACTTCTCAAATTACTTCTCGGCAGATGGCTAAGGTCTATCAGTTCACGTGACCTGGCTAATTGGGTAAAACATTTTTTTCTCTAAATATCACAGTTAGAATGTTGACAAGAGTATCATGTGACAGGTATGTACTCTCTGCTAGTGGGAGCAGAGAGATGCTATCATTTGGAAAACAGTTTGCCAGTATGTTGGGAAAAAGTAATCATTCTCCTAACCTAGTGATCTTGTGTATAGAATTCCAAACCAAGGAAGTGAGGAGAAATTATGATGGCTGGTAAATATGTAAGGGTATTCACTGCTGTATTATAAGAGAAAAGGATATGAGGATATATATATATACCTGAAAGGAATGGCTCAGTTATTATGGCTTCTGTGAGATAGACACCAAGTGGAATGATGTTTTCAAAGAATATTTTATCATCTGAGAAAATTTCCATGAAATAACATTAGCTAATGATAATAAGACAAAAGCAGTATATATTATAAAGTATCACCCTTTACAAATTATGTTACATAGGCTGGAGAGGTGACTCAGTTGATAAAGCATCTGCCACACAATCATGAGGACCTGAGTTCAGAGCCCTCTGAGTTCAAGTAAAAAGCCAGGGTAGTGGAAGGAATGTGAAGACATATTGAGGCTCATTGTCTAGACAGGCTAGGGGAATCTATGAACACTGAATTTAGCAATATGGTATACATAGATAGAGATGTAGATATAGATGTAGATGTAGATATATAGATAGAGAGAACCACCAAGAATAGATACTAGAGTGCCTTTGACCTCTAAATTAATGGTGCATGTGTGTGTGCATGTATACACACACACACACACACACACACACACACACACACACTATCCTATCTTCACCAGAGTCATAGATACTAAAGGATTGATGAAATATGGCCTGCCCTGCTAATCATACTCAAAGACCTATGTAATGTTTACTTTTTCACTTTTGATTCTTGAAATATATCTGGCTTGCCTCATCTTTGCCTTGGTGCCTTCTTCTCTTAGCCATGGCCCACTCAGAAGGATGTCTCTTGTGTTCTCGTCACTGTGTCTTCCAAGCTATAACAACATCTCACCCAGGGGTGAGTCAGGCATTAATATTATTTGTTGATAATTAATATAGACCAAGGACACCCTTTCTATTCTGTCATAATGAAGTGATCTCCATTCCTTGTAGAACAGTTGCCCCTGTGCTATAAAGTCACTGGTACCTGTTGAGCCTGGTCTGTGTTTCACATGTACCCATCTTACTGTCCATTGTCACCCCTCTATCCTACTGAGAAAAAGTAATGCCAATGTCTATTAAATTCTCTTTCATGGTATGGATTACCATGATTGAAGTGTAGGATCAAGGAAGTGGACAGAGTTTTTAAAATCTAAATCTTTATAGTGTTTCTTAGACAGTGAGTCCTTAAGCCCAAGGCAAGTCAGACTTATACAGATTCCACCAGATCCCTGTCTCTGATTTAACACCACAGGTAGGTTCCTGTGTTATAGATGCTGTCTAAGAAGTCAGTGTGGGAAAGCAATGAACTGTATCAATAAAGAATGTGATTATTGGGATCAAGTTTGTTTTCAAACCTTAACTCTCCAGTTTACTTTTTATGTTACTTTAGGCAGCTTAGTTAACTTATGTTTATTCTTACAGTTCCAGTTTCTTGTCAGTAAACAGGGATAAAATCAATCCTATGGAGCTCTTGTAAACAAGAGATAGGATAATGTGTGTAAGATTCTTGACTCATACCTAGCCTTATCAATTAGCATGAGTTACCATTATAGTAAACGATATACTGCTTTAAGCCTGAGATACTAACATGAAGAAAAATGATTAGGATTAGGATTAGGTTATGTTTATCAACTAAAAGAATATATTCCTTGGGAGTTTTTTTTTGTAGAACGAAATTCATGCTCAAAAGTACACTTTTATCATGGCAAACACTGGCATAATCCATCACATCAACAGAACTCTCCCAGAACCCACACAGCTTCTTTGTATTCCATGTTTTAATATGTAGCTCCATTTGGCTTCATTTTATAGTAATTTCTTCTGTGTTTCTCTATGATTTTATTATTTAAATATCCCTAAATATTTGGAGCACATCCAGAGTTAACTTTAGCTGACTTCTTGCTCGTGATTAATCATGAATGAGTCTGCTAACATCTGTGCTTGTTTTTAAGATGTGTATTATATCCTGCAGAGTTCCTCTGCTTATACATACGTTGAGAGACTGTCCAAGCTTGAAGAAAATGGGCTTAGTCAAACCTAGATTCTGTGTACCATAAACTTGCCATGTAAGCTTTTGTGGTCATTGTTTAACTTCCTGGAATTGGTCATGATTTCTGTTGCTTGCTTTTAAAAGACACTGAGAAACATATTCACTGCTGTCATGGTATCAAACAGCAGCCCTCCCATATCTGTCTCTTGCATCTTCTTTTTGCTTTTCCTACAATCATCGTTACTCCTTCAGTCATGGTTTTCACGTTGACTGATCAGCAGCCTCCAGCACCTGAATACACCATAATCTAGTTATACTTAATGTCAGCTTTATATATCCCCACTATTGGACAAAGAAAATAATTCACAACTCAAATAGTCAGTTCAAAGAAACATAAATACAAAGTAGAATGACTATCTATTTTAAGGATAGGGAGCCCATAAATGGCAAGATTGGTTCATATATTAACTCGATCAGTCAATAATATTTAGAGCTTTCTTAAGCTATCAAATTTTCTGTACTCAGACTCTCACATATAAAATTATAATAACAGCAATAGTAACAACAACAACATAAGTACATAGAAGCAAATATAAAACCTTTTTGAAAAAAACACAAGCATGTCAATTTTTAACTGAGGAACTGTAAGAGAGGGAAAGATTAAATATTAAAACACAAGATAATAAGGGGAACACAAAAGTTATTAAACCAAGAATTAGTCAGATTTTCATCCACTGCAAATGTTTGTTCTTCTATTAATTAATGGAAAATCCTGATTTTTAGAGAACTTGGCTACTCAAAAGACACAGAACTCACAGGACCACAACTTATTCTAAGCTAGAATTCTTAATGTTTTGAATTAGTAACTTGCTGTAGTTGGGATCTTGAATGTCTCCCAAGGGCCTATATTTTGAAGACTTTATCTCTAGCCTAAATTATTGGAATGTGATGGGTGTCTTAGGAGGCAGGGTCTAGTAAAAGGAAATTCAGCAATTAGTAACATTCTTTTTGAGGGAGACATTGGGATTTGACCCCTTGCTGTCTCTGATTTTGCCTCCTAGGTGCATGAGGTATCTCCCCTCCCCTTCCCCTCCCCTCCCCTCCCCTCCCCTCC
>NC_034595.1:61129576-61158305 GCF_900095145.1 Mus pahari
GTGAGTTCACACAGTGAGAGCACCAACTAACATATGAACTTATGAACTTACATCTTCATTTTGCACTGGACTCTACCAACTATATAGCCAATCTTNGTCTGAGCACACAGATGTTTCAGATAGACTCAATACTTATTTGTACATCTGCTGTGAAAAAGCTCTGTTCAGTGAGACATACGAAGAATGATATTTTCTACCTATGCTCTGCCCCCTTAAAAGTTATTTCTTCATGGGTTGGGAGTATAAGTTAGTGTAGAGTGCTTGCAAAGAATGTGCAAGATACTATCAAAAGTGCAATCTTTCTGGTTCTAGTTGAAATGAACTCGTTGGCTGCCATCTTGCATCATGAAGTGGCATCACCCATGTTAAGGCGAGTCTTCCCACCTCAATTAAGCTAATGTAGATAACCTCACAGGCAAACCTAGAGGCTAGCATCATCTAGATAATCATGTCTCTTAAGGGAACCTAGATCCTGTCAGGCTGACAATCAAAAGTAGCCATCATAAATCACTATTTTGTTCCATGTCTGTATCTGTTCTTATGGGATTTGGGGGTTATTATGGCTTTGTAAAACATCTTCAAAACAGATATTGTGATATCACCCGCTAAAGTTTTGACTAATATCTTTTATTGTTTTCATATAAACTTAATTAAGAGCTCTTTCTATGAAGTCTCTATTAAACTCAAACTTATGATCTACCTACCTTAGCTCCCAGGTGATGGACGGCAGGTATGAGAGCTTTTTCACAGCAGATGTACAAATAAGTATTGAGTCTATCTGAAACATCTGTGTGCTCAGACAAAGATTGGCTATATAGTTGGTAGAGTCCAGTGCAAAATGAAGATGTAAGTTCATAAGTTCATATGTTAGTTGGTGCTCTCACTGTGTGAACTCACCTGAAGTTTAGATTTTTCCATAGTTCTGTGGAAAATGTCATTGGTATTTTCCTAGGAATAGTTTGCTTTGGATATTCATGGTATTGACATATTTTAATGATACTATTTTTTTTCTAATTGATATAATACTAGAGGCTCTGGCAAAAACAGTAACTCTGGAAAAATATTCCAAAGAACAAGAAGGGAAAAGGCAGTTAGTATTATGTTACTGGATACCTTTTATATCATAAAACAAGATTTATTAAGTTGGCTTTCATAAGAGGGTCCAGGTAGCCCAATAGTGGCATTCTAAACAAGCCCATGAAGCTCGATGCTCATCAAACTCCAAGTCCTAATCAGGGCCTTACTGCTAGAAGATTCCTGATCAGGCTTTGGTTTTCAGTCCACACTGGAAGACTGAAGAGACTGGATGTTAGCAGAGGATGGAAGCAGCAATACACACACTCAGCTGCAAGCAGCAAAGGCAGCCAGGTAGGCAATGCTACTTCCCCTTCAGACTCCTCATATCTGAATCACTAGCCAAAATGTGATACCCACGCTGAGAGATTCTTCTGCCTTCTGGCAATTCCTCTGGAACTGCCTATCAAGAAGACAAAGATTAATTATGACACCATCTTATACAGCCAAGTGAATCCAGTACAACTCAAAACGTGCCATAGTCTTTAATAGTCCCAACTTTATTCAAAAGCCCCAAATCTCTTTTAAGACTCAATAACCATTTTTTTTTAAACTTGAGAACTTCACACAATGTGTTTTGATCATTTTCACCCTCCAAATCCTAACTCTTTTTAGATTGACCTCTCCTTTCCTTCTCATCCAACTTTGTCTCCTTTTTATTTTTATTTTTCCTACCAAGGCCAATTGTTCTACCTTAATATTCTTGGACATTCGACTTTCTATTAGAGTGGGTCAAATCACCAGAGGTTACACTTTTAGAGAAAACTGACCCTTTCTCTCCCAGCAGCTAGGAATTGCCAACGCTCCTCTGCAGGGGCAGGGGTGCAGGGGACTTTGAGCACATCCACCTTTCCCATGCTGGGATTTGGTCTGGTTTAGGTTTGCACAGGTCTCATGTATAGTATCCCAACTGCTGTGAGTTCCTGTGTGCAGCTGTCCTGCTGTGTTCAGAAGACAGCATTTCCTTGTAGTTGTTTACTGCCTCTGGATCGTATACTCTTTCTACCCTGTCTTCTGCAGTGACCCCTGAACATTTGAAGGACCAGTATAAAATATATGTTGCATGCAGAGCTGAACATTCTCCAGTCTCTAATCCTCTACAGCTGGGCCAGTTGGAGTGCTCCTGCAAACAGAAGCTTCTGTGATGAGGGTTGAGAGATGCATTAAATTGTGTGTACAATAGGTCATTAGGGGGTGGTTTAATACTATGACCACTTAACAGAATAATAGTAGGTTTTCATCTAGATCTATAATCTAGCTGTATTATTTTATTTATTTGTTTATTTTTAATTATTCAATTTATATCCTCCTTTCTCCTTTCTGATCCTCACCCAGTTATTCCCTTCCATGATCCTTCCCCCCACCCCATCACCTTCTCCTCTGAGCAGGTAGGGGCCCTCAAGGTATCCCTCACCTTGGCACATCAAATCTGCTAGGCCAGGCACATCCTCTCCCACCTTGGCCAGACAAGATAGTTGAGCTAGAAGAATATAGGCAACAGCTTTTGGGATAGCCTCCACTCTAGTTGTTTGGGACCCACATGAAGACCAAGGTCACATCTGCTACATATGTATGGGGAGGCCTAGGTCTAGCCCTTGTATGCTCTTTGGCTGGTGGTCCAGTCTCTGAGAGCCCCAAGGGTCCAGGTTAGTTGACTCTTATGGTCTTCCTATGAGATCCTATTCACCTCTGGGCCCTGAAATCCCTCTTATTTTTTCATTAGCGTCCCCAAGCTCCATCCTGTATTTGACTGTAGATGTCTGCATCTGTCTGAGTCAGCTGGGTAGAGCCTCTCAGAGAACAGGTAGATTCCTGTCTGCAAGCATAACAGAGTGTCATTAGTAGTGTCAGGGATTGGTGGTTGTCCATGGGATGGGTCTCAAGTTGGGCCAGTTATTGGTTGGCCATTCCCTCAGACTCTGCTCCATCTTTGTCCCTACATTTCTTGTAAACTGGACAAATTCTGGGAAGAAAGTTTTGTGGGTGGGTTGGTGTCCTATCACTCCATTGGGGTTCCTGCCTGACTAACAGCAGGTAGCTTCCTCAAGTTCCATATCCCCTATGCTTTGAGTCCCAGCTAAGGTCACCCTACTGATTCTTAGGAACTTCTTTTATCCCAGTTCTCTGTCTCTTCCTAGAGATGCCCTCCGAACCCCACTGTAAGGTGCAGATTGCCATTCATTCACATGGCCATCTGCCATCCCTCCTGTCCCTCTCCAAACCTGATCCTGAACCACTCTCCATATTTTCCTCCCCATCCCCTCTACCACCTTGTTTCTACCCTCCCCTGTACCTCTTATGATTATTTTATTACACCTTCTATGTGAGATTCAGACATTCTCACTTAGGCCTTCCTTTTTGTTTCTTTTCTTTAGGTCCATAGAGTGTATGTAGCACGGGTATCCTATATTTTATGGCTTATATCTGCTTATAAGTGAGTACATACCATGCATGTCCTTTGGGGGTTGGGTTACTTCACTCAGGATTGTATTCTCAGGTTCCATCTATTTTTCCTGCAAAATTCACCATGTCTTTGTTTTTAATAGCTGAATAGTGTTCCATTGTGTAGACGTGCCACATTTTCTTTATCTGTTCTTTAGTTGAGAGAAATCTAGATTTTTTTTTCTAGTTTCTGGTGATTACAAATAAAGCTGCTATGAACATAGTCGAGCAAGTGTCTTTGTGGGATGTTGGAGCATCTCTTGGGTATATGTCCAGAAGTGGTATAAGTGGGTTTTGATGTAGAATTATTCCAGTTTTCTAAGAAACCACCAAACTTATTTACAAAGTTCATGTTTGTACTCTAACCAGCAATGGCGGAGTATTCCTCTTGCTCCACATCCTTGCCAGCATCTCTTAAGATTTTGGTCTTAGCCATTCTGACTGGTATAAGATGGAGCCTCAGAGTTATTTTGATTTGCATTTCCCCAATGACTATGGACTTTGAACATTTCTTTGAGATTCTTCTGTTGAGAATTCTGTTTAGCTCTGCACCCATTTTTAAATTGGGTTATTTGTTTTATTGTTGTGTAAATTTTGAATTCTTTATAAACTTTGGATATTAGTCCTATGTCAGAGGTGGGGTTGGTGGAGATCCTTTCCCATTCTGTAGGTTGCCATTTTGTCTTATTGACTGTCCTTTGCCTTACGGAAGCTTTTCAGTTTCATGAGATCCATTTATCAATTGTTTATCTTAGAGCCTGAGTCATTGGTGTTCTGTTCAGGAAATTGTCTCCTGTACCAATGCATTCAAGGGTATTTCACATTTTTTCTTTTATGAAATTTAGTGTATCTGGTTTTATGTTGAGGTTCTCCATCCAACTGGACTTGAGTTTTGTGCAGGGTAATAAATATGGACCTATTTGTATTCTTCCACATATAGACATCCAGTTAAACTAGCACCATTTGTTAAAGATGCTTTCTTGTTTCTAGTGTATGGTTATGGCTTCTTTATCAGAACTCAAGTGTCTATAGGTATGTGGGTTGATATCTGGGTCATGGATTCAATTCTGTCGATCAATATGTCTGTACCAATACCATGCAGTTTTTAATCACTACTGCTCTTTAGTGCAGTTTGAAGTCAGGGATGATGATTCTTCCTGAAGTTCTCTTATTGTTTAGCATTATTTTGGCTATCCTGGGTATTTTGTTTTTCCATAGGAAGTCGTGAATTGATTTTTCAATGTCTATAAAAGTTGGGTATTCTCTGATAGAATTTTTGGGGTCATTTATGTATACTATCATATCATCTGTAAACAGTGATACTTTGACTTCTTTCTTTCCAATTTGTGTACCCTTGATCTCCTTTAGCTATCTTATTGCTCTGGCTAGAACTTAAAGTACTATATTGAATAGCTAGAGAGGGAGGGGGGGTATCCTTGTCTTGTTCCTGATTTTGTAGAATTGCTTTAAGTTTCCATTTAGTTTGATGTTAGCTATGGGCTTGCTGTATGCTGTTTTGATTATGCTTAGGTATGTGTCTTATATCCCTTATCTGTCTAACACTTTTAGCATGAAGAGGTATTGAATTTTGTCAAAGGCGTTTTCAGCATCTAATGAGATGAAAATGTGATTGTTTTCTTTCCATTTATTTATATAGTGGATTACATTGATGAATTACATTGATGAACCATCCCTGCATCCATCCCTGGGATGAAGCTTACTTGATCATGATGGATGATTTTGCTGATATGTTCCTGGATTTGGTTTGCAAGTATTTTATTGAGTATTTTTACATCAATGTTCATAAGAAAAATTGGTGAAGTGGAAACATGGTTTCTTTGGAAAGTCCATTGCGTTGGATGGTATTTTGCCAGGACAAACATGTGAAGGAGTGTTTTCCTGAAGTGGACACAAGCGAAAGGATGTTTTGCTAAAGCATTCATGCGAAAAGATACTTGATTAAGGATTCTTCACTAAGGACACACATGTATTGACTTGTCATTCACTGTGTAGCTGAGCTCCATTTGTCATGACTCCATATAGAGAAGTGCACCAAAAATTTCTTGTCTTGCTCTAACAGCTTCTTGTTGCTTCTGTGGTCTTGGGCGAA
This sequence comes from Mus pahari, assembly GCF_900095145.1. Lineage (NCBI taxonomy): Eukaryota > Metazoa > Chordata > Mammalia > Rodentia > Muridae > Mus > Mus pahari. Next base: position 61,135,203 of record NC_034595.1, read on the forward strand.
TTGGCAGAGTGATGTCAGTTGATATAGACTAACAGAGTTTTGCTTATATACTCACATGCTGAGGTAAGACACATGGTGAGGCAAGGCCTGTGGAGAACACATGATGTTTGGAGGGAGTATAAATAGGACTCAACAGATAGTGATGAGAGCTTGCATAGCTAGTTTTGCAGTGCTTATTGGTCTCTCAACTTCATTGATACCCCATTCATTGTGAGCGTCACAAGGAGAACTTCTCCTAGGGTTCCTGCTGGTTGATATCACTCCTGCTAACTTGTGGCAATTTGGCTGAGGCCTAGATATCTGCTAGGCCATACCACTACTGCTGATTCATGTTCCAATACTATTGAACTGGACTGCTGATGTATTCATGAAGTGTTTGTGAGTGTATTGAGCTGCTCCTGTTGAGTTCTGTGACCTGAACTACTGATTTCCTGACAAAGCAGATGGGGTTTGCTCCAAAGAACAATTTCTAAACAGCTCCACTTCCTCTGGATCTTAATCATCTTTCTTTTCCACTACCTCTGGTGGGTGATGGGCTAGAAGGAGAGGTTAAAGCATATAAGAAACCATATCAAAAGTAGGGTTTGAAAATTTTAAGTTACAAATTGTCCTGAAGTTCTCTTTATTTGTTGGGTCTTTGTATGGTTTGGGTATCAGGGTCACTGTGGCTTCATAGAGTAAGTTTGGTAGTGTTCTTTTTGTTTCTATTTTGTGAAATAGTTTGAAGAATGTTGGTATTAGTTCTTCTTTGAAAGTCTGATGGAATTCTGCACTAAAACCATCTGGCCTTGAGCTTTTCTTTGGTTGGAGACACTTTTAATGACTGCTATTCCTTTAGAGGTTATAAGGAATATTCTTTTTCTAACCATATTCTTTTTTTCTAACCATATTCTTAACTGTAAGACTATTTTTAAAAAGCTTCCATTCTCAATGCTAAATAGGCAGAAATGGGAAGATCTAAATTTGAGGTCAATTTGAGCTGAACTTTAGGGCTGCAGAAATGGCTTAGAGAGTAGGAGCATATACTATTTGTTCAGAGAACCCAAATTTAGTTCCCAGCACCTGTGTTAAACTGTCATGTTTAAGTGGCACACCACTCATAAGGTCTAAGGGATCTGATTTCTTTATCCTTTATGGGCACCAGTACTGATACATGGCCACTCTGGGCCTGCAAAACCTGCACCAGGTAGTCAGTGATGCCATGTTCTGCAACCATGTTACCCTCCTTTTCCCATAAATACATAAATCCACATTCTTTCATTCTCTCTCTCTCTCTCTCTCTCTCTCTCTCTCTCTCTCTCTCTCTCTCTCTCTCACACACACACACACACACACACACACAATTTAAAAAGAAGTGACATGCTTTAAATATATATCGGCACACAGTAAACATTACAAGTAGAGAAATGGGAAGATAGCAAGGCAAAACTAAGTAAAGAAAGATTAAAATCCAGGAGGGGCAAACACCAGATGCTGTACTTCCATCTTGAACTCATCTGGGTTCCAGCATCATTGGGTAGTCTATCTCTTAAGGTCTGCCACCCACAGAACAAATAGACTCTTTGTTGAATCAGTCCCATCTTCATGTCTGCATCTCTCCATTGTGTGTGTCTCACAGTACTGGCATCTCCAGCCTACAGGAATCTATACTGTAATTTGGGCTTTGCTTTTACAGCTTGACACATGGCCACTCCGGGCCTGCAAAACTAGTGCCAGGTAGACAGTACTGCCAAGTGCACTACCATGCTGATTATTAGTCTGTCTATATGGCTAGACAAAACAACAACAACAACAACAAAAAAAAACCCCACAAACAAATAAAACCCCCAACTTTCTTAGATGGTTGTTTTTGAGCAGGGAACAATTTCAGTGGAAATTTTTTTTTAAATTTATTGATTGATCTGTTTGTTTGCTTGTTTATTTATTATAATTACACCTCAACATCAGCCTCCCTTCTCCCAGTAACCCCTCACATAGATCCCTCCCTCATTTTTCCCTCCTCTTCTCCCCTGAGAAGGGGGACACCTCCCTGGGTATTACTCCACCCTGGCACATCAAATCACTGAGGACTAAGTGCATCCTTTCTCACTGAGGCCAGACAAAACTGCCCAGTTAGGGGAACAGGATCCACAGGCAGGCAACAGATTCAAGGACAGCCCCTGCTTCAGTTGTTGGGGGACCCACATGAAGACCAAGCTGCACATCTGCTACATATGTGTAGGGGGTCTAGGTCCAGTCCATGCATGCTCTTTGCCTGGTGGTCCCCAGGGGTCCAGGTTAGTTGATTCTGTTGGTCTTCCTGTGGCATCCCTATCCTCTTTGGGTCCCTCAATCCTTTCCCCAACTCTTCCTTAAGACTCTTCAAGTTCCATCTAAGGTTTGACGATGCCTTTGCACTATTGATTCTCCCTCTGACACCAGAAAATTTTCTGTCCTTTCAAGTCTAGACAACTCTTATGCTTTAAAGTATTTTATCATGTAATTTTTTTGTTATCTTAAAGTAAAGGAAGTATTCTCATCAACTTCATCAGTCACGTTCAGATATGATCGTCTTCAAATTTCTTATTTTTGGTACTTGGTATGTACTTCTTAGATCTTTCCATGGGAGATATGTTAAATAGAATAAAAGTAATACCATAAGTGACTCATAAACAATAGTATTTCTTCCCCCTCATAATCCACAAGTTGGGGGTTTGAGAAGCTCTGCTTCTAGTTAAGGGCTCCTTCCAAGGTGGCAAGCTGCTGGTGTCTAGTATCTTTACAAAGTAGCTCACTCATTGCCTTACCTGGGGATCCATCCCATAAACCACCACCAAACCCAGACACTAAGCAAATGCCTGCTGACGGGGGCCTGATATAGCTGTCTTCTGTGAGGCTCTGTCAGTGTCTGGCAAATACAGAAGGGGATGCTCACAGTCATGCATTGGACAGAGCACAGGGTCCCCAATGAAGGAGCTAGAGAAAGTATCCAAGGAGCTGAAGGGGTTTGCAGCCCTATAGGAGGAACAACAATATGAACTAACCAGGACCCCCAAAGTCCCCTGGGACTAAACCACCAATCAAATAAAACACATGGTGGGACTCATGTCTCTTAGCTGCATATGCAGCAGAGGATGGCCTAGTAGGCCATCAATGGGAGGAGAAGCCCTTGGTCTTACAAAGATTCTATGCCCCAGTATAGGGGACTGTCAGGGCCAGGAAGCAAGAGTGGGTGGTTTGGGGAGCAGGGGAAGGGTTGAGGGGATAGGGGATTTTCGAAGAGGCAACTAGGAAAGGAGATAGCATTTGAAAAGTAAATAAAAAAATCTAATTAAAAAAAACAAAAACAAAGTAGCTCTCTCATGATTCTTGTAATTTCATCCATTCGTTAAGGCACCACCCTGAAAAGATAATTTCCCTCCGAAGTCTACCCCTCTGAATGCCATTATATTGGAATTAAGGTTGCAACACATGGGTTTTGAAGAAGCACAAGTATTCAGTCCATAAAATGGAAATAAAAGTTTCACATGCCATTAAACACTACCAGGTTACTTTCAGATTACAAAATAATTCTCAGGAATTGTGAATTTTATGTTCAGTATTGTTCTATACTCTATAGTTTCTGTTTTAGGTTTTCTTCTTGCTTTGACATGTCACCAACCTTTCTTGCACTTACTTTTGTATTGAATTTCCTATTTTTAGTGTGGCAAGTTTTACACATAGCTGTAAGATTGTTAGGTAACATGTTAAGAGCTGCCAGCAACACACAAGAATTCTAATATTCTGAATTCTAATAAATATTTGCTATTTTAAAAATTTATTTTATTTTATGTATGTGAGTACACTGTAGCTGTCTTCAGACTCTCCAGAAGGGGTATTACAGATGATTGTGAGTCACCATATGATTACTGGAAATTGAACTCAGAACCTCTTAACCACTGAGTCATCTCTTCAGTTCTATTTTAAGGTTTTCAATTTTAAACATCCCAGTATGGGGTAGTGGTATATTACTGTGATTTTTAACTTGTATTTCTTTGATGTCTAATGATGTTGAGTCTCTTCCTATATACTTAATTTGTATTTGCACATATTATTGTACAATTATTTTTTATAATCAAGTTATTTGCCTTAATATTGAGTTATAGATATTCTGGATACTGATATATAGAGATTGTTCATGTTCTGAACATTATTAGTCTTTACTAAATATATATGAGAATTATGAATATTTTTCTCTTATTCTACAACGGATCTCTTTCTCCCGTTGTTTCTCTTTTCTTTTGTTACTGTTTTTGAGTTTGAGACAATTTCTAAGTCTATATCTGTAGAACAGGCTGGTTTAGAACCCACTATACAGCCCAGGCTCTGCTTCAACTTAAGGCAATCCTCCTGTTTCTGCCTCTAGAGCCTTGTAATTACAAGTGTGGGCCAACATACCCCGATGTGTCATTAACAATCTAACAGTAGCTTTAAAATAGCAGAGGTATTTAATTTTGGTCACGTCTGTTGTCTCAAATGTTATTTTATTGATTTTTGTAATCTACTAACTCTATATAGTATAGATAAACAAATATATTTGCTTATATTTCCTCTAGATTCATAGTTGTTAGTTTTCCCTTTAGTTTAGGTTTGGAAACTATGTCAATATTTTTATGTTATGTCAGGTATTGCTTTAATATCACATATTGAGAAGGATATGTTTTACATTGCATTTCTTTGGCCCTTTTTGTAAAATAATCAGATTATCATATATGTGGGGGCTCTTGCTGGTTTCTATTCTGATCTGTAGAACTATATGTGTATCTTTGGGTTAATAACTTGCTCTTCTGATTACTGTACCTTTAGAAAGTCTTCAAGTATGTTTTCTTCTTTCACTTAGTCTTTTTAACTCAGCTAATTTGTTTCCATCCATATATATATATATATATATATATATATATATATATATATATTTCAGATTTAGCTTATAATTTTTAATGAACTAATATCAATCAGTGGGATTTTGATTAAAGCTGTACTGTCTTGTTTCAGTAGCTCTTTCTATAATGATGATTTTTAAAAATCTGTTTTGTTCAGTATTGTAGCCACTAGGAAGATGTGATACTGAGAAATTTCAAGTTAACTAGTGTAATCAAGAAGTATATTTCATTGTTTAATAAAAATAAGTTTAAATTTAAATTATAGTATATGACTAGTGGCTATTCATTTTACAAGTAAGTGCATATAAGGAGAATTGATACCTAGAAGATAGTTTTGTGGTCCATAAACATATCTTCACATATATAATAATCAGTCTTCTAATAAATACCTGACATGATCAAATAATATAGAACAAAATTTTATTCTGACACACAATTTGGAGATTTTAGTCCATGATAAGGTAGAATTATTGCTTTTTTAGGTCTTACTCTTTACAAACAGTGTTTAATTAGGTATATGAAGCAGGTAGCTGATAGTAATGATAAGGCACATACAGAAGAGGTGCAGATATCTCTCTATCCCATAAAAGCAACATTCTCAAATATGTGTGGTAGTTCATGCTTGTCATCCTAGCACTTGGAAGGCAGAGACAGGGAGGTCCACAGCTCATGGACAAACTCTGTAAAGAGTTCAAAGACAGCTAGTTGTACATAATGAAAACCGTTTTAGAAAATCCAGGATCTAAAGATATAGATCAGTGATGGAACATTTATCTAGCAAGGACCTGTCTTCAATCCCTAGCATTAAAAAAAGAAAGAAAAAAAAAACAAAAATCAAACAAACAAGCAAAACAAAACAAAACAAAACTTCTACAAGATAAACCAAGAAGTTTAGGTTTTCTTTACATTTTCTTCATTTTCTGGTTTCCCATGTTTAGTTCATGTATGGATTTTATTATTTTAATTTTTTACTTTTATTTAATTCAGTTCTGGTTATAATTTTCTTCAATTTTGAATTAACTTTTGCTAACATATAAAAATGCAATTGTCTTGTATGTGATTTTTTTTTCTTTTTTTCTTTTTTTTACTTTGCAACGGAAACTGAGGAAATCCAAAAATTCATCAGATCCTACTACAAAAGCCTATACTTAACAAAACTGGAAAATCTGAATGAAATGGACAATTTCCTAGATAGATGCCAGGTACCAAGGTTAAATCAGGATCAGATAAACGATCTAAACAGTCCCATAACCCCTAAAGAAATAGAAGCAGTGAATAATAGTCTCCCAATCCAAAAAAGCCCAGGACCAGATTGGTTTAGTGCAGAGTTCTATCAGACCTTCAAAGAAGACCTAATACCAATACTCTTCAAAGTATTCCACAAAATAAAAGCAGAAGGAACACTACTCAATTCATTCTATGAAGCCACAATTACTCAGATACCTAAACCACACAAAAACCCAACAAAGAAAGAGAACTTCAGACCAATTTCCCTTATCAATATTGATGCAAAAAATACTCAATAAGATCCTCCCAAACCGAATTCAAGAACATATCAAAATGATCATCCATCATGACCAAGTAGGCTTCATCCAAGGAATGCAGGGATGGTTTATTATATGGAAATCCATCAACGTAATCAACTATATAAACAAACTCAAAGACAAAAACCATATGATCATCTTGTTAGATGCTGAGAAAGCATTTGACAAAATCCAACACCCCTTCATGATAAAAGTCTTGGAAAGATCAGGAATTCAAGGCCCATACCTAAACATAGTAAAAGCAATTTACTTTGCATTATGTAATCTTAAAAACATTTATTTCATTTATTCATAGATTATCACTTCTCATAGCACTCTAATGACAGTCAAGATTTTACATATTTCTTAGGGTTTTACTAGGTAGACAATTATGCCTCATGCAAACATACATATTTTGTTGCATCATTTTAATCTGTCAAATTCTATTTCATTTTTCTTTACCTTATTCCACTGGATTGTATGAACAATTGGAAGGCACTCCTTTCTTTCTAACTTAATTAGAAAAATATCGTTTCAATTCCCTCTTATTTTCTTTACTGGTTAAGTAGAGATTCATGCTCTCATATCTGAAATGATAGATGATGTTGAAATCAATTTATCAGTTGCATACACATATATGTAGGAGAAGATGACATTGTGCAACCCACATGCCTGCACCAAGTTCTTAGGAGTTCAGTAATAGGGGAAATAATCAGAACTTGTGAGATACAGACTTTGTAGTTCCAAAAGAGTTGAGCGTGTACCTTAATCCTGTGGGAAGCTGCGACTTATTTTCTGGAATAATTCTTGGATTAGAAGGGAAATAAAGTCTGCTAGTCAACAATAACAGACTTACATCTAGGGTGTTTGATAAGGACGACTTTTTGGCTAGGAGACCTTATTTGCTGGAGGTGAATATAGAGGAAAAAGTCATAGTTAGGCCATTCCTTGCCCTCCTTCCTTTAATTATAAGATCTGAAAATAGACTACCATGATAATTTTATGTCCTTTATCACAGAATCAGTTATTTGTTGTTAAGCGTATGCTGATGCTGCTTTACTGTAACCATTACCTCTGCTGCCTCCTCCGTGCTCTCTTGAGGTTAGGAGTGCTGCTTTAGCTTTCTATTACTATAACAGTATAATTGATTGTTAATTATAAAAAATGGGAATTTATTTGTCTCATCTTTCTGTAGTCTCAGCATGCCAAGAGCAAGGGATTTCTATTTGCTGAGGGCTGAATCAAGAGATAACGATAGCGAAAACAAGAAGGTATGGTCACAGACACAGGAAATGTGTTTTTGTATTATTATTGTATTTTTTATTATTTAAAATAATTTACATTTTGTTTTTGTAACATTTTCCCCATCCTCCATTTGTTTTCCAGATCTTTCCCTTCCTATCCATCCAATTTTAAGTTCCTTCCTAAAAAACAAACAAAATCCCAACACATCAAATCTCCCCCAAACCAAGAAAACAAACGAAAACTACACCTAAAAGAACAAACACCAACCAACCAACCAACCAACCAACCAACTAACCAACCAACCAACCAACTAACCAACCAACCAACCAACCAAAACCAAAGAAACAAACCACCACGGGGATAAGGGAGAGCCAGTTAGCTGACCAGCTCAGCTACCAAAGATGACCAGTTCCAAGGCTTTGAGTTGACTCACTCCAGAATCTACATCCTCTGTGAACTGGTGGGTCTTGTGAAAGGGTTGGTCCCGCTGATCCAAATCTGCAGGATCTCGAAGACACAGGCCAACAACAGGATAACCAGAAGGAGTCTCAGTGAGGATCTAATATTGATGGTGAAACAGGAGCTAGAGACTTGAACCAGATCAATGACTCATTGGACTGAACATTCTCAAGTGAAGATGTGTGGACAGAGGGCTATTGTTTGGTACACACCATGACACACTACAGTTTCTTCACCAAGATGTTTCTATGCTTTGTTTTATTTGTTTGTTTGTTTGTTTCTGTTTTTATTATCGGGGGAGGGGGCTGCAAGGGTAGAGGGTGTATACAAGGGGACAGGGAGATGAGTGGGATTAGGGTACATGAGTTGAAACTCAGAAACAATCAATAAACATTAACAAAACCCCACCAAACTATATCCAAAAAGCACACAAAACTCTGGAGTCTAACTCTATGTTGATCAACTATACCTGAACATGAGGCCTGACCTGAAGTGATTGAGATATGCGGTGTCACTCTATTCAAGAAAACTAATTTTCCCTCTCCCAGTTCTTGACAGTTCAATTAAGGTTTACACCAGTGGATAGATTTCAATTCTTTCATTTTTTCACTCACTCACTCACTCACTCACTCACTCACTCACTCACTCTCACTCACTCATTCACTTTTAAATAATACAACAAACTAAAATATAATAAGGTAAAACAAATCTATCACATCAAAGTTTGATAATACAAGCCAACACAAGGTAACCAGCCCCAGAGAAGGCACAGCCATCAGAGATTCACTAATTTGCACACTCAGGGATCCCTTAAAACACTCAACTGGAAGCCATAATATATATGCAGAAGACCTGGTGCAGACCCATGCAGACCCCGAACAGCCTGCTTCAGTCTCTATGAGTTTGGACAAGTTTTGCTCATGTTGATTTAGAGGGACTTGTTTTCTTGATGTCCTCTATTCTGTCTGGCTCTTACATTTTTCACCTCCTCTTCTTCAGATCTCCCTGTGCTCTGAGGGGACAGATTTGATGGAGTCATCCCATTTAGGGCAGAGTGTTCTGAGGTCTTCGCTTTCTGTGTAACATTTGGCTGTGGGTCTCTATATTTGTCCACATCTGCTGCAGAAGGTAGCTTCTGTGTTGATAGGTGAACAAGCCATTCATCTATAAGTACAGCAGAATATCATTAGGAGTTGTTTTATTATTGCGTTCTTTTCCCCTTCATTTAGACCAGTATTATTTGGTTTAACCCCATGTCCCTTAGCTATCTAGACTCAGGATAGGTTATAGGTTCCATCTCATTGATTGGGTCTTACATCAGGTCAATTATTTGTTGGTTACTTCCACAAGCTATATATCTTGGAGGCTGTATTCTATTGTAGATAAATGGCTTGTGGCTGTCTTTGTGTTTAGGTTTCTCTTTTAAGAGTGTGCAGAGTATGTTCCTGTACCAAAGATTTTGGAATGTAGAGGTGAAGGTTCTATATAGGCACCCACATAACATCTCCATCTTTAAGGAGGGGTATAGGTGTTGCCTTCAGCAATGGGGCTTTATTGTCAGTTGTGGTGAGCCACCTATAGTCTTAGAAACAGCCTGGCTTGGACAAAGGAAAATGGGCTGAATCAATCCTTTTTAATTGTGAAGTAACTGCTGTGATTACTTACCCTAGCAATAATGACATTAATCCATTCCTATTCACCTACTGGGGATCCATCCAATCATCAGCCACTAAACCCAGATACTAATGCACATGCCAGGAAGATTCTGCTGAAGGGACCCTGATATAGCGGCCTCTTGTGAGGCTATGCCAGTGCCTGGAAAACACAGAAGTGGATGCTCACAGCCAGCTATTGGATGGAACACAGGGTACCCAATGGAGGAGCTAGAGAAAGTACCCAAGGAGCTGAAGGGGGATGCAACCCTGTAGGTGGAACAATAACATGAACTAACCAGCAACCCAAAGCTTGTGTCTCTAGCTGCATATGTAGCAGAAGATGGCCTAATAGGCCATCATTGGGAAGAGAGGCCCCTTGGTCTTGCAAACTTTATATGACCCAGCACAGGGGAAGGCCAGGGCCAAGAAGTGGGAGTGGGTGGGTAGGGGAGCAGGGGTGGGGGGAGGGTATGGGGAACTTTCGGGATAGCATTTGAAATGTAAATAAAGAAAATATCAAATAAAAAAAATTCCCAATTTTTAAAACTATTTAAATGGCAATAAATTTTGCTCACAGCATAGCAACTGACTAGTTTGAATAATTCTGGTGGAAATGGCCTATAGGAGTTGGGGTTCTAGTTGTTTGGTACCTAGTTGACTAGAGGGAAAACTAGCTAGATGCATTAGACTTAGATAAGAATGTGGTTGGGCTATAAACTCAAGATAGATTGTGAAACCGCTTGATATCACAAAGAAGTACCTAAACCTGGGCAGATCAGTTTCTTCCAGGTTCTGTTCTTTTGAAGATGTCAAGATACAGTGTAATATGGAAAAATAATTAATGGAAAATGGGACAGGTCCTCCCTGTCATTAGAGAACGTCAAGATACCTTTAAAGTGGATTGATTATCATTGCATGAGTTCATATATATGTCAGTGAGGTGGAATAAAAAGTTCAGTGATCAACACAAACACTGGAATTTAGCAAATTATTAAGATCACACCTCAAATCTATACGGGAATGAGTGGATTTTTTTCAACAGGTTTTGTTTGGGCAATAGTATAGCAATAATGGAAAAAAGGCTGAATCCATGTTTCCCAACTTATATCAACATACATTCCATTGGGTCAAAGATGTAAAATATAAAACTCTAAGGCATTAAAAAGAATTCCACAAATAATTTTTAGAGCTTTAAAAATAGGGTAGTTAAAAAAAATCTATACTGAGAAGTTAATTTAAGGCATTTCTACATAGCCAAACCAATGTAACTAAAGCAGATATAAATGACAAACTGGATTTAAAATGTTTTTTTTTTCTATTCCCATTTTACTTTTTACCTGGCTGATCATACTTGTTATGGTTTGAATATGGAATTCTTCATAGGCTAATGCACTGAAAACTCAGTGTCCAGATGGTGATACATTTTGGGAGATCTTAGAAAATTTAAGAAGTGGAGCCAAGCTGGAGAAAGTAGGTCACTGAGGGTATACCTCTCAAGGTTATACCTATAACTGCGTACAAGGTAGAAAAGATAGCTCCTTCAGCATATGGTCCTGGGAAAGCTGAATATCTAAATATAGAAGAAGAAAACTAGATCTGTATCTCTTACCTTGTACAGATATCAACACAAAATAGATTAAAACCACCAATATAATACCTAAAACACTTACAGATACAGTCATGCAGAATATATTGCCAAAGAACGCCCTCAAAGCTTAGGAAACAAAACAAAAAAAAACTAAATGTATTTTGTGAAGTTAAGAAGATTTTTCACAGCAATGGACGTAAACTGAGTGAGTAGAGAGTCTGCAGAATGGAAGACAGTCTTTGTTAGATATATATCTGGAAAAATTTTAACATCCTGAATGCATAAAGAATGCGCAAAACTATAGAGCAGAAACTGTGCTGATTCAGTTGACAGATGGCCTAGTGAAATGATCAAACTTTTCCCTTAAGACAAAGTAGACATGACTAATAATATATTTAAAAAATGTCAGCATTCTTAGCCTCCAGAACAATAGGTATAAAAAAATAACCTGAGATTATTTGTGACCCTGATCATTATGGCAACCACAAAGTTAACAGATGAACAATGCTGGGGAGGATCCAGGGAAAGGCAGCCTATATGTACTACTGGTAGGAATACATGGAAATTAGTTCAGCTACTATGGATATAAGTATTGAGGATCTTTAAAATTCTAGAAATAGAATTACCAGATGAGTTGTCTATATCACTTATGGATATAAAACTGAAGTTCAAGACACACTTGAGTGTTCATGTTTATTGCAGCACTATTCACAAGAGCCACATTGTGAAATCATACTGCAACTGTCAACAGATATGGATCAAGAAAACATGGGTATCTACAGAGGAATTTAGTTCATTCATAAGGGAGAATGGAATTATGACATTTGCAGGAAACCATCATAAATGAGGACTACCTTATTAAGTGAAATCAGATTAAGCAAGTCAAATATAACATAATCGTTTGCTTTCATTTGTAGACTCTAGGTTTTTTATAGATAAGTAAAACCATATATATGAAATATGCGTCTCATATATATATATATTTAATACATACACACATATGAACATATAGAGATTGGATAACAAGACTTGAAGAAGGATAGAAAATATCTTTATGAAATTCATAACTATATACAGTGAATTAATTTATGTGCCTTTAAATTACCAATTAGTAAGAGTGTTATCTTTAATTGTGAGTCTCTCTCTCTCTCTCTCTCTCTCTCTCTCTCTCTCTCTCTCTCTCTCTCTCTCTCTCTCTCTCTCTCTCTCTCTCTCTCTCTCTCTCTCTCTCTCTCTCTCTCTGCTTTCTATGTATCATGACATTTTTTGGCTTGCTCCACCACATGTTTCCTACCATCATAAGCCAATTTTCAGTTGCACAGAGGTGTAGCCATCAACTAGAAGTTGAAACCTCTTCAGCTGTGCATCAAAACAATGCTTCTTTTAAAATGTTGTTCTTGTATTTCTCGGGTCTTAGCAATAAACGCCTCTTTTTACTTTGCTCAAAGGACTTTTTCTCATATAAAGGAGGAAATGAAATTGATGATGATGATTGGTGCTCTTGCCTGTTTCTGAGCATCATGTATGTTACTTCTTATTGCACTGGAGTTGAACCCTAGATTTATATATGTTAATATTTTCTTCCCAATCAGTTTGTAAACTTTATGACATGGTATTTTTGGTGTGAAAATGACATGAGGCAACATTTCTTAGCCTGGTACTGGTACTAAGTATGCCTGCTTACTGCTTTCTGAATTTGCATAAGACACTTAAATTCTCTTCACCTCACCTCTATCTTTTATAAAATTACAGTAATAGCAATTTTATAGTACTGTTTTGCTAACAAAATGAATTTGCTTGCATAAAAATGTGAGTGTAACATGACTATTCCTCTCATTCCATACTACATATAATTCAGTGGCTAAGCACATGGAAGGTATCATTTTAATAAGTGTTTACTTAGTGTGGGTGAATTCTATGTAGAATGTTTATTTGAAGAGAGGCACCCTAGCTGTGCAGTGGGAGGTTGCTGTCTGGATATAGAAACCACAGGAGGTCCCTAGAAAGATAGACTACCAGGGACACTATGAATGATACCATGAGGAAACTCATTTCTAGGACCCTCAGTGGGGTGCTCTTCTAAGCCACTTTCCATTCTGTGCTATTCCATACAATAAATGTATGAAGTCTCTGGGAACTTCACTAAGAAAGAAGTACTCTATGTTTCCTCCTGAAATACTTCCCCAAGAGTATATGGTACACAGAAGAACTGAATCTGGCAGTTAGCCAATTTTATAGGCATTTCATCTCCCTGCCCACCTGACATTTTTCTATCAACCCTGTCTAACAGAACCTTCCCTAGAGATGAAAGTATTCTGCACATATGCTGTCTGCTATGGTAGCCACTAGCTACAAGAAATGAGCTAATGAGCACTTGAAACGTGGCCAGCACAACTAAATTACTAGGTTCTAAGTAATATTTAAAGTAAAATTTGAACATTACAGCTCTGTCCTGTGCTTTATTTCCTTCTTTACTATTACCATCTATCTGCACAGCATCTGGCTCCCAAGAGGTATCAGGAGATGTTTATTATTCTAAGCATACTTAGTTTTTAAAAATTTGCTGGATTTCTATCAAGCAATGCAACCCTGTCCATCACGCATGTGCAACACAAAGCAGTCCTCTGTGATAGGTAATGCCTTTTTCTCAGTTTGTTGAAAGGAATACTGAGGCTCAACGAGTTTAAGATTTCCCCCCACAAGACTAAATAAAGCGTTATAAGGTCAGGGAGTTAATGGAACCCACATCCTTCTCACTATTTTTTTTTTTTTCTTTTCATCTCCCCATACTTAATGAAGTTCCTTTGTCTTATTCAGCTTCAAATAACTGCTCTTACAAGGAAATTGTCACAAAGTCTCATGGCTCTAACTTGTCACTTTGCTGGTCATGTGGATATGTTCTGAATTTTAAACTGCCTAAGTGCCAAAGACATGTCTAACGAGTAGTTTCTATCCATATCTCTCAAAATTCTTTATGCCAACCAATCCTGAATGTTCACTCATGCGGTAAAATATTCTTATGGTGCCCCATCTTATCACATATTTTAGTGCGGGTGAATGAATACGTATGCCACATCTCTAGCATTTTACCTAAAAAGCTTAATGGTCTCTCTTCTTTTCTGCATTTTCTCAAACTCTGTAAATAGGCTAGGCCCAGGAGAACAGAACTAGGAAATATGAGAGAGTTTCATTTAAGCAACAGAAAGCAACCTACAGCCATTCTGATGGAAATTAAGAGACTAATGTCCCAGTTGCAGAGGAGCCAGGAGTCAGGGTCTTTAGGACTTCTGTGTGCTTTAGTTTTGCTAATTACTCAATTAGTTCTCAATATTTGTAAATTGAATACAGGTTACTCAGCATCTTCATGAAAGCAAGGACATTAAGGGAAGAAGCTCTGGGAAATTAAGAAACTTATCCCAAGTACTTAGAGTAATCGCCAGCCTTAGAAATGCCAACCCACCCAGACATTTTGATTGGCACCTGGGGAGTGGGGGCAATAAAGTGTCATCCTTGCAGACTTAGTTTTGGCAAGACAGAGGCGGCTAAGCATGCTCAATCCCCAGGTTACTGTGGCTTGGGCACAGAGTGCACTTCAGAGCTTGAAGGCGGTGCGCTCGTGCGGGGAGGCGGAGCTTCGGCTGCACGTTCTCTTCTGCCCCGCCCCCTGCTCCCAGCCGGCCGCTCAGGGGCCGCCGGTTTCCCTGGCAACCGCCGCGCAGCGTCTTCCTGAGGGAGCCTTTTCTGTCAGCCCGCGGATCCCACCGCTCGCTCCCCACTGCCCGGTGGTTTTTGCGTGGGCTCATTGACTGACGGACAACAAAAATGGCGGAGCGGAGCCAGACAGCGCCAGAGGCAGGTCTGTGAGGGCTGTGGAGCAGGGGAAGGTTGAGGTGACTGTCTTGGGCCTGAAGGGACTGGGGACTCTTCATTGCCCTATCCCTGAGGAGGCGCCCTTGTAGGATACTGCGGTGGTTACCTCAGGGTCAGGGTTCACTGGAGGTGTGTATCTCTCTGAGTGACCAGTAGGGAATTTCAAAGTTCTGCTGATGGAGGGCTTAAACTCTTGAGTAAGCATGGGCCCAGAAAGGGTTTGGAAAGACGATATTGGACCCATAATAATGAGGGGCACCTATTATGGGGACTGAGTCAAAATCCTGGAAAAGGAATGTGTTCAAACTCTTGTGTACCTTGGAAGGTATTCCCTCCCCCGACCCAGGATATGATTTGGAACTGGAGAGAGGAAGCAAGTTTATGTGGAAGATATATTACCTCCATATGGGCTCCATAGAAGTGGAGTTTTTACAGAATATTTGTGTTTGAGAGAACTCTAAAGTCCTAAGGGCCACTAAGGAGTCACACACAAAGTATATAAATCTTGTCCTTAAAAAGACAGAGGGGCACCCAACTAAAGGAGTCTGGAGTGCATAAGTGTATTTGGGGTCTTGAAGGTCATTCAAAATTACAAAGGGTTACATGTCCTATCTCTGTGAGTATAAGATAGCCTTTAAGTAGCAGGGATTCTGACAGGAATGGAAACCCAGGATCCTGTTTCTAAGGGTATCCTTATGGGTCTGGTTGGACTTAGAGAATTAGTAACCAACGTGCTTTACAGGCTAATAAAAGAAAGCAAGAGTCCTTTTTTATATTTTGGAGATTTGTAAAGCAGGCAGAGGACTGAACAGCTAAAACTTTAAGGGTTAATATCAGTGTTTGCATAGAAAAACAGTGACTTTGGGATATACAGATTGGTGAGCAGTTAAAGTGGGCTATATATTACCTTATGTATGTGTTAATAAGACATTGCAAACTATGGTTATAAGAGTGACTCACTTGAACTACTCCAGACCCCCCTCACTGTGTGTGTGTGCATGCATGCCTGTGTTTGTACACACACACACACACACACACACACACACACACACACACACACATGTTATAAGGCTATGCAGTAAAGGAACAGTAACTATTTGCAATGATCAAGAATGGTACAAGACACTATTATTTTTATGGCATTTTATGATTTCTTTTTGATTGGTATCTCCATTTCTTCTATTCATTTTGGAGTGTTGCTTTATATGAAAATTTTTTAGGAACATGAACATTCATCCACTCGTGCCCTTAAAATGTTTATTAAATGCTAACTATATGTCAAATACCAAATTAGGCACTCACTGCAAACCCTTCTTCTTGATTCTCTTGATTTTTTTTATCTTTTATCCCACTTGAATCAATTATATAAGTAAACAGATTATTTATTTTTATCATTAAGTATCCCTCTCCTTTCACCAATATATAAAATCTACAAAGGCTTTGCTTTGCTTATTAATCTCATATGGTCTAGAACGAATTCAGGTGTAAAATATGTTCTCAGTGAATAAATGGCTCGATTGAATGGAAATGATAGTTTACTTGAAAGGTGATAGAGATTGAATAAAGGGAGAGAGCAAAGAGAAACATAGGCAGAGAGAACATAAGTGCAAAGACCTCAAGGCAAAAGTATTAATATACTTAGTAAGGACCTTAAAGGAGACAAATGTGGGTGGGAGCTCATGAGACAATGGGAGGAGAGAGGTGGAAAGCTGAAGCTAGGTCTTACAGAACTGTAATTTTGTTCAAGTTTCCCAAGGTTAATTGGAAACTACAACAGGTTTTAAGTGGAAATATAGAGTCATTAGAATAATTGAAAACTATTTCTACTGTAGTAGAAAGTATTAGTACAAGAGTGTATATAGGAGAACATGTTAAGAAATAATAGCAGGGATGTAGAAATGAGCCACAGCAGATAAAATAGATATAACTCAGTGAAATATGAGATATCAGAGATTAATCATTTTCTATCTTTTGCAAATGAGGGTTGGGTGTGCCACTACAAAAATAGGGGAAATTAAAATAGATCTTGGCGAAGTTTTAGAGGGAAGGCCATAAATTTAGTTTTTGACTATAGAGTTTGATTTATCTTTAAGGCACCCAAGTAAGTGGAGACAGTGACAAAGCAGTTGATTTTTATATCTGAACTTGCATGGAGATAATTATTTTGGAAGTGAGATAGTTATGAATGTGGTTGAAATTGTGTAGAGGGAGAAAAGGCCCAGGGTCAACTGAGATATTTTAGTATTTTCCAATGAGACTGAGAAGGTAAAACCAGGGAGAGAGCAATCAAAAGAGTATTTCAAGATAAGTGGAATCCTCAGTAGACTAAATACTTCCAAGTGATATGAAATGGGGAGTCAGTGAGGTCATTGGTTACTTCGATATGAGAAAACTGATGATGGAAAATCCAGGTTACCTATCTTCTAGTTTATTATGCCTTCTCAATCCTTATTTAGTGGTTAATTTTGATTGTCAGTCTGATATAATCTAGATTCTACATTCCAGAATAAACTGGGAAAGGAGTGTTAGTGAGGAATTTTCTAGATGATGTAAGCATGCATGTCATTAGGAATTGGTTTGATATGATGTCCATGTAGCAAAATATTAGTAGGTTATTCCCAATGGAAGTAGCACAAATTGATCTTGATTGGTGAAAAAAGGACACAAAGTTGGGTGGATGGGTGAGGGGAGATATGTGTGGAAAGAGCTGGGGAAACAGAAGAAAATATGATCAAAACACATTGTATAGCATGTCATGCAACACACCCTAGAGCAATTCTAACCCCCCCGGAAAGTTAAAAAGGACCATTGCTAAGCATGTCATGGAACACTAGACAGAAGAATAGCAGGGTACAAATGATCTGATGGAGAGAATAGGAAAAACAATGGGCTCTAATTAGGGATGAGAGAGGAAGATAAATAAGGAGGGCAACAATGAGAATGTCTGAAAAAACATAATTATCTACCTATAATACACACATACTATATAGATATTAAATACTGCCATACACACACACACATGCACACACACACACACACACACACACACACACACACACACACACACACACGTGTAGCATAACTAGAAGACATAATCTCACAGAAAACTCCTTTATCCTCTGGCTCTTACAATCATCTAAACCAGCTCCAGGCATGAGAAGCCCTCTTTTGAGTTGTTGGTCAGGGTTGTCGAATAGACTTCAAGAACATTATAGGCTATTGCTATTGACCTTTGTTGCTTCCTGTCCCCAGAGGTGGAAAGTAAGTCCCTATTGCTAAAGACATTCATTTCAGTCAGAGGGCCAATAGGCCTGGAACTGACCTGAATGCTTCCTCCATGGGGACTATCTTAGATGCTTCATGAAAGTACTATGCTAGTTACCAAAGAAGGGAAACAACCAACAGTCCTATACAGCTATGATGCTTATGAACCACAACAAAGACCCCTGTGGCATGTTAACCTGAAGAGTGCAATAGTGACATGTATATCTCATGGTAACCTACAGCTCTCTAGTTGGTCTTAAAACCATCTGAACAAAAGGGAACTTATACCTGGTACTGGAGATTTAGCCAACAATTCAGTACTTGTAAAGTCATGAATTCTGAAGGAGAACCTACACCCACCACTTAATTAAACCAACTACATCCTACATATCTGTCCTTATACTCACAGATAAATGTTGTCCTCACCCCTCCTCATTAAAGAAACTTTTCTCTGAACATATAGAGACCAGTTGTAAAGACCAGTCTTAACTGATACATCTACAATACAACTCCTACAGGAAAGGCTCAGGGATCATTTTGGAAGAGGAGATGGAAAGATTGTAAGAGCCAGAGGATAAAGGAGTTTTCTGTGAGATTATGTCTTCTAGTTATGCTACAAGCTACAACCACAAACTCTCACCAGCATGTCCAATCTGACTGCCTTAGCATAAGCTGAACAGGACAACAATAAACATGCTCAAGTGGATGGGGAAGATCTCAGCTCTATACAAAGAACTACAGACAACTAAGGAATGCTGAGAGTGGGAGAAAAAGTATTCTGTAAGGAAGATGGTAACAATAGGTTATCCAATATAAAATAGCCCCGAAAACATACATACAAATACTATTATACAGACTGAGCAAATTGTGTTTATATATTTGGTAATATACACAAACACATGTGTGTGTGTGTATGTATGTATGTACATAATAGCAGTTAATGAACAAAGAGATCATGAATTTGAAAAAGAGAAAGGAGGGGTATATGGGAGAGTTTGGTGTGAGGAAAGGGAAGGGAGAAATTATATAATCTCAAAAATAAAAAAAAATTTAAAAAGAAAGTAGCAATATAGACAAACTTAAAGAGTAATGTAGGTTGTATTACGAAAATGAACCAGTAGAGCAAAAACTAAATCTCAGATCCTTAAAAATACTTCCTTTCAGGTCCCTCCTGTAATAAAGGGATACTTTATGCTAATACAAATGATGATGCAGTTTGTCTAATGGGTTTATTTTTTAGCAATGAAAAGACACTCATTCTGCCCATAAGAATGTGGCCCAGCAGGGTTAGCACAGCATTCTTCCTCTTATTGATAAATAACAGACGTTTTTAGAAGCTTTTTGAGTCATCCAGGTTGAAATGAGAAGAAATGGGTGGCCAGAAGTAGAAGAAAAAGTCTGTGTTCTGTCTAAAATACAAAACAAAAACCCCTACATTGTACAAAATTCCTAACAAACTAATGAAAATTAAAAAATCTTCCAAATTCCTTAATAAACTATATTTATATTTTTTAGCAAATAAAATAATTGTATTACAGGCAGAAATGTATACTTTTATTAATATTATATAAATTTAAGAGCATTGCTTTCCATGAGGAGTAAAACAATCCTTGGAAACATTTGAAAAATCACTAAATTCACTAATTCTAAAATCATCTTTTTCTGTTACTTGAAAGTGTTATTCACTTTGAAAAATAGAAATAATTAAAATTTAAATAAACCTTCAAAGTTGTCCATATAGCCTTCTTTGAAGTTCAAGGACAATTTTATTAGTGTTGAAGAGAAAATGTAGTATAGGTCAGATGACAATCTTGGGAGCTGTCTGGAGGAAATGGAGAGAAAGCAATAGAAATAGACTGCTTATTAAGAACAAAAGAAAGGAAGAAAGAAAGACACTCCCAAGGAAGAAAGTTGGCCTATGAGCGGAGGAAAGGGCCCCAGAAGCTTATTCATATATTTTCAGAACCATATTGTTCTAATTTTTTGTGTATACCTTTCTCCGTTTTGCAAATTTTATTGCTATGGATTTCTAAGCAAATTTATCTTAGGCACAAAGTAATGTTGGATGAGTGAATGTCTGACTGACTGCACTTGCCAGTCTTCATTTACTACCACATTAACTGTATACATCCAGAAGCTATTATTTTTAGGTTATAAGGTTTTTAAAATATACATTTAGAATTTACATAGAAATTATAAAGGAACAAGAGAGATGCTGTAACTCAGTCTGAATTCTGGAAAGAAGAGAAAACTTTTAACTAAAATGACCATTACCCAAATATATCTAGCTACCTTCCCAATGCTCAAGCCATATCTTTACAATTGCACATTGAGCTATCAATAAATTTAGAATCATAAAAAGAAAGTAGGAACATAAACAATATAAGGCTCTTTCCTTTCTTTAGTGTATATCATTTTAGTTAAAACAAAAGTAGGAGCAGGAAGTTAAAAGGACTGTACTAGTCTTTCCCATGTCCATCCATTTTGTAGTCCATCATTGTTAAATCCTACTCTGGATGGTCTCTGTGGTCAGGACTAGTATATACTCTTAGGAAAGTAAATATTAGCAAATAGGCACTTTCTGAACTGACTTTAGGGAATTACATATTTTCCAATTGCATATACAAGCAAAATATGGGACCACTTAACTAGGCTTAGTTGTACCTATTAGTCCTAGTTAGCCTTAACTGTAAACTTGGTATAGCTTAGAGCCACTGAAAAGCCAGTCTCAATAGGATTTCTCAGATTAGATTAACTTGTGAGCATGTTTGTTGAGGATTGCTTTGTTAATATTATAGGGTCCAGCCTAGTATGGACAATACTATTCCCTCCATGGGTGGTCCAGAGTTATATAAGAAAGCTGGCCAAGGATGAGACTTTAAGACAGAAAATAGTCTTCTTTCATAGTTTCTGCTTCAAGTTTCTGCTTGACTTCATTGATGGTAGGTTCTGACCTGAAAGCATAAGCCAAATAAATCATTTACTCTCTTAAGTTGCTTTTGGTCAGAATCTTTTTTTTTTTTTATCATAGCAACAGAAAGGCAACCATAACACTGTTTAAGCTGAAATTTATAATCACTCCTCCAATTTAGCAGAACAGTGTAAGGCAACTTTTTAGTAGGATTAACCTTTAATTTATGAAACAAAAACATTGCAGGTGTAAGTGATCCAGGTGGTCTTATCCCTTTAACTCAGTGTTTATAGCAACGTAGTTTCATTATCAGGAAAAAGCTGAGATATATCTCTATTTTTGGTACTACACTGTATTATGATTATCTTAGACTAGTGGTTGAAAATTAACACCAACCATGATAGATCAACCTGTCAGATACATTTTGTTGGGCCAGGAAGTGTACAAACAGGGCTTCATTATATTATAATGATATTATGAGGAGGCCCAGCCTCAGCCTGAGAAAGGGTCCTTCTTTCTTTTAGAAGCTCAACTTTTGTTGTTTGCTTGTTTGAGTAAGACAATTGATATTCCTGCATTTTGTTGATTGATTGCCTGCATCTCTTTGGTATGGTATAACTTCTCATGTTTGCATATTTTGTATGAATTTTTGGATACAATGACAAATTTGATTAGGTTTGAACTTTTTTCAGAAGTGGTATTATATACTTCCATCAAAAGACTTGCTATCATCTGGATTTCTGTTTTTGTGATGCTGGGAGACACTGAAGAATTATTAAGTGGTTATATATAACTTACATTTAAACAATCATTTAGAAGAATTAAAGTAGGATGGAAAAAATGGTCCATCTGAAATTGAGAAAATTAGGGGAGAGCAAGCTAATTCATGAATGGTTTTATTAAGGAAGATGGAGATGGTTGGTCTAAAGGTAGGCTTTAATGAATGTGAATGATTCTGTTCGAAGGATATGGTACATTAGTCACTTTTGGTTAACTTTTGCAGTTGATAATAAATAGCTAAAAATCCCCAATAGTCTTCAATAATGATTTATTTATTGCTACTATTTACCTGTCCATTGTAGGTCAGCCTATTGCCGTTTCCATATATGACCATGGAAGGAGTCAGGGTGCTAGCATAGCTTCTACCTGGAATGTTTTTGGTCTCAGAAGAAAAGAGACAATTTTGTAACAGAATAATAGTTCTTAAGAGTTCTATTTGGAAGTGATACATGTAATATCTAACATTTTATTCTTCCATGTTTTAGGTTATTCTGATATCAATTATCACCAAGCATTTAGTCCTTCCTTAGGCCAGGACATCAAGTATTTTTTGTGACAGGAAATGATGAGAGGTAAAAAGGTAATTTGGGTATGGAGAAACAGTTTTTGATGATCTGAGAAAATACCCAAGAACAGTAATTTATAAGAAAGATTTATTTTGTCTTGTAGTTTCAGTTTAGTCACTAGGGCCACAGTGGGGCAGATTATCATGATGAGGAGTGATGTAGTTTATCTCAGGACAGTTGGGAAGGAGAGAGCGAGAGAGAGCGAGAGAGAACGAGAGAGCAAGAGAGAGAGCGAGAGAGCGAGAGAGCGAGAGAGCGATAGAGAGAGCGAGAGAGAGCGAGAGAGCGAGAGAGAGCGAGAGAGCGAGCGAGAGAGAGAGAGAGAGAGAGAGAGAGAGAGAGAG
>NC_034595.1:61158330-61177564 GCF_900095145.1 Mus pahari
AGAGAGAGAAGAAAGGGGAGAGAGATAGAGGATAGGGCCAGGAGTTAGGCACTTCTCTAATAACCCACTTCTTTCAGCTTAACCACTGTTGTGTGATGCTATTTCCCAGGGAGATGTGAACAAATGTCAAGTAATGCTGGATAGAGAACACCCCAACACAAGGATTTTGGTAAAATCCAGCTGGATGAACCAATGGGTTTTCTTGGGTTACTTATAGGAATATGGGTGAAGACCAGAAATGAATCAGATACAGCTGTATCACCAAAACTCATCCAGAATTGGTGGCAGCTTACAAAAGCTGAAACTCGAGCTGGAAAAACACTGCAGAGCCTACAGGCCCTCAACATGTTGGAAGTGTCCTTTGCAAATAGTTATGTTGCTCTGAGCCTCTTCCATCCAGGCAGCTCTGCTGGTCCTTGTTTCTTCTAGGTAGCCTAGGTGGTCTCTGCTGCTTTCAGATTGCTAGGCTGGTCTGCTAGTCTTCTTAGGCAACTCACCTTGTCTGAGGGAGGAGCCTAATTAATCAGGTCTTTTTCAGGTACTCCCTGAAGCTATTTTGAGTTCTTAACTTTGAGAGCTTAATGAGCTTCCCTGCAGGATGGAATCTTGCCTTCCCCTTAAAATCAGGTTGTTTTACCTCCCTGTAACTATCCTATGTCTCAATGAGTTCCCCTAGAAGATAGGTTTTAATCTAAGAGGAAGCTGTTATAAAAAGAGCTCTTCCTTCTAATGATGCTAAATTATAGATCCATCAATGCTTTAATCCTTTTATTACATCAAAGACCTCATGATTCAATCAGTTCCTAAAAGCCCTACCTCCAAACATTGTGTTGATAAGGCCAACACAGTAAGCCTCTGGGAGACGTTGTAGCTCAAAACCATAAAAAAGCATGAAATTTCATGATACATCTGAGAGTTATCAGAAATAGAAAAGTATAATGTCTGTGTAGAATAGAGATTGTAAAATTTAAAGGAAGATATCAACTCATATTCAACTAACCTCTTGACATACTGAAGGCTTAGATTTCTGGCCTGAGAAAGTTGAAATGGAAAGTTCTATCTTATTGCTGTCTAGGAGAAATACACCATGAGCTACAAATGTAATCTACATAGACCCTTTTAAATCTGCTGGTAGCTGCATTAAAATATGAAGACAGGTGAAATTAATTTTAGTGTACATTTTAAAATTCAATATATCTCATTCAATATTCTTATGCGATGGTATAGTGCATTGATAGAGGAATTGATTGCAAAAACCTATTATATTTGTTGTATTAATCATTGTGCACAGCACCTAGAAAAGAAGTCAGAAGGATTTTTAGAGTAGTTCATTATAGGCAGGGGAACAATAGGTTGGTATTATGGCTTGTCCTCAAAAAAAGAATACTTAACAAAGAACAGTAATGATCTAAAAGGACATGTGAAACTGAGAACACTAGGCTTCAATTCTCCTGGAGAAACTAGAGGGCAAAGAAATAACATACAACCATCTTTTAAGACTACAAAAAACAGCCAGGTGGTGGTGGTGCACGCCTTTAATCCCAGCACTTGGGAGGCAGAGGCAGGCAGATTTCTGAGTTCAAGGCCAGCCTGGTCTACAGAGAGAGTTCCAGGACAGCCAGGGCTATACAGAAAAACCCTATTTCAAAAAAAGAAAAAAAGACTACAAAAAGCAGTATCCTTTGGGAAGAGCCAGATCTTAATTAAAGACTCTATTGGAATGTTGGAATAAGAAAAAAAAATAGAATGTTAGGTACGTTTAAAGAAGACACATTTCTTCTGGACATAACAATAATGGGCATAATAAAGATAGGTGATGAAGTGGTGAAGATTTCATGCCAAAGTCTCTTAAAGAATCCTAAAGTAAATCAGACATCTTTTGGATGGGACTTATGCATCAGGAGCTTGGATGAAGACATTCATGGATTAGAAATTAATGCAAAGTAGTTTCTATGCTACTGGAAGCTACCATGCTAGGTAAAAATAGGACTCTGAAAACTGTGTCTGCTTTGTGGTTATTGCTTTAAATGGGTGGGGACTAAATGATACCTGAAACGGGAGGATTTAAATGAGAGGGCCCTAGAATGAGAAATGATAATAAGGACATTTTCAAAGAAAGCAACTGTAGTTTTTGATATCTATGATGAAGGAAGAGAAATTGCTTTGGCAGCATTTTTGAATATCCATGATTTTCTAAGTACCTTGTATATCTTGCTTTTAGATTTTAAAAATGCAGTAAGATTAGTTTGTTTGATTTCTAATGTTTTTAGACATGGAACATAATTTTAGAATGGTATGGTAACTTATTTCAGCTCACACAGCTGATGAATAGCCAGAAGAGTCTCCAAGATCTAGTTAACTCCAAAGGACTTTTTATTCCTTGTATGTATCTTTCAAAAGATGCAGAAGAACAAGATAAAAATGACATGATTAAACTTTAGCTTTCATTGACAGAAACAGGAGAACCATGTGTGGAATTTGTTTCATTGGAGAAAGGATAAATTTATTTTAGGTACTTAAAATTTCAGGTAACAATGAGGTAGATGTGTGGACATGATGATGGTGCTCTTAGAAATGTGAAATCTAACTCTGAAAGACAACGTGGAGAAGAAAGAAAACTAATGAAATATGTTAAGTTGAATGTATAAATATGAATACATGCTATCTAAAGATTAAGTTGGGTATAAAAATCAATATTTATTTAAATATTTTGAAAAATTGAAAAATGAAAAAAATTATATAAAACATGAATATTAAAATATTATGTTTATCTTTGTAAAATAATTTTGTCTTATATATATATTAAAATTGTATAAATATACTGAAACTAATATATATGTAAATACATACACACACACACACAAAACTATTTATTTGTTTATATATACTAAAAGTAATGTACTACAGTGGTAATTCACATTATATTGCTTCTAATAACATTGTATGAGGGTCTTTGGTCTCAAAACATGAATAATTGATAATTTTAATATACAGTATAATATCCTGTCTTATAAATGAAAGGACATTATATGTAAATATTATAGACATTTAGTAGTCTGGAATAGGTAGTACACAAAATCTCTGAGGCTTCACTTTGAATTCCGGTTGTACAGTTTTAAACATTTATTGAGAGCTTGCATTGGTCAAATATTGTTCATAGATACCATGTTATTTATTTCTCTAATATATTAGGTTTATTTTTTAGATAGTTAAGACTTTGAACAAGATATTTATGTAGTATGTTAGTGACTACTGAAGTATCATTTTTATACTTTAAATATTACCATAAATTTTGCATGTATGATGATTTGAATTAGTGCTAAAGTTGTTGGGTGAAATGTCTACTCTATGCTACAGAATTCTAAAACATATTTACTACCCAGTGATAAAGAATAATCTTCTGATTATTCGTTTTGCAAGAAAAATGAAACTCATGTATTTATGTGGCTTGACTAGATACTCAAGGCTATATGATTAAGACATTGACAGATCAGAGATAATTTAAAGTCTGCTGCTATAATTAGTACCACAATCAGCCTAAGCCCTGATAAAAATTAGAGAAGTAGCCAAAATAATATAAAATATGAAAAACAGATGTAACTTCACATTGCTATCTGTATTCCTTTTTCATTATGACAAAGAGTAACTGTGGAGGTACCCGAAGGGAGGAAGGGCTTACTTTGTCTCAAGGCTTCAGAGGTTCCTTTTTTTTTTTTAATAGTAGGAAGAACAGGGTAGAGCATGTTACCTGATGGCTAGCCAGGAACCAGAGACAAAGCCCAATTTATTATTTTTTTGTTATTTGCATTTGTGATTGTCTCCTCATTTTTCTAAACCTTTGAGGCAAACCATTAGGTTATTTATTTAAGAGTTCTCTGATTTTTAAAAACATACCTAAATATCTCACTTTGAATTTTTTTAAATGAACAAAATCTCAGATTTTTAAAAAGAATTTTTGTGTTATGTCACAAGGATTTTGCCTGCATGTATGTATGTGCACCATGTATTTGCTAATGCTAGTGGAGGCCAGAAGAAGATTGTAACTATAGATGGTTGTTAGCCACCTCATGAGTGCTGAGAACACAACCCTGACCCTCTGTAAGAGTTTGTACTCTTAATAGCAGAGCCCTAGTCTCTGTTTTTTTTTTTTGTTTGTTTGTTTTAAAAGTATCCTCTTCATCCACTCACCCTAGTCCCTGAGTGTTCTGGGTAGTTCTGTGTCAACTTGACACAAGCTGGAGTTATCACAGAGAAAAGAGCTTCAGTTGGGGAAATGCCTCCACGAGATCCAGCTGTAAGGCATTTTCTCAATTAGTGATCAAGCAGGGGAGGTCCCCTTGTGGGTGGTGCCATCTCTGGACTGGTAGTCTTCATTCTATAAGAGTGCAAGCTGAGCAAGCCAGGGGAAGCAAGCCAGCAAAGTACGTGGCTTCTGCATCAGCTCCTGCTTTCTGACCTGCTTGAGTCCCAGTCCTGCATCCTTAGGTGATCAACAGCAGTATGGAAATGTAAGCTGAGTAAACCCTTTCCTCCCCAACTTGCTTCTTGGTCATGATGTTTGTGCAGGAATAGAAACCCTGACTAAGTCACTGAGTCTCTGATTTCTTTAAATATGAGTGCTTACAGGTATAGGCTTATGGTAGAACTGGCTTGGGTATATTCCAGAGGTTCTGATAGTGGTTTGCACTTTAATTTTCTGTATGAATTAAAAAAATTTCCTCATTCATGTCTTCAGTGACACAATGTTCATTAAATAGTGTATTGTTTTATATATAAGTATATGTATATTTCCTGGGGGTAGTCTTATTGATTTCTAGTTTTATTCCATTGTGGTTTGCTAGAATGCAGTGAATAAGTTTGTTTATAAAATTATTGGTGCTTGCCTTGTGGCTTATAATGTAATAAATTTTGGAGAAAGTTCTACACAGTATTGAGAATAATGTGTTTTATTTATCTGTTGGGTGAAATATGTGTTAATTACAGTCGATCTATGGTATAATTTATCTCTCAAGTTTCTTTGGTGCATTCCAGTTTAGAAGATATGAGGATATGAGGGTAAAGTCTTGAAATCTCTCACTATTACTATTACAAACACATATTTTTTATCTTTTAGTGATTGCTTTTGCTGTCTTGGGTTTTTGTGTGTGAAACAGCTTTTCTTCATCCTCTGTGTATAGCGTTCCAGGACAAGAATTATATAATGACAGCACCAGTTAACATGCTAATGTGGATGGGGGAAACTCCATGAGGTGCTGCCCCTAGATAAAGAGGTATCATCAGTTGGCCAGTGGCTGATGAGAGAGGGAGAATCAGTTTTCTTTAGGGATGAGCTTCTATGTAGGTTGTCTAGTCTCAAGTGGTCGCCCCTGGACACATGTATGTAAGATCAGTGCTAAATGGATTCAGTAGCTGTCAATATTTAAAGAGGAGGTCATGGATTTGGGAGCAAGTAGGAGAACATAGGGAGAGTTGGAGGGGATATGAATGGTCGATTTTATAAATATTTAATCTCTACTGGGGGTTTCCACCCCACCTTAGATCATTCAGTTTGAGATAAAACACACACACCTTTTATATTTATAATAAGCCTTTAATGTACTAGAGCTGGGTAGATATACAAATTATTAGAATCTACTTCCCCATCAATAAACCCGTCTGGACAGCTCTTACCTTAATTGGCCAGCTCTCATGGCCATGGTTTCCATGACTCTCATACCCCATAGCATTTTCTCTTCTCTCCACCTTCTCTTTTCTCTCTTCTCCCCTCCCTTCATGGTCTTCCTCAGAGCCCAAGCCTGGGAACTGAAACTCTGCTAACCTCTCCTCTGCTCTGCTGTAGGCTGTATGCATCTTTATTTGACTGATAGTTTTAAATTTAGGAGCAAGTTCACATAGCTTCACTTGGTATAAAGTGGGATTCTCTTGTCCCTGGAGCAACCCAATCTTGGGGACCAGTATTAGCATTATGGTTCATAGCAAAAAGAAAAACACTCAACAAGTGAGGAGTGATGTAGATGAAGTACTCATATTTGAAGTTTTTTCTTTTTGTTTTATTTTTTCAAATTTTATTAGGTATTTACTTCATTTACATTTCAAATGCTATCCTGAAAGTCCCCTATACCCTCCCTCCCCCTGCTCCCCTACCCACCCACTCCCACTTCTTGGCCCTGTTGTTCCCCTGCACTGGGGCATATAAAAATTTTGCAAGACCAAGGGGCCTCTCTACCCAATGATGGCCAAATAGGCCATCTTCTGCTACATATGCAGCTAGAGACACGAGCTCTGGGGGTACTGGTTAGTTCATATTGTTGTTTCACCTATAGGGTTGCAGACCCCTTCAGCTCCTTGGGTACTTTCTCTAGCTCCTCTATTGGGGGCCCTGTGTTCCATCCTATAGCTGACTGTGAGCATCCACTTCTGTGTTTGCCAGGCACTGACATAGCCTCACAAGAGACAGCTATATCAGGGTCCTTTCAGCAAAAACCTCAACAAGTGAGGAGTGATGTAGATGAAGTACTCACATTTGAAGTTTTTAAAAAAAGAAAAAAAGAAGTAATACTTTTATGTAGTGCTGGCTTAGTTACCACTATTTGCTTTAACCTCTGTTGGTTTTGAAGTAGTCATATTTCTGCATATCTGTGTATGTGTATGTAGATATCTGTCTATCTATCTATCTGTCTGTCTGTCTGTCTGTCTGTCTATCTATCAATCATCTATCTATGTCTCAAGATAACTTTCCTGGGCATAACAATTTTGGTTGACAGTAATTTACATTTATGACCAGGAATGTATCATTTAAATCTTTTCTAGCTTTAGGATTACTATCAACATATCTCCTGTTCTGATATTTCAGCCTCTGTGTGATATTTGGCATTTTTCCTTCATACCTTGTAGTATTGTTTCTTTGCCTTTTTTTTTGACATCTTGACTATGACATATCACATCTGTTGGGGTGTATGTGTCTTCTGGCTCATGCTTTTTGTTTTCTCTGAGTTCTAGTGGGTTATGTTGACTTGGATTATATTCAGGGAGAAATCCCACTGAAGTAATAATTGTGGTGGCTTACTAAGATAAGAGTCTTAGTGGTAACTGCTAGTAAAGATACTCTGCACTGTTCTTACTTGTCCAAGTCTAACAGCAGGAGGAGTCCCTGGTGCTGTTAGGTAATATGCTGGATGCTGCCTCTTTGAGTAGATTTCTGCTCTTCAAAAAAGTTTACCCTGGTGTGTGTAAGAATATAGCTCATAGAGATTCCATAGCTTACCAGGAGTCATTTTGAGGTGGTTCCCCACTTCTTAAACTTGAAAGGCTCCTTCTTGAGCCTTCCTTCCAGCTACCTGCTTTTCAGTATCCCATACTGCCCTTGGATCCCCAGTCTTGAATTGGAGTTTTTCTCAGACCTATGCTTCACATTGGTGGGCCTGTGCTATTCTGCTCCCTCACTGGAGCAGGTCTGTGCATTTATTTAGTGTTTTCAACCAGATAAGCAATGTCTTTTTTTTTTAAAACCAAGGAGAAATTATGATACTCCTTTAAATGTCTAAGTAGAAACAATCACCTCACTGATGCAATTTTCGAACAGATTTGACCATCTTCTAAAATTGTAAGAAGATTATGTGTTCTTTCTTTCCTATGCTGTGTGGAAAAGAAATGGGCTTGTGAACTGGTCAAAATTAAGGTAGTAATTGAACCTATTCTATTAAATGGATGTATATAACACAAGCAGCAAGAGAAATGGCAAAGCCTATGTATGTTTGTCACACCCCTCTCCTAACTGTTCTTACATTTCTGGAATATTTTTTAACAGAGGAGTAAAATAACATAATTAAATTGTTTGAGGAGAAGTTCCTTTTAATAAAAATCTTACTATCCACTAGTTAGGAGCAAATGACTTTTCTTTAATCCTAAAGTACTCACCAGTAAAAGAAAAAAATCTGCAAAGATCAGCACAACACTTGATTTTAGGTATTCTAAAATATTGCAAAGTTACACTTGATCTATTAAATGAAAGAAGGAAGTATTGCATTCATTCATAAAGTTGAGTCTCTAGAAGTAAAAAGATATTCAAACAAGCAATTTTAAATATGAAATGCAAAAAGGAAAGACAGCATTTATTGGCAAAAGGAAACACAGGAATTGTTGGAAGATTGTACTGAAAGGACATCTCTACATATATCTTTTTATATGCAAGCATCCTTAACTCATCTACAGTACAAGTCAGTTCCTCAAGGTAAGCATTCTCTCCAGCTAGTGTCTTATAAGTAACCTTCTGAAATAGTCTACAGTTGAAATTTCTTTTTCTTCACTTCACTCATTCAACAGGAATTCTTACAACCCAGCTTTTCCCTTCTAGATAGAATTCAAACCTTTTAATCTTCCCAGAAGCAGTAAGGGTTTTCTGCCTGATTTTTAGAAAATGTTTTATTAGCTAGTATTACTTATGAATAGTAGTGAATTTTCATTATGCCATTTTCATACCTGCACATAATACATTTTCATCATATTTATTTGTCATTGTCCTCTCTTATCATTCTTTTCCTGCTAATGCTGTTTCTTTTCCCAACTAGTTTCTTTTCCTTTTCTATTTTCAAGTCTTGTGTTCGTGTGTGTGTGTGTGTGTGTGTGTGTGTGTGTGTGTGTGTGTGCTCAGAGACATTCACAGGAGAGTGGATGAAGGATTATTTATAAAAGCATGGCCACCTTATCAGTAGCAGAGGCCCTGAACAAAATGTTTTCCTTTCCCCCAGCAACATTAACTTAGGGCTTCTCAAATAGATGGATCTGGAGGATATCATCCTAAGTGAGGTAACCCAATCACCAAAGAACACACATAGTATGCATTCACTGATAAGTGTATATTAGCTCAGAAGCTCAGAATACCCAAGATACAATTTGCAAAACACATGAAACTCAAGAAGAAGGAAGACCAAAGTGTGGATACTTCAATCCTTCTTAGAAGGGGGAAACAAAATACCTATGGAAGGAGTTACAGAGACAAAGTTTGGAGCAAAGACTGAAGGAATGACCATCCAGAAACTGCCCCACATGGGGATCCATCCCATAAACAACCACCAAACCCAGACACTATTGCAGATGCCAACAAGAGCTTGCTGACTGGAGCCTGATATAGCTGTCTCCTGAGAGGTTCTGCCAGTTCCAGACTAATATAGAAGTAGATGCTCTCAATCATCCATTAGACGGAGCACAGGGCCGGCAATGAAGGAGCTAGAGAAAGTACACAAGGAGCTGAAGGGGTTTGCAGTCCCCTGGGATATGAACTAACCAGTAACCCCAGAGCTCCCTGGGACTAAACCACCGATCAAAGAAAACAAAAGGAGGGACTTGGGGCTCTAGCTGCATATGTTGCAGAGGATGGCCTAGTCAGTCATCAATGGGAGGAGAGGCCCTTGGTCCTGTGAAGGTTCTATGCCCCAGTATAGGGGCATGCCTGGGCCAGGAAGCAGGGGTATGTGTGTGGGGGAGCAGGGGGAGGGGGAAGAGGATAGGGGATTTTTGGAGGGGAACCCAGGAAAGGAGATAACATTTGAAATATAAATAAAGAAAATATCTTAAAATAAAAAATAAATAAAATGTATTTTTTCTTTTGCCTCAATTAAAGAGGGCAGTTATTACTATCATTTTAATGACTTGGTCAAGTTATTTTGCATGTACTATTAATAAATTATTTGGAGATTTTCTATTATGTGGTTAGCCCTATCTTTCCAATATTCTTGATTAAATTCTTTTATAAACTAAAGACAATAAAAGAACATTTTTAAGACTTCATACTCTGACCCAAAACTTTTAGGCATTAATATGAATAAACATTCCTCGTTAATGACAAATGCATTGAATGTTTATGATAGTTTATAAAATCTTGAAAGTTTAGATTATAGATTATATCATTTTAGTTTATCCAGTACCTTTGGTATTTCATGTATTTTGTTATAGTAAATAAATGTTTGGTGCTGTGTTGTCTGATTTAAGATATTTTTCCAATTTATCATTTACATATTACTTTGAATTTTAGTAGAATAAGGCTTTGGTTTATTGTTATTGAGACATTTCTAGTATGCTATTTGCAATAAGGTTTGTTATTAAATCTCTTAAAAATGATTTTCTATGAGTCATAATATTATTCACTGAAAATTTAGATATGCTCTTATAAATGTAGAAATACTGTCAAGAATCTATTAAGTACAATTTTATGATTTCAGAAGTACTTGAACTTTACCTGCTGTTCATTTGTTTTAGAATATATTTTGACATTCAAGAATGGGAATGACATTGAAGTGCATGTTGAAAAATCAGTGGAAATTACTGTTTGTCTTAGGGTTTCATTGCTGTGAAGAGACACTCTGAACAAGGCAACTCTTATAAAGGACAACATTCAATTGGGGCTAACTTATATTTTCAGAGTTTCAGTCCATTATCATTATGGCAGGCAGCTTAGCAGCATCTAGGCAGACATACACTGGAAGATCTGAAAGTTCTACATCTTAATCTGAAGGCAGCCAGGCAGAGACTGTCTTCTGTAGGCAGCCAAAAGGAGTGTCTCTATCGCACTGGGTGGAGCCTGAGCATAGGAGGAGCCTTCAAACCCCACCTACAGAGTGATACAGTTCCTCCAACAAGACCATACTGATTCTAACAAGGCCACATCTCCTAAGTGCCACTTCCCATGGGCCAAGCATTTTCAAACCACCACACTGATCTTCAATCTTTTAAAGCCTATTCTTTACAAACTTTCATAAATCTGAAGGAAATATATAAATATATAAATTAGGCCCTCAAAGTGTTGATTAAATTATAATATTGTGAAACTTCATGTTCAGTTTCCCAGTTAGTTTTGAATACATTCTAATTATTACTATTCAGTCATATGTACTATTATTAGACATCTTTTTCTTAAAATTTGATCCTTGTGAAGTCTTTAAATAATGGGTGAAGCAGAGTTGCAACTGGCCATCTCTTGTCAACAAACAAAACTTCCAGTACTAGGACTGGGTTAAAACCAATTGAATTGTCCAAAGGGTTTCATGTAAACTTCCAAACAACCCAGGATATTGTTAATACAATAGGTTGCTCTCTGCACTGAGCAAGAGGCAGAAGGATTAGGAGTTCAAAACCAGCCTATATGGTAGTTTGAGGGAAGCATTAATTACATAAAACTCTATCTCACAACCTGTTTTACTATAGAAAGTAGATTATTTCAGAAAATCAGCAAGAACAAAGTCTTTCCCCCTAAGATTATAAAACAAAGTGATAAAGTAAAGAATCCACTTTTTAATTTATGCTTACAACACAGTTCTTTTCCCAATTAGGGAACTGATCTTAAAGGCTTACTTAATTATAATAGCATACATTTATTACATGTCTGGCACAAGCCTCCTAAACAAACACTGTTATTAACTTTATGAGAAAAACTAAAGCACAGAAATGTTAAATATGTAACATTTCTGTAACATGTATGTATGTGTATGAGTGTGTGTATGATTGGTTTTGGTACATTATATCACTTTGTAGTAGGACATGTTAGCCTTGAATTCATGGTAGTCCTTCTGCCTCAGCCTCCTGCTACTATTTTGATACTTATATGTATAAAAGAATCAAAAGCAGGATCTGGAAGAGATAATGCAGCATTATACATACACATCCGTTGGTGGATGAATTGATAGATACAATGTGGACTTGTAATGCCACCATACACCATGGATTATTGTTCAGTCTTGAAAGATAATCCCATTACATGTTGTATAGCCTGGGTGTATCTTTTGTTTTGTTTTGTTTTTTGTTTTGTTTTGTTTT
This sequence comes from Mus pahari, assembly GCF_900095145.1. NCBI lineage: Eukaryota > Metazoa > Chordata > Mammalia > Rodentia > Muridae > Mus > Mus pahari. The sequence continues at coordinate 61,170,139 of NC_034595.1, forward strand.
TTGAGACAGGGTTTCTCTTTATAGCCCTGGCTGTCCTGGGACTCGCTTTGTAGACCAGGCTGGCCTCGAACTCAGAAATCCACCTGCCTCTGCCTCCCGAGTGCTGGGATTAAAGGTGTGCACCACCACACCCGGCTGCCTGGGTGTATCTTGAAGAGTGTATATTAAATAATATAAGCCAGCCATAAAGTGACAATTTATATAATTCTATTTTTATGAGGAATGTGAAATAGTCCATTTCTTAATAAAAGTAGAATGGTAGTTACTAGGGGCTAAAGAATGAGAAATAGGGAGAGGTCAGTAAGTATAGCATTTCAGTGTATACAGATATACAAAATTGGGCTAGAAAACATAATATCTCCAAAATTCCAAAAGAAATTATCTGTACATTAGAATTTTATGTCCAGCAACATTTTCAAATACCAGCATGCGTTAAAGTCATTTTCAGACACACAGGAAATCATAATGTATATTTCTGAAACTTCTGTTCTCAAAAGTTGCTTAGGGATATAAACCAACGAAATTGAGGAGAATATGCAGAGAGAGAAAATGTATCCAATTTTAGATGACAGTAGGGGAAAACAGAAGGTGACTGTCAATCAGCAAGTTTAGCTATTGGCTAGTTTAGATATTAATAGTACATTCTTAGAAGAATACTTCTGGAGAAAGTCCAGTACCTTTAACCATTTGTTTTTTGCAGTGCATGGCTAGGCAGGTTGAAGCTTTATTATTTACCTATCAAGGAAGAAAAAATCAATTAAAATAATATTAAAAATGAAACAGCACAGATGATTTTTGAAAATAAGGTGAAATAAAATATGGTACAAGTTAAAGCAGCTGACAGAGGGTGAGAGAAGATAACACATTTATCTTGATGCAAAGAATATTTTCTTCAGATGGACTCTGGATTGCGGCACTGGACTCATGAAAAGGAAATGCATCCCAAGTCCATATGGCACTGTAGATTTTATGTGCTAAGTGGTGTTAACTTACTTACAATTGACTTTTAGAATATGGCAGTCACAAGTACTTTGTCTACAGAAAATAATGTAAAAAAATATAAAACTGACAGCTTGAAACTAACGCTATAGAACATGGGATGTGTAAGAAAGGTACAAAAATAGAGATGTGTCTTTATTTGACAATAAGTAGTGTTCAAAAATTAACTAACATTAAGACAAGGTTTGCAAATATGTTACACACACACACATGTTTATAAAGGTAAGTTTTTGTCTTTGTCAAACAGTGGCATCAGATAATATAAGAAGGCTGAAATGAGCCCAAGTAGCTTAGTTTTGCTACCAGATTTCAGCCAATTCCGTTAAAGAAGCACATCCAACACTCTTTCCTTTGCTTTTAGTTGTATTAATTTAACCAACTGAAGAAAATAAAAATAAAAATAAAAATAAAAATGCTGCTATGGCTTTTTAGTTTGCTATGATAGTTGCAGTACTATCAGCCATAAGAACAGTGGCCCCAACAGTGCTGTTGTTGGCATCCTAATTGACACTATCCAACAGTGAGCACCAAGCATATGCAGAAAACATGTCAAGGTATCTTCCATGAAATACTGTTGTTCTTTGTTTTGCTTCTATAAAGGCAAGTGTCATCTCTGTTTGGCAGGTTTGGAGAGGTTAAGTATATAGCTTGTGATAGCATAACAAAGTTAGAGCTGGGATCTGAAGCTTGGTCTATTTGACTCAATATGGCAAGTGATGTGACTGGAGTGTGCAAATCTTGGCAGGGATTCTTAACCTTAGCTATGCAGACGAGGGGAAAGTGTTATACTGTTGGACAAAGTAGAGTCTTTCTCATTATTTCAAGTCACTTGCTGTGAATTTTGTAGCCACTTTTTGAATATTGATCTGCTGTGTGCAAACCTTTTGGGAGTCTTTTATACTTGCTCTGAATTTGCACCATTTATGCAAGATGGTAAATTTGCAGGAATGTTTTGCTGCATACAAATTAGCGCTTCTGCAAGCAACAAGAGAATGGTGGAGTTTGTGTGAGTTTCTCTTATAAGATAGAATTTTATTATACCCAACACTATTGTATTTAAGGGCAGAGTTGCAATTAAATTTATAACAGCTAGTGGGTTTTGCACATGTAAAAGGTATTCTTAATATTTTATCATATTTTCTGTAACCATTATAAAATCAAATATGTAAATATGGTTTAGAATAGTAATTGCATTTCAAATTTGAATTTGTTTTATGCAGTTATTTTATATGTGATTCATTAAGAGAGAATAGTTTCTATAGCAACAGCAACATCATTTGATATCTTTGGAACCTCTGAGATATGGAACACTTTTAATAAAAAATATACACGGTATATCTTGTAGACTCCTATGAAGGTTTAAATGTTCATAAATTTTTTGAATACTTATTTTTTCTAGTTTTTTTGTGAACTTTAGTTTTTCCCTATTCCAATATTTTTCCTTTTAAAACTTTAAAGCATATGTATTTAAAAATAAAAATGTCAAAAGAATTCAATGAGGAGGTGGATATTGGAGAGGATAGTAGGAGTAAGTGTGAACTTCTTTCTGAATGAACTCCATCAGCACACATGTTCCTTCCTTCTAGGAGGAAACCTGTTACTTTATCTCAGGAGATATTCTATTAGGGTCATGAAAACTATTTTCAGTAAATGGTGGTATACCATAGCATCATGAGAACAGAGTCAAAATGAAATAGAATGCTAGGCTAGTAACAAATTCTTCTCCAAGGATTTTATAAATATCTAGCTTTTATTTTTTTTACATAAGCATAATGCTACTATAATGTTCATTGTGCTTGCCACTTACTCCTTAAGGTAGGCATGTTTTAATTCTGTTTACTTGGCTTTTGATTAGTTTTGAGACAAGGGTCTCACAGACTGTGCTTCAAATTCACTTTGTAGTGAAGGGTTAGTCTTGAGTTCCTGATCCTTCTGCCTTTATTTCCTGAATCCTGGGATTATAGATATGCATCATCATGCCTGGTAAGAATATGTATTGCTTTGCTTCCCCATTCTTTAAAAATGCACTACAGCTTCCCCTTGGGAGCAGTTCAGATCCCAAACTGTTCACTTCCCTGAGATCTTGAAAATAAAGCTTTCATTAAGAAAAAACAAAGAATATGTATTTCTGAACATGAAAGTGAATTCTGCTTTCTGAAATTCTATTCTTCAAAGCTCTCTTAAATTGGGCTTTATGTATATCATTAGATTGTTCATGTTTTGCTAAAATATCATTGCTAGAGATCCTTTAAAATTTGTATTCTTCATGTATTTGTACTTTGTATTGTGGCCTTTTATATGTGGCTTGATTTAGCTACATATAAATATGAGTATTTTGTCTTCAGTCACTTTCCCCCTAAACTCCATTCTCTTTCTTCTCATTGTCATTCTTCTAACTTATGTACATATTTCTGCTAATGTGGAACACTAAGTTGAAAGCAATACATTTCTTTAATATTCCATGATTCTTCTTCCTATTATTCTTTTTAAGAACCCAGTAAAATGTCAAAATCTATTTTTAAAAGTCCACTTGAAATGCGTTCACAATATATATTTTTGCATAGAATATAAGGCAGAAAAATTAGTAATAATACAAGAAAGTTGTCTTTTTTGAATAAAATACTTTCATTCTACTCATTTTCATTATTATAAGTGGTTATTTCCTTACTCTCCATTATTCTTATGTATTTTGTTCTGTTCTCCAGCCCAGACAGATCTAGTTAGTGTTCAATAAAATCAACTTAAAGTATCATAAAATACCTCCATATCATCTAGGTATTTTCTATAATGTCAATAATATTCTTAGGAATTTGAGATGTAATTTTGGATAATGGAGATATATATATATATATATATATATATATATATATATATATATATATATATATATTTCTTTGAAAGACTGCCTGAAAATATAGCATTGTATGTGTGTATGTTTCTGTATGTAAAGGATGTGTTCTAACATTTTAATATACTTACTTGTATATTATAAATCAGAACTTGTTAAAGAATATTTTTGTAATGTTGATAATATTCTATCTGTATTGACTAGTATGGTAACAGTTAGTCAAGTGCTAGTGAGACCTTAGAGGTGGTCTTTGTTACTGATGGACTGAGGTTACATATAAATAACCATAGGTACTAACCTTTATCATCAGGCAGCACACTTCCAAATGACTGGGTGAAAGAAACATCAGTCTATTTTTTGGCCTGCCATACCTGTGCTGCTGCTCACACTGGTGCCTCAGGTGGGCTACTTTATGAAGAACTGCCAGTAGGAAGTGTGTCCAGGCTAAAGTCTAGGCTGTGCTCGTCTTTCCAGATATGTATCTTGGCACAGGGCTGTACTCACTCAAAGAGACAATTCTTTCCAATTAATATGAAGACATTTTATGAGTTGGTGGCAGCTTTTGGAATCACTACCAGATGGTGACTTTTTTTTTTTTCAGATTTTGGCTTTTTTAGTTAGTGGCTGTGTGATCTTGGGATAGTTATTAACTTCTCTAGCCTGAGTTTCTTTTCCAATGAAATGAAAATAATACTACACTATAATGTTCACATAAAATTATAATACAATGACATTGTACATATAAAATATTTGGAACATGCACAAAATGATCAAAGATATTATTAATTCTGTTGAAAGAATGAAACAGCTTACTTAAGGTTGTAAATTTATATAGCAGTTTCACAGTCATTCAACCCTGTCTATTTTGCATGAAGATACAGGCACAAAAGGCAAATAACAGCCTCTACTGTAAAGGGGCTTACATCTGATTAGAGATGAGTAGTTCTATGGATTCATGGAGCTCAAAATTGGCTTTCTATCACATTATAGCTAAGGAACTGACTAGGAGAATTTATTTCAGTTAGTGACTATCACAGCTCTTAAATGCAACTATTTCTCACTCCCTCCTTCAGTCTTTACTACTCAAAACTTATCTACTGCTACAAAGAGACCAAGTTTTTCACTTTCATATAACACTTTAGAGGAAACAGTTTCTACTTAGTATTTATTTATGTTATGATACGTGTTTTCAAAAATTTAAAACATAATCAACATTTTTCAGGTAGTTAGTATGACCAAAATATAGAGACCCAAGTAAATAAAATTAATAGCAGCACATGCTGGCAAGACTGCAGGGAAAGGGAAACACTAAGCCATCTTTGGTGGGAGTGTAAACTAGTACAGCCCCTCAGGAAATTAGTGCGGAGGTTCTGCAAAAAGCTGAAAATTGATCTGCCACAGATCCAGCTGCACCACTCTTGGGCATATACCCAAAGGACTCTACACATTACCACAGAGATACTCTTTCATCCATGTTCCTTACTGCTCTGTGAATAATAGTACATCAACTATTGAATGGATGATGGAAATGTGGTGAATTTATGGAATATTATTAAGCTGTTTTAAACATGAAAATTTCAGGTAAATGGATATAACTAGAAACATTCATTCTAAGTGTTAAATAACTCATACTACAAAAGACAAATATTGCAAGCTTTTTATTAGATATTATCTTTATTTACATTTCAAATGTTATTCCCTTTCCTAGGTTCCCCTCTGAAAATCCCCTATCCCTTTCCCCCTCCCCCTGCTCACCAACTCACCCACTCCTGCTTCCTGGCCCTGGCATTCCCTTACACTGGGGCATCGAGCCTTCACAGGACCAAGGGCCTCTCCTCCCATTGATGAGCGATAAGGCCATCCCCTGCTACATATGTGGCTGAAGCCATGGGTACCTCCATGTGTACTCTTTGGTTGGTGGTGTAGTCCCTCGGATCTCTAGGAGTACTGGTTAGTTTATATTCTTTTTCCTCTTATGGTGTTGCAAACCTCTTCAGCTCCTTGGGTCCTTTCTCTAGCTCCTCCATTGGAGACCCTGTGCTCAGTCCAATGGTTGGCTGAGAGCATCCACTTCTGTATTAGTCTGGCATTGGCAGAGTCTCTCAGGAGCAGCTATATCAGGCACCTGTCAGCAAGCTCTTGTTGGCATCCACAATAGTATCTGTATTGTGGTGACTGTATATGGTATGGTCCGCAGGTGGGGCAGTCTCTGGATAGCCTTTCCTTCACTCTCTGCACCACACTTTGTCTCTGTAACTCCTCCCATTGGTATTTTGTTCCTCCTTCTAAGAAGGATCGAGGTATCCACACTTTGGTCTTCCTTCTTGAGCTTCATGTGGTCTGTGAAATGTATCTTGGGCATTCTGAGCTTCTGGGATAATATCCACTTATCAGTGAGCACATTCAATGTGTGTATTTTTATGATTGGGTTACCTCACTTAGGATGATATTTTCTAGTTCAACCTTGTTTATAATAGCCAGAAGCTGGAAAGAACCCAGCTGTCCCTCAACAGAGAAATGGATACAGAAAATGTGGTACATTTATACAGTGGACTACTACTCATCTATTAAAAACAATGCATTTATGAAATTCTTAGGCAAATACATGGAACTAGAATATTGCACGTTTTATTGTATTGCAGATGTTAGCTTTTAAGCTGTAGATATATGCTTTTCAATCATAATAACCACAAAGGTTAGGTAGCTTGGAAGGGATCAAGGGAGATGAAGAGGAAATAGAATATAGTATTCTAAAGAGATAATAAGAGAATTAAATGGGGGGTGGGGTGGAATGAATGGGCAAGGTAAACTGAGATAGATATGTGAAGACACAACTCACACCAAAGACCTTTTGAAAAATTATAATGAATCCTATTACTATAGAAGATTTCTAAAATATATACGTATATTAAAGGAATTTAAATGGATCCACCATTTAATGGTGGAGGTAATGCCCCAAGTTGACATAACACCAAATGCACACACACACACACACACACACACACACACACACACACACACACACACACATATACATACATATATTCACACACACAAATATATGTGAATATATTTGTCAAAGGGGTCTCATAGACAACCCCTAAACATCACAGGCTATTGACAAGGCTAATGTTTGCTCTCTACAACCAATACAGTAATATCCCACTATTAAGGAAACTACTTATTTATGCCATCAGACATAGAGAAATTGGTTTCTGTTTAGATAGGAGCTTTACCACTACTGACTAGTATTAATGATTCTAGAAGGAACTTTGCACACAACCAGAGGAGAAAAGGAATCATCAGTATCAGATAGCTTCCAACCCACAACCCACAGCAGAGGCCTGCTTGCAACATAATACTGGCGAAATAGTGGCACACTTGTTAAGGGAGTAACAAACTACTTTGTTAATATTTGAATTTAAGACACACTTTGTGAAGTGGAACCCATACCTCACACTTCTCAAGTGGCCAAGAGACTGAAACTGGATAGGTCATGGGCACTAGGAAAACTATGCTACTATTTTTTTCCATTTTTTAAATTAAGTATTTACTTCATTTACATTTCAAATGCTATCC
>NC_034595.1:61178709-61230039 GCF_900095145.1 Mus pahari
TTGTTTTGATTTTTTTGACACACACACACACAACACGCGCGCGCGTGTATGTGTGTGTGTGTGTGTGTGTGTGTGAGAGAGAGAGAGAGAGAGAGAGAGAGAGAGAGGAGAGAGAGAGAGAGGGAGAGAGATCTGGGAGGATTGATAGGAGAAGGAATATGATCAAAATATATTGAAGAATGGTTTAAGTAAAAACGTCCTGATACTTATCTACTCATTCATTTAATATAAACTTTATAAAAATCAAAATATCTCTTATGACTATTTTCTCTGTCTTATAGCCACAACCAGTTTAGTGAGATTAATCATCATTTTTTGGACAGTGATTGATCGTTGCCTATTCTTCATAAATTCCACATTTTAGTTAAAAGGATATTTCTAAAAGATATTTTATTTTGAATTTTTTTTGCTTAATACCTGTCAGTTGTTCCATATGACACTTCAGGTTAGCATACTTCCATTTCATAGCCACAAATAGTATAAATATCTTACAAGGAATTGAAAGATCTGTAGGACAAGAACTTCAAATCCCTGAAAAAAGAAATTGAAGAAGACCTCAGAAGATGCATGGAAGTACCTTTAATGTCCATTGATGTACAAGGAGACAAAGAACACGTGGTTTATGTAATACAGGGTAACATTATTGAGCTTTAAATATTAGATGAAGGAAGTGTGTTATTTTAACAACATCAGTTAACCTGGAAAGCATAATGCTAAGTAAAATATTCAGACACAAAAGAAACCAAACTAAGTAATACCATATATATAAATAAATAAAGAATCTTCAATAGAAGCAGAGATAGGGAGGGAGCAATTGATAATATCAGTGAAAAGATTCAAAGTTTTCAAAGTTATTTAAGATGCATACATTGATAATAGGGAATATATATATATATATATATATATATATATATATGACTGCAGGTAACAGTCTATAATTCAAATTTTCTAAGATAGTAAATCTCATGTTAAACATCTCTCCCCCCTCTGTCTTTTAAACACACACAACAGAGGGGAGGAACAAACTTTTGGAGCTTAATGGTATGTCTTGTATATGAAGTATAATAGTGTCCCGACCCACAGGACCCAATTATTCAGGGGGGTCCGAGGGGGACCATGCCTGAATTAGGATGGGCGGGAAAGATGGAGGAGACCCTGCAATGTTTGTCAAGGTCTGTTTATTGGGGAAAAGGTTACAGAATATAAGCTGTGAGAAGGAGGAAGTAAAGAGGGAGAAACTTGCTCCTGACTCCCCCTAGGGGTGGATGGGGCTCTGCACACCTGCCCAGGAACACAGGATCTACTCTTATCTCAGGGGACATTCTGTGGTTTTTCCTGGAAGGTTTGCAGTTACTATTATCTGATCTTGGTGTTCTGTCCATTGTCATTGCAAAAGGTCAGAAGTTTCTCAAAAAAGGTGGGGGGGAACTTTGGCTTATGGCTCAGGGTCGGTCTCCAACATAATAGCCCCAATAATATATGCTTATCTTCATGCTTACCAATTATATTTCACTGCACATATGTAATTTTGTATGTAAATTATACTTGAATAAAGAGGTTAAAATGAATAAAGTTTTTATTATAACTAAGAACTCATTTCCACTGTTTAATGCATTCATGTTCACTAAATTTAAATATGATTACTCGTCTAATCCTTTGACATTCTGAGTATTAATGTGTTACTAGAAAGGGAAATTGTGCTGTCAAAAACCCCCCAAATTTAAATGAATTTTGACCTTGTATATTAGTTTGACTATATATGACGAAACTTTTAAAATGACAAATTGAAGTTTTTTGTTATGCAAGAGTAGTGTAGAGTTAGGCAGCTCAGACTTAGTCCTTTAATGTTATTGTCACAAGTGAGTTAGTTCACCCTCTCTTATGATGTCTTTAATATTATACAAGATGGTTGGTTTTATATTACTGCAAGTTTGCAGCAAAAGGTAGCAGGTGAAATGTAAATTGAATTCTTAATCCTCTCCTATAAGAAGTCTTCTATATTTTCTTGCAAAAGTTTTGTTTATTCATTATTGGCACAACCTTACTTAGCAAGAGAAATTTAGCTGCAAGAGAAGCTGGGGAATATAGTATTTTAGTTGGTATGCTCTCCAACATACTGATAGGAAAAAGAAAAAATTAAGTTTGAAAGGCTGTTTTTAATTACCAGAACATTGTTAGAACATCTAGTGATAGCTGATCATTTTGGGATAAATCACAAATATACTGTGAGCAAAATACTAAGGAAATGGCTTTCACTTTGTATAGATAAATATTTGAAAACATGTCACTGCCCAAAGTCATTCCTTTCTCGTTGTTTACGTACATTGGACTAATCCAATCTGGAGGGTAATGGTTTATGTGTGTGAATGTGTAATACTCTAAGCTTTTTAAATTTTATATCTGGTTCTATAAAAATAGATTTTTCTTTGAGCCACGATAGAGCTTTTCAAGAGATTTCTAGAATGCTTTTAAGGATAAAACATACCTTATACATTTGAGAAAACCTTTAAAAGTCTATATTGAGTAATTCATAACTGAGTTAGTGTGAATTGTTAGCAGCATGGCAAAGTCTCTGCAGTCACAGTCCCTCTCTAGTCTGCAGTGCTCTTGGGCTTTGGGAAGAGTGACATATGCAACTCTTCCTTCTTTGTCTGCTTTAATCTTATTGCTGGACAACCAGGTAGTATGGTGTCCTATCTGATTTCCTTGCCTCTTAATGAATGTCCTTTTACATGTGATTAGCTATTGGAATTGATGTTTCTATGCAAAGATCACTGAAGTTTTTTTTTTCCTTGCCACCACTTTCTTTGCTTCTCAGACAAAGAACTATAATGCAGAACAAATCCCAAATATAAATTTACCTCACAGTTTAATGTTGTCCATTTCTGTGTGTTAATATAAATTATCAGTATTTATAGACTTTCAGATAGCAATTTGGCAGTTCTACATGGAAATAATATTAAAATTGTGCTCTTTGGTTAAGTAATTTCTTCTTCTGAAAACCAAATATAAGGAAAAAATTCCAAGTAAGAAGTCTTAAGATTAACACTAACTGAATGCTACTCCGTGCTAGGTGTTTTGCAAAATCTTCCATGAAATTTTTGGATGGTCCTGTCAGTTTTTCATGTTATACAATTTTCTTCGCCTTTATTAAATAGTAGGTGAAACTGAGGAGTAGAGAGATCAAAGCACTTTCTTTTTGGTCTTTTGCTAAGTGGAGATGGCAGAGATTGAGCTCTAAAATTTGGCATCAGTATATCTCTTCTTAATAATTATGCTGTTTCTTCATGGTTTTTAATCTATATGTTTTATAGAATGGAATAAAAATAACTCGAGTTAAGAGAACTGTAGAAATTTATAGAACTTTACATATTTGTCAATTTTTAATTATCAAAAATTCAAGTTGATATGAAAATTTCTATGACAACACTAAATCCAAAAGCATGATACATCTTTATGGAGAATTATTATAATTCTATAAAAGCATAACTTCAGATTAAAAAAGGAGATATACCAAAGTCTTAATAGTAATTGTAATAGAGTCTAGACTAATATGTCTTTGATTAAATTATTGGCATTTTTTTAAATCTCATTTTTGAAAATATGTGCTTCAATAATGAAAAAATTAGGACTATGTCTAGAAGTACAAGTTATACAATTTCTAGGTTTTTTCCCTTATGGTAGAACATAGTTATCAGTCAAAATCCTATAGCTGCATGTCTAACATTTGTGGTTCTTATGGACATGGATACCCTATCCCTATGGTTATGACTTATACAATACTTGTAGCCTTTTTCTCTTCTCTGGTTGGTTTCATTGCAGTACTAAATTTTTCTTTAGTAGTTTCCCTTTAGTCCTAACATATCCAACAACCTTGTGTATTCATTCCAAGCTAGACATCATGTTTGCAGCTTCATGCAGTAGCCTCTTGGAAAAATCTCATCTTGCTACACATGACCTAACCTTAGTGATTTTCTGGAGATGTGATGTAATTCTTCATGACCTCCTTCCTTCCCCTGGAAAATTTCATGCCAGAGACCTATGTGTTCCTTCTTCCATCTTAAAGTAACTCCTAAGAATATTATCAGGTCAGAGCCTGCATGATCTAATTACCTCTAGATGACCTAATGGCCCATAGATGACCTAATTGCTTCTAGATGACCCAATTGGCTCTAGATGACTCAATTGGCTCTAGAAATTGCCTTACAGAAACACCCAGAATTGTGCTTTAATAACCTGGAAAATTCTTATTTTATATTATTATTAATAATAATCATGACTATCTGTCTGTGTATATGTATACAGGTGAATGCATGCTATAGTATGCATGTAGAAGTCATGAGACAACTTTTGAGAGTTCTTCCCTTTCTCCTTGGGTTCCAGGCATTGAACTCAGTTTATAAGTTCTGTTGACAGTAATGATTAAACATCACAATTCTTTTTTTATGTACTTTTTATTTTTTATTAGATATTTTCTTCATTTACATATCCAATGCTATCCCAAAATCTCCTATACCCTCCCTGTGCCCTGCTCCCCTAACCGCTCACTCCCACTTCTTGACCCTGGTGTTCCCCTGTATGGGGCATATAAAGTTTGCAAGACCAAGGGGCCTCTCTTCCCAACGATGGTCAACTAGGCCATCTTCTGTACATATGCAGCTAGAGACACAAGCTCTGGGGGGTACTGATTAGTTCATATTGTTGTTCCATCTATAGGGTTGCAGACCCCTTCTACCCCTTGGGTATTTTCTCTAGCTCCCCCATTGGGGGCCCTGTGTTCCATCCTATAGATGACTGTGAGCATCCACTTCTGTGTTTGCCAGGCACTGGCATAGCCTCACAAGAGACAGCTATATCAGGGTCCTTTCAGCAAAATCTTGCTGGCATATGCAATAGTGCCTGCATTTGGTGGCTGATTAAAACATCACAATTCTTAAAAATAATCCTTAGTTTTATTTCATCAGTTTTAATGTCATCCATATTCTTTAATGTGGCACAACAAGTATGTGATCATTTCAAGTTCATATTTTCAGCATCAGTATTGCTTTACATCTGAACTTTATAGTGTAATAAAAATATACTACTTGTGGCCTTTCTGACTTTTATATTTCAAGACAATGGATGTCAAGTATAAACTTATTTGGTAGACACCTTATCTAAAAGTTATTGTCCTTTTTAGAGCTTCGCATATGTTTTCTTTGAAATTGAAATATTAGTTTATTGGAACTACTATGAGGAATAAAGTACCTAATTTACAGAAGTCATTTGGAGAGTGGAAGCTATTCTCTTTTCTATTCCCCACCATAGTTATATAAATTTAATTTTATCTTCTAACTTATCTCTCCTTGCAGCTCCAAGTTCTAGGTATACCCAATCATTTACTATTTCTTGGATGTATATAGTATATATGTATCTGTGCAACTGAACATGTTTTCTCCCTTTATCACACTGTTGTCCTCAACGTGTCTGCTTGGTGAGCTTCTGATCATTTGGAATGGAATGTAATTTCAACTTTGTGAATAGTTCTGGTACTGTTCACAATTTTCAGGTTGAATTAGTTTTTTTCCTATCTATGCCTTTCTGGAGTCCTGCATAGATCTGTTTTATGACTTGCACTATTTTGTTATCTCTTTGTTTACTATCATTGTCTTCCTCATTAGATATTAATTACTATCTTAGTCTTTTTATTGTTAGTTGCTAGCTTCAGTGAAGATGCAATATGAGTCCTCTCTGAATCCAATTTTGAATTAATTTGAGAATGGACTCAATAATAAATTAGAAAAAATTACATAAAAGGTGTCATTTTATTCTTTAGATGATTCTAGGAGTGATATTTTTATGGGTTTGTGGCCATAGAGATTCATTTACAGTTTTATCTTAAGCTTGGATGGACATGGATTCTCAATACACTATGTCACACAGTTAAAATATCAGGAGATTAATGCTGATAAGTTTTTGGGCTTGTGCTGATAAACATACTATGTTTTTCTAGGTTTATATTGCTGTTATAGACACTGACAAAAAGAAACCTGGTAAGGAATGTGTTTATCTTATAGTTCCAGGTAACATCTATCACTGAGGGATGATAGATCAGGAACTTAATCAAGGCAGGGACCTTGGAGTCAGGAACTAAAGCAAAGGCCACAGAAGGACAAGCTTCCTGGCTTGCTCTCCATGGCTTGTTCATCCTGCTTTCTCATAAGAATCAGGCCCATCAGCATCCACAGTGATCTGGGCCCTATCACTTCAACTCTCAATCAATAAAGACTTGCTCATAGTCCAATCTGGTGTGGTAACTTTACAGAAATCTAGTCAGCACAACTGACCCCTTGTCTGCTTGACACACAAACCCATTACTGTTCAACTAGAACTTTACTTTCCTGTTTGTTTTCAAGATGGAATATTAATATTAATATCACAGTGTTAAACATCCTAACACTTAAACGTCCCATTGTCTTTAAAAATTTAAACCTTTTTAAAGATTTAGTCTCTCTAAAATATCCAAAGTCTCTCTAAATCATGCAAAATCTCTATTCAATTCCAATGTCACACTAAAATTTTCCTGTAAAGACAAAAATTAGTTACTTTCTTCCTCCAGTAGGGAATAACCATTGTGTATCACAGTCAAATCAAAGCAAAATCAAAAGAGGATCATGAGTGGATCCCAGATGTCAGGAACTGAAACTTTTGTACTGATGAAACACAGTTTAAACAAAAACTAGTCAGAAAAGATAAAGAAGGTCACTTCATATTGATTAAAGGAAAATTCCTTAAGTTGTGTATTATAACTCTAAACATGCATACCAAATACAAATTCACCAAATTTCATAAAACAAATACTCCTAAATATAAATTCACAGATTAACTCAAGCAATGGGTAGTGAATGACTTCAGTCTCCCACTCTCACCAGTTGGCAAGTCATCCCAGAAAAAAAGTGAACTAGAAAAAGACAAAACAAAACAAAACCCAAATTAAATGACATCATAGATCAAGTGTACTCAACACACATATACAGTATGTTCCATTCAAATACTGCAGAGTATACATTATTCTCCTGTGGAACATTCTCTAAAATAAATCATATTACTATGGTCTAAATCATGTCTTACCAAATATAGGAAACCACTTATTTTAACTTTTTTTTTTTTTTGTATTCTGTCTGATCACAATGAAAAAAATAAGTCAACAGCCTGAGATACTATAGATCACACACAAAACACATATTAAACAACACATGATCGAATTAATAGGTCTTTGAGGAAATCAAGAAGGTAATGAAAATATTCCTAGGAAGAAATGTAAACCAAACATTACAAACCAAAACCAGTGGAATAGAATACAGGCAGAACTACGGTGGAAGTTTATAGATATAAGTATTTTAGAAAACCAAAGGTAATGCAAATAAAGAACTTAATATACCTCAAGGACTTATAAAACAATAGCAATCCACGTACAGAATCAGAGTACAGAAAGAATTAAGAGCAGATTAGAAAATGTAATGAAAGCAAGCAAACAAACTAACACAAACAAAAGAATTAAAGGAAAAAAGAGTTGGTTCTTTGAAAAGATAGAGAAATGCAACAACCCTTAACCAAACTAATCAAAATAAACCAGAGAAAAGGGATCAAATTAATAAAGTGGAGAAGAAATGGAAGCTATTATCATAGATATTAATAAAATTCAGTAAATTACTAGGGCATATTTTAAAACTTATTTCTACTAAATTGGAAATCTAAAAGAATTAGATGAATAATTTCTAGGTGAATATGACCTACCAAAATTACACTAAGAATAGCACAATGACTTAAAAAAATCTAGAACAGATTGAATCAGTAATCAAACAAACAAACAAACAAACCAAAAAACCAAAACCAAGAAAGCATCTCAATAAAGAAGAGAGGCAAAGACACCAGGAAAACAGGGCTCAAAAATTCAACTAAGCAGTGCTCATAGAATTTCAGACTGGCCCTCCATATACATGCTGTGGTTGTTTAGCTTGGGTTTCTATTGGACTCCTAACTGAGTATCTCTTGACTCTTTTGCCTGCTTGTGGGATCTTTTCTTCCTGTAGGTTGTGTCATCTAGCCTTGATATGCGGGTTTGTGCCTAGTCTTACTGCATTTTATTGTACCATGTTTAGTTGACATCTTTGGGAGGCCTGTTCTTTTCTGAAGGAAAATGGAGGAACAGTGGATCTGGGAGAGACAGAGGTAGGGTGAGAAGGATTAGAAGGAGGGGAGAGAGGGGAGGCTGCAGTCAGCATGTATTATATGAGAGAAGAATAAAGAAAAGAAAACATTTAAGATGGATTTACTATAGAATTTTATCAGACATTCCAAAGATGAACTAAGACAAATTCCTATCACACTATTCAATAAAAATAGAAAATGAAAGAACACCATAAAATTCTTACCATAAAGCCATTATTATCCTGATATCAAACTAAATGAAAACAACAGAAAAGGAAAATTTTAGACCATTTTCTCTGATGAGCACAGTTGTAAGAGTTCTCAATAAAATACTTATAGGCCGTGCTCGCTTCGGCAGCACATATACTAAAATTGGAACGATACAGAGAAGATTAGCATGGCCCCTGCTCAAGGATGACATGCAAATTCGTGAAGCGTTCCATATTTTTTTCAGTGAGAGACTATGTCAAAAATTAAGCTATTGAGGAAGACATCAACTTCTAGCCTCTACAGCAAACACATGTGCACATATACACGAACACTTATATACATATGCATTTAAATAAAAAGAATTCCACATCATAAAAAAAATACTTATAGGCCAAATTCAAGAACACTTTAAAAAGTCACCATAGTTAATTTTGTAGTTTTTCAGTAACTTAATAAATCTCCTGCACAGAACAGGGGTTGTTAATGAAGTTAAGAGACAACCTGCAGAGTGGGATAAAACTTTTACTTCATATGCAGCCGACAGATGATTAATATCTAGAATATGCAAATCACTAAAAAACTTAAGACACAAATAAAAACAAATGACCCACTCAATAAAGAGGAAACATAACACAAGGACTACAGATTTCTCCCAAAGAAACAAACAAACAAAAACAAAAAGCCATGAACAACTAACCAACTTAAATAGTCCTCAGAAAATTGCAACTACACTTGGAATCCATCTTATTCTACTCAGAATGTCAGTCAGTAATTAAGAAAACAACAATGGATTCTGGCATAAATGTAGATCAAAGGGAACAGTTACACATGGCTAGTAAGAATGGAAACTAGTCCAGCCTCTGTGTAAATAAGTATAGAAGTTTCTAAACAAAGCAAAACAACCTTACATCAGGTCTACCATATGATTAGCTACACCACTAATAGGCTTGCACTCTCCCTCTTTATATAGATCACAGAGCTCATCCAAGGTGAGCCAACCTGAAACAACACCAAGAAATTAGCTAAGACTTTCACTAAACATCTCATTGCGGGTGTGTCATAAACTCACCCCAATCTTATTGAAGTTCATTGAACTATATTTATTGATTGGTTAGTAAGATATTTGTTTACTAGTCATATCCAGCAGCTTTGATTGCTGTCACTATTAATTTTCTTCCCTGGGAGTAGTATAGAGGGCATAGTAGTACCTTGAGTGCTTGACTGTTGATATAATTCTGAAAGTACTCACTTCAAATCTAACATAACCTAGCCATACTTGAACAATGCAAATACTTCAACTGAAATAATAGAGCAGATTTTAAACCCTAGTAATAAAAAAACCCTATAGTACAAGTCTCAATATAATGTCATAAAAGTATTAAAACTAAATGAGCATACAAATGATCTGTCTTAAAGTTTAGTGCAGTACTATTGACCATACCAGTGCTATAGAAGAAGCAAAGTAAAGATACATCAGTAAGTGAAGAGAAAGACTATGCATAATATACATATAGAGTTTTATTTGCCTATAAGGAAGAATAAAATTGTGTGATGTGCAGTACAATGAGAGAAACTAGAGCTCACTAAGTAAAGCAAACCACATGTAGAAGGTCAAACATTGAATATTTTTTTCTTTTGCAGAATCAAGATCAAATATCTATCGCAGATATTTGCATATGCATGTACATAAGTACACACTAGCATGTATAGCATGAAAACAGTAGCAGAACTGTTTGGGAATGACTGTTTATAGCTGGGAACACAACTCGTAAAAGTTACAAACATAATAATGGTTCCAGTGAAAGTAAAAATAGATGACCTCTCCCCACCCCCAGTCCAAAATAAATGTTTTGAGTTTGCTCAAAGCTATCAAAGAAGGAAGTCAAGTTCTTAGTAACAAGATGTGCGCGAGCGTGTACACACACACACACACACACACACACACACACACACACACACATCTTAATGAAGAGAATGCAATACAAAGTATGATGGTAGAATTCAATAGAGATACAGAAATACTGAAAAAATTAGATGTTTGAAAAGCTGGAAATAAATCAAAGTCATTAGATTTTAAGGGCCAGGGGATGGAGGACACCAGGAAGGCAAGGCCCTCTGAATCAACTAAGCAAGGTGCTAGGTGTTCACAGATACTGAAGCAGCAAGCACAGGGCCTACAGGGGCCTGCACAAGGTCCTCTGTGTATATTAAAGGAATTAACTTAATATTTTAATGGGACTCCTGACTGTGAGAATGAGTGATTT
The DNA here is from genome assembly GCF_900095145.1 of Mus pahari. Lineage (NCBI taxonomy): Eukaryota > Metazoa > Chordata > Mammalia > Rodentia > Muridae > Mus > Mus pahari. The sequence continues at coordinate 61,189,374 of NC_034595.1, forward strand.
TTCTGAATCTTGTGCCTGCTTTTGACAATTTTTCGTCCTGTTGGGTTGCTGTGTCCAACTACTACTCCTCTTCCTTCTTCTCCCCCTCCTCTTTTTCCTCCTCTTCCTTTTCTTCCTCTTCCTCCTTTTCCTCTTCCTCCTCCTCCCTCTATTTTGTCATTTTTGGTTGTTATCTCTTAGAAGCCTGTTTTTTCTAATGAGGACAGAAAGGGAGTGTATCTGGAGAAGAGAGGACTAGGGTGGGGCTGGAAGGAGAAGAGGGAGGGGAAACTATAATCAGACTATACTGCATGAGAAAAGGATCTATTTTTAATAAAAGGAAAAAAGAACTTAATACTAGGAAAATATTACTGTTAAGTTATAGATTTTCTGACTTTGTTTTAATATGGTTCTTTGAGGGACCAGATTTTGTCTCTATACCACCCTTGGGCCAGACAAAACCAGTGAAAATAAAATAGATTCTCACATGAAAAGAAAAAAGAAAGTCTGAAAGTGAAAAAAATAAAACAAAGCAAAAAACAAAAAAACCCAGCAAGTCAAATAAAAATGCTTAATGGAAAACTTTGCCAATGAAATATTCAAGGAAAGAACAGGGTATCTGTACCTCAAGTCAATTGGAGCAATTGGAACATCCCAACAAGGACAAAGGCAAATTTGTAAGAAAGTATCTGTAGTGTTCTCAAGATGTAGTGGGTACTATGAAAATTAATAATCTAAGAATTATAGGAATAGAGAGAGAATAATTTCATTTTAAAGGCATAGAATACATTTTCAACAAAAGGTTAGGAAAATGCCAATCCAGACTCTGAAGATATTTAGAACACCAAACAAAGTCAGGGAAGAACCTTTCCTTGCTATATTTTAATACAAACTCTAAATTATACAGAGGATAGAGAGCAAAGTGAATGCAGTAAGAGACAAACATAAGATCACATATTATGAAGATAGGATGCTCAGAATAACAGTGTAATTTTCAACAGAAACTTCAAAAGCTGGGAAGGCATGAAGTTATATATTTCAAGTTCTTAAAGACAATTATTGTTAATATGTCTTCTTATTCTCAGCAAAATTATTTTTCATTATAGAAAAGGAAACAAAATTTCCACAAACATAGGAATTCATGATCTGGTTTTACAAAGAATGTTTGAAGGCTCAGAGAGGTTTAAAGCCTATGTTTATTCTTATTTTACCTAACCTTCTCAATTGTGATATGTTTTGTAAAGTTATGATCTCATTGAAGTTACAGTATATGGTGTACTTTATCTTTGTATTCTAATTGCTCAACACATAATTCTTTTTAAAAATTTATTTCTTTGCTTTACATCCCAATGTCAGCTCCCCTCTCCTCCCAGTACCTCCTCACACAGATCATCCTCCGATTCCCTGCTCCCCATATCCTCTAAGTAGGAGGGAGCCCCTCACTACCCTCTCACCCTGGCATATCAAATCACTGAAGGACTACACATGCACATCCTCCCCCACTGAGGCCAGACAAAGCAGCCCAGTTAGGGGAACTGAATCCACAGGCAGGCAGCAGATTCAAGGACAGCCCATGCTCCAGTTAGTTGTTGGGGAACCAGTATGAAGACCAAGCTGCACATCTGCCACATACGTGTGTGTGTGTGTGTGTGTGTGTGTGTGTGTGTGTGTGTGTGTGTGTGTGTGTTGGGGGTGGGGATATCCAGCCAGGCTTGCTCTTTGGTTGGTGTTTCAGTCTCAGGGAGCCTCCAGGGGTCCAGGTTAGTTGGCTTTGTTGGTCATGTGGAGTCTCTGTCCTCTTTGGGTCCCTCATTCTTTTCCCAACTCTTCCACAGGACTCCCTAGCTCCATCTAATGTTTGGCTGGGGGTCTTTGGATCTGTTTTCAGTAACTGATGGGTGGAGCCTCTCACTGGACAGTTATGTTGAGCTCCTGTCTACAAGCATAGTAGAGTATCATTAATAGTGTCAGGGTAGGGCCCCTTAAAGGGGATAGTGGGAGGGGCCATATAAGGGAGGGTTAGGAGGAGGGAACAGCAATTAGAATATATAAAATAAGTCCATTAATTGTAAAAAAATAAAAAAGTGTTGGGGATTGGTTCTTGCCCATGGGATGAGTCTCAATTTGGGGAAGTCATTGGTTGGCCATTTCCTCTTTCTCTGGTCCATCTTTGTCACTGCACATCTTGTAATCAGGACATATTTTGGCTCTAAGTGTTTGAGGGTGGGTTGCTGTCCTTATTCCTCCACTGGAAGTCCTGCCTGGCTACTGGTTCTGGCCACTTTAGGATCCATATTCCCCACTGCTAGGAGTCTCAGCTAGACTACCCCTCATAGATACTCTGGGGCCTTCCCCAATCCCATCCCTGTCCCAGGTCTCTGGTATATCCTACAGATACTCCCCATCTAATTTCACTTCTCTCTCTCCTGCTTTCCTTACATCTGAATCCTCCCCCTTCCCATATAGATCCCCATCTCCTACCTGCTTCTCTCCATCCACCTTTGATATCTATTTTATTTCCCCTTCTGAGATTCAACCATCCTCCCTTTGGCCCACCCCATTGTTATTTGGCTTCTTTGGGTCTGTGAATAGTAGTGTGGTTATCTTGTACTTTATGGCTAATATCCTTTTGAGTCCGGGTTATCTCATTCAGGATGATATTTTCTGGTTCCATCTATTTGCCTGCAAAATTGATAATGTCCTTTTTAAAAATTAATTAATTAATTTATTATTATTTTCTTTATTTACATTTCAAATGCTATCCCGAAAGTTCCCTATACCCCCCCCCCCGCTCCTGCTCCTCTATCCACCCACTCCCACTACTTAGCCCTAGCCTTCCCCTGTGCTGGGTTATATAAAGTTTACAAGACCAAGGGGCCTCTCTTCCCAATGATGGCCAATTAGGCCATCTTCTGCTAGATAATGTCCTTGTTTTTAACAGCTGAGTTGTATTCCATTGTGTAAACTAAGCATTTTTAAAATCCATTCTTCAGTTGAGGGACATTTTTTTTCCAGTTTATGACTAGTATGAATAAAGCCACTATGAACATAGTCGAGAAAGTGTCGTTGTAGGATGGTGGAACATCTTTTGGGTATATGCCCAGAAATGGTATAGCTGGGTCTTGAGGTAGAACTATTTCAAATTTTCTGAAAAACCACCAAATTGATTCCTCAGTGGTTGTGCAAGTTTGTACTCCCATCAGTAATGGAGGAATATCTCCCTTACTCCAAATCCTTGCCAGCATATGCTGTTCCTTGGGTATTTGATCTTAGCCATTCTTATGGGTGTAATGTGGAATCTCAGAGTTGTTTTTATTTACATTTCCCTGATGACTAAGGACACTGAACATTTCTCAGCCATTAGTGATTCCTCTGTTGAGAATTCTTTGTTTAGCTCTCTATCCCATTTTAAAATTTTGATTATTTGTGTTTCAACACATAATTCTTAACATATAGAATAAATATATTTATCTTCTGATATATTTTCACATTAAGTAAGGAGGAAATAAATAGTCAGAAAAGAGGCAGAGCACAGTTGAATTGTATGGATTTGAGGTCAAGTTTACCTGGAATCAGTATTTTTTTTTCTGGGAACAGAGGAACAGAGTTTAGCCATAAACATATATTATCTTCTTTCTTTGATTACTTTGACTATATTGAGTTGTACTGTGGAAGAGCTTTAATAGGTAATGCAACTTTACCATAGTCATTTGCAATTGTGTTACGGTTTAATATTGTAAGTGGAGGGAAAGTGGGGTTAAACTAAAGGAAGGACATCTCAAAGTTATCCCTAAATGATTTTTAAACTAGATCTATTTATATTTGTTATTTTGTTATTTTGGGGCCTCTGATACCTCTGTGCCACTTGTTATTTACACATATTTAGATGTTTTAAGTAACAAGGCAAGGGGTCATAAATGATGGAACTATTTATGTGAATAGAAAATTTCTTTGTATTGTCTCTGATATGTGTGAGTAACTACAACATAAGACTATTGTTTTAAGGTATTTTTATTAATTATTCTTACTAAGTATTCTTATATCATACATGAAGTACTTGTAGTGAACCTTAGTTAAAAATCATTTTATAATTAAATCATTGACCATTAGATACCTGTTTATTTGGTCCTGGAGAGATAGCTTAGTAGTTTTACTAAGCAAGCATAAGGGCCAGAGCTTTGGATCCTAGTACCCATGTAAAAGATGCTTATGGTAATGTGTATGACACATCTCCACCATGGGGACAGAAGGATCACTAAGTCTTATTTACTGCTGCTATAGCCAAATAAAGAATAAACAAGTAAAACAACAGTAACAAAAGAGTCAATGGGAGAGAAACCCTGTTTCAAAGGAACAAGATGGTGACTGAGAGGATTTCCTCCTGTGCTTTCTGCCTGTACTCACAGTTATACCCACCTTCTTGCACATATACCACAGACATATAAACCATCTGCTCCACAAGTAACAAAGAACTCCATCATCTTTAGATGTGTGTAGGTACAGTTTTGTCTCAATCATTGATCACGAAAATACCCCTTGGATTTGCCTACAGGCCAGTCTTATGAAGATATCTCTCCACTGAGGTTCCTTCCTCCCAGATGATCGTAGTCTGTGTCAAACTGACAAAAAATTAACCATTGCAACTGGTGAGGATATAGTTCAGGATATAAAGACAGACTTGGTAACATAAGATAATTTCCTGTAACACACATGATGGAAGTAAAGACCCCACTTCTGCAAGTTGTTCTTTGGATATATGGAAAGGAAAATACTTCTTCACTTTTTCATTGTTGGTGAGAGTGCCAACTGTTACAGCTGCTATGGAAATCAGTGTGGAGGCTGCTCCTAATTCCATATAGTTTGTCTAACTTTTTAGCATGTGAAATACAGTTAATATGCAATATTATTATCCTTGAATATTACTTTTTCTCATGGGTAGCTTCAACTGACTGATTTTTTTTCATGGGTCATATTTTTTGCTTCTTTTCATGATAGATATTTTATGATTGATTGTCATGTTTTGTGGGTATTAATGTTTGTAGAGCTTTTATTCTAGATATTCTATATTTTCTACAAGTGTTTTTGAAATTTGTTCTGAGACAGTTAAATTAGATAAACATTCTGATAACTTTGGGTCATGCTTTAAAATGTTGTTAATTGGAAGTAGAAACATGCTTATCATATTAAGGCAAAACTTTATGAGCACCTGATGGGCTGTGAGTTCATAGATTTTCTATCCTGCTTGAAGGAATCAGGCAGTATTTATAATAAGAATCCAGAAGGTTTCCTGTAAGTCTAATTAAGGTTTTTTTCCCCCCAGGCTTGACTAATTCCTCATAATATGTGCTTATCATACTCTGGCAAAAGCTGGTATGGGATACTATTGATGCCAAGAATTTTCTGTAAACTTTTCTCCCTTTGATTTTATATATTGCCTGTGATGGTTAATCTTTTGTGTCAACTTGACACAGCTGGGGAGAGGGAGACTCAAATGAGGGATTGCTTGTATCAGATTGTTCTGCGAGCATGTCTGTCAAACATATTCTTGATTGTTGATTGAAGTGGAAGAACCCAGTCCACTGTGGACAGTGCTACCTCTGGGCATGTGGACCTGGGATTATAACAAAAGTAGGTTAATTTGAGCCTGGAAGCATGTCAGTAACCAGTGTTACTTGCTGGTCTCTGCTACAGTTTCTACCTCCAAGTTCCTGCTTGAGTTTCTGCCCTGACTTGCTTTGGTGATATGAACTGTGATATGGAAGTGTAAGGCAAATAAACTTTTCCTCCCTAAGTTGCTTTTGTTTGTGGTGTCATACAGCAACAAATACTCAAGCACTGCCTCTCTGCCTTGTCCTTCTTGGGTTTCACTTTGTTAGCCTCATAGATACTTCTGCATTCTGTGTGGACGATGTACTCTTGGACTTGGAGCCTGGATCCATTCTCAGTTCAGGAATCTGGAATAACTGCAGGCTGTATTCCCCAAGAATCCTTCCTTATTTATTTATTTATTTATTTATTTATTTATTTATTTGATATAAAGTATATTAGAACCATCACTATGTTTTGCACTTCATATTTATTTAGATTGCAATTACATTATACACATCAATACCTTTAGATGGAACAGAAAGGAACTTATTCCTACAATCTTGAGGACATCATTCCAGGTTTCAATATTTTTCCCTATTAATTTGCAAACAATAGTAACTCTTCATTGTGTAGGTAATAATGAGGATTTTAAGAGATATCATTTCAGTTAAATTACTAGTCTGGTGCTTGGCATGTAGAGAGTTCTATAAATGTTAGATATTACTTATATATATAATAATCACTAATCTCTTATATATAGAAAATGCTAAATAATTTTCTGTGATGCATGTCAATTATATGCTTTGTTTTAAAGTTAGGATAGTTTGAATCTGCTCTTTAATATGACTTGCCCTCTGACCCTTAATATGATCCAAATTTGAAAAAGTTCTTTTGTAATGAAATAACCTAGTTAGAACTTAAGCCATATCAATGATCAAAACTTATAATTGTCAACATGACATTTATTTTCTTTCTTACATTACATTGGTGATAATATGTCTTAGGACTGTCAAGTTATATTTTTCCTAATTGGAGACCACAATGACCATTTTCCTAGGTAGCATGCTTTTTATTTTTACTTGTCAAACTTTAGTATAATTTCAGGTTATAGGTATTAAATACCTACTTATGTTGAACCACCAGTTCTGTCATGTACATTGTGTGTCATAAGAAATTAAATCCAAGTAACTCATCTTCAAATGTTATTTCTTTGGTTTACTTTCTCTAAGACTTGGAAATATCATATAGTCTTTGTGTTCCAGATTGTGATAAAATAGGAGTAGTAATATTATCCACTTCATAGAATTGTCATCGGTAAATGAGCTAACATTTATAAAGCACTTTCAGTATTTCCTAGCAATTTTCATTGATATAAAATATTATAATTTTGTTTTAATCACTTATTCCCTAGAGAAGCCTTCAGACTACCAGTTACTTTTGTTATTTCACTCATTACAATAATTGTTTGTTATTTAACATATCTATTGGCTATTCATCACTTATTTACTATTTGTTTACAATCATGGGATATAAGTTACATGGCAGTGTGTGGCTTATTTATTTCTATAATTCTAGCATATTCAGTAGTATCTGGCATAGTTTTTGAGTGACTAGTAATTCATTGCTCTATACTTTTACCTAGGAAATAAGAGACCTCTCAGGAGACAGCTATATCAGGCTCCTGTCAGCAAGCTCTTGTTGGCATCTGCAATAGTGTCTGGGTTTGGTGGTTGTTTATGGGATGAATCCCCAAGTGGGGCAGTTTCTGGATGGTCATTCCTTCACTCTCTGCTCCAAACTTTGTCTCTGTAACTCCTTCCATCGGTATTTTGTTCTTCCTTCTAAGAATGACTGAATATCCACACTTTGGTCTTCCTTTTTTTTTCTGAGCTTCATATGGTCTGTGAAATGTATCTTGGGGATTCTGAGCTTCTGGGATAATATCCACTCATCAGTGAGCACATACCATGTGTGTTCCTTTGTGATTGGGTTACCTCACTCAGGATGATATTTTCTAGTTCAGCCTTATTTATAATAGCCACAAGTTGGAAAGAACCCAGATATCCCTCAACAGAGAAATGGATACAGAAAATGTGGTACATTTACACAATGGAATACTACTCAGCTATTAAAAATAATGCATTTATGAAATTCTTAGGCAAATAGATGGAACTAGAATATTGCACATTTTATTGTATTGCAGATGTTAGCTTTTAAGCTGTAGATATATGTTTTTCAATCAGAATAACCACAAAGGTTAGGTAGCTTGGAAGGGATCAAGGGAGATGAAGAAGAAATAGAATGTATTATTCTAAAGAGATAATAAGAGAATTAAATGGGGCTGGGGTGGAGTGAATGGGCAAGATAAACTGGGATAAATATGTGAAGGTACAACTAACACCAAAGACCTTTTGAAAAATTATAATAAATCCTGTTATTATAGAAGATTTCTAAAATATATACATATATTAAAAGAATTTAAATGGACCCACCATTTAATGGGGGAGGTAATGCCCCAAATTGACATAACACCAAATGCACACACACACACACAAACACACACACACACAAATATATGTGTATATATTGGTCAAAGGGGTCTCATAGACAACCCCTAAACATCACAGGCTACTGACAAGGCTAATGTTTGCTCTCTACAACCAATACAGTAATATCCCACTATTAAGGAAGCTACTTATTTATGCCATCGGACATAGAGAATTTGATTTGTGTCTAGGTAGGAGCTTTACCATTACTGACAAGTATTAATGATTCTAGAAGGAACTTTGTACACAACCAGAGGAGAAACGGAATCATCAGTATCAGACAGCTTCCAACCCTACAACCCACAGCAGAGGCCTGCCTGCAACATAATACTGGTGAAATAGTGGCACACTTGTTAAGGGAGTAACAAACTACTTTGTTAATATTTGAATTTAAGACACACTTTGTGAAGTGGAACCCATACCTCACACTTCTCAAGTGGCTAAGAGACTAAAACTAGATAGGTCATGTGCCCTAGGAAAAGCATGCTACTATTTTTCTACTAAAAGAACAGAGCATTAAAATAAATTCTAATGGCATGTTGCTATTCCCATAGATAAAACATTACTCAACCCTCACCAAAGGAGCTTCTTCTTGCAGATGGTGGTAATTAGCAAAGAGATCCTCAACTTGACAGTCTGCAGAGAATAAAACTTTGGGCGGCCAGTCCTAAATGAGATATCTTCGTCAAACCCATGATTAAAATTTTTGAATTAATTAATTTATATAAAGTCATACAATAGTAAACTCCAAAATAAATTCAAATGCATTGCTTATAAGGTATGTTTTCATTAAATATTATGCCAGCCTTGTTCATGTTACATGAATATTTGTGTTTATAGTTTACAGAAACAATTGTGAAACTGTATGTTTAAGGCACATTTTAAATAGTTTTATTCATTACAACTACCTAGTACAGAAATTTGTGAAATTAACTTCTCATTATTAGCACAATCAGTCTTAAAATTTTTAAGATAGTTTTTTTCTTATCATATCTTGCAACCTTACACATGTACAACATCCTCCATTATTAACATCCTGCATCAGAGTAGTTCATTTGTTACAACTAGAAAGCTATGCTAGTAGATCATTTTTATGGACCATTATTTGTCTACATAAAGTTTTATAATTTCTTTTGTACATTCCTTCAGTTGGACAAATTTATAATGAGATGGACTCTGCATTTCTAAAAATCCTCTGTTGTAAATTCTCATCTATTTCAATGATTATTTCAATATTAATAACCCCTGGTTATTAATATTATGGTTCTAGTTAATTGTCATTAATCTTCTTTATTTTTTATAGGAATAAACTCTTTGTTTCATTGATTCTTTGTGTTATTTTTTTCATTTAATTAATTTCCTTCCTGATCATTATTATTTCTTTATATTCTAATGATTTTTGATTGGTTAGATCTCTATCTCTCACTCTGTACAAAATAAATTAAATTGAATATGGGCATAAGAAAGGACTTACTGATGCAATAAGCAGCTAAAAGAGTCAGATGCAGATATTTGCACCCTACCAGTGGACAGAAGCTGCTGACCCCTGTGGTTGAATTAGGGAAAATCTGGAAGAAGCTGAGGAGTAGGGCAACCCTGTAGGAGGGCCAGCAATATCAATTAACCTGGACCCTCAAGATCGCTCAAACATTGGACCACCAGCCAGGTAGCATCCACCAGCTGATATGAGGTCCCCAACACATATACAGCAGAGGACTGCTGGGTCTGGGTTCAGTCATAGCTGATGTACCTAATCCTCAAGAGACTGGAGGCCCCAGGGAGTTTAGAGGTCTGGTTGGGTGGGGCTTGGGAGATGAGGACATCCTGTGGAATACACAGGGGTGAGGAGGAGGTGTGGGATGTGGAACAGTCAGAGGGTGGACTGGGAGGGGAGTAGAATCTGGAGTGTAAATAAATATATAAATAAAAGATTAAAAAATAAAGGACTTACTGAAAGGATTCTAATAGCTCAAAAATTAAAAAAAATCATATATATTTCAACAGCCTAATAACACAGAAATCAAACAATACTGTCAGTTAAATTGTTCAATGAAATGAATAAATGGTTCTCAAAAATGAGTGATAAATAGTCAAGAAAAACATTGAAAAATGGTCATCATTTTTAGTCATTAAGAAAGTATAAATTAAAACATTAACATTCCATTTCACTCCAGACAGAATGGTTATCTTTAAGAGAACAACAAAACAATGAAAGCTCAGGAGACTCTTATAAATATAAATTCAGACCCAATGGATATCTGTATGGACGTTCTTCAGAAAACTAGAGACCTATACATCTATAGCAAGTTTTACCACTCCTGAGTATACCTCAGAAATACTTTCATATCTGTATTTACTGTATCATTATTCATAAGAGCCAAGTTATAGGAGCAATCAGTATCAGTAAACAGGGAGTGGATAATGATAGTGCACATATGCACAGTGAAGGAACAGATGGAAACGGGGAAAATGGAGGGGGGGGGGTTCATATGGTCAAAGTAGATGACAAAGTTGTATGAAAATGCCTTTATTTCTAATGTACAATGAATATTACTATGAAAATTTCATATAAATTACCAGAGGAAAAAGGAAAAATCAAGGTAAGGAACATTTCTTGTTTTTTCTTCCAATTTTTATTAGGTATTTACTTCATTTACATTTCAAATGCTATTCCGAAAGTACCCTATACCCTCCCCACTCCTGCTCCCCTACCCCCCACTCCCACTTCTTGGCCCTGGTGTTCCTCTGTACTGGGGCATATAAAATTTGCAAGACCAAGGGGCCTCTCTTCCCAATGATGGCTGACTAGGCCATCTTCTGCTACATATGCAGCTAGAGACACAAGCTCTGGGGGTATTGGTTAGTTCATATTGTTGTTCCACCAATAGGGTTGCAGACTCCTTCAGCTTCTTGGGTACTATCTCTAGCTCCTCCATTGGGGGCCCTGTGTTCCATCCAATAGCTGACTGTGAGTATCTACTTCTGTGTTTGCCAGGCACTGGCATAGCCTCACAAGAGACAGCTATATCAGGGTCCTTTCAGCAAAATCTTGCTGGCATATGCAATAGTGTCTGGGTTTGGTGTCTGATTATGGGATGGACCCCCGGGTGGGGCAGTCTCTGGATGGTCCGAACTTTCATCTTGGCTCCAAACTTTGTCTCTGTAACTGGTAAAGAACATTTCTAAAGGAACTATATTTTAAGGGAAAATTTTATATTTTATAAATTTGTGACACTTAACCCTCAAGATACTGGTGGCCCCAGGAAGATTAGAGGTCAGGTGGGGAGGGTGGTGGGAACATCCTCGTAGAGACAGGGTGGGGAGGAGGTATGGGATGTGGAACAGTAAGAGGGTGGACCGGAGTAGGGGGATAAAATCTGGTGTGTATATAAATCAATAAATCAATCAATAAATCAATAAATGATTAATAAATAAATAAAAAATCAACTACAAAAACAGATTTGTGGTATGGTATTTGCTCCCCTCCAAATCAATATATCTAAATTATTAAAATGAATTGAGCTCAGCATTCTTTTTTAAAACTAAAAGATATTTGATTAGAAACTCATGTTTTGTTTATTAGAGAAAAATCTCTTACAGACTTTGTTATCTTTTTCAATTGCTCTTGAAATCAAATTTTCCAAAGGCTAAGCCCATAGCTTCTAATTTCATCATCCCTTTAGTGTGTCTCTTTCTTATTGACACACCAGAGCCATGCTTTCTTCTGCCTAATGTGGTGTTAGCTCAGCCTCTGACAGCTCACATGGAGGAAATCAAGCCCTTTCACTGCTGGAAGTAGTCTGATAGTTTACTTTCGTACAGAAGAATAACTTCTTTCTTTTTTCTTTTTAAAAGAGCAGCTTTATTTTTTTATTTTTTTATTGGATATTTTCTTTATATTTCAAATTTTATCCTATTTCCTGTTTAGTCCTCTGAAAAAACTCTTCCACTCTCCCACTCTCCTCTCCCCCTTCCCCCTGCTCACCAATCCACTCACTCCAGCTTCCTGACCCTGTCGTTCCCCCACACTGGGGCATACAGCCTTCATAGGACAAAGGGCCTCTCCTCTCATTGATGTCCAGCTAGGCCATTCTCTGCTGCATATGCAGCTGAAGCCACGAGTCCCACCATGTGTGCTCATTGGTTGGTGGTTTAGTCCCATGGAGCTCTGGGGATACTGGCTAGTTCATATCGTTCTTCCTCCTATGGGGCTGCAAACCCCTTCAGCTCCTTGGGTCTGTTTTCTAGCTCCTTCATTGGGGATCCTATGCCCAGTCCAATGGATGGCTGTGAGCATCACATCTGTATTTGTGAGACACTGGCAGAGCCTCTCAGGAGAGAGCTATATATATCAGGCTCCTGTCAGCAAGTACTCGTTGGCATCCACAACAGTGTCTAGGTTTGGTGACTGTAAATGGAATGGATCCCCAGGTGAGTCAGTCTCTAGATGGTCATTTCTTCAGTCTCGACTACACACTTTGTCTCTGTAACTCCTTCCATACTCAATAAAATTCTCACAAACCAAATCCAAGAACACAGCAAAATGATCATCCATCATGATCAAGTAGGCTTCATCCCAGGGATGCAGGAATGGTTTAATATATAGAAATCCATCAATGTAAACCACTATATAAACAAACTCAAGGACAAAAACCACATGATCATATCATTAGATGCTGAGAAAGCATGTGACAAAATCCAACACCCCTTCATGATAAAAGTCTTGGAAAGATCAGGAATTCAAGGCCCATACCTAAACATAGTAAAAGCAATATACAGCAAACCAGTAGCCAACATCAAACTAAATGGAGAGAAACTTGAAGCAATCCCACTAAAATCAGGGACTATACAAGGTTGCCCACTTTCTCCTTATCTATACAATATAGTGCTTGAAGTCCGAGCCAGAGCAATTAGACAACAAAAGGAGATCAATGGGATACAAATTGGAAAGGAAGAAGTCAAAAATATCACTACTTGCAGAATATATGAGAGTATACTTAAGATTCCATCAGAGAACTTCTAAACCTGATAAACAACTTAAGCAAAGTGGCTAGATATAAAATTAATTCAAACAAATCAGTGGCCTTCCTCTACACAAAGGATAAACAGGTTGAAAAAGAAATAATAGTCACAAATAATATAAAATATCTTGGTGTGAATCTAACTATGCAAGTGAAAGATCTGTATGATAAGAACTTCAAGTCTTTGAAGAAAGAAATTGAAGAAGATCTCAGAAGATGGAAAGATCTCTGATGCTCATGGATTGGCAGGATTAATAAAGTAAAAATGGCCACCTTGCCAAAAGCTATCTACATATTGAATGCAATCCCCACCAAAATTTCAACTCTATTCTTCATAGATTTAGAAAGAGCAATTCTCAAATCCATCTGGAATAACAAAATACCCAGGATATTGAAAACTATTATCAACAATAAAAGAACTTCTGTTGGAATCACCATCCCTGACCTCAAGCTGTACTACAGAGCAATTGTGATTAAAAACTGCAGGGTATTGGTACAGTGACAGGCAGGAACATCAATGGAATAGAATTGAAGACCCAGAAATGAACCCACACACCTATGGTCACTTGATCTTTGACAAAGGAGCTAAATCCATCCAATGGACAAAAGATAGCACTTTAAACAAAAGGTGCTGCCTCAACTGGTGGTTAGCATATATAAGAAGGTAAATCGACCCATTCTTATCTCCTTGTACAAAGCTCAGTTCCAAGTGGATCATATAAAACTAGATACAAGCTTGGCATGGTGGCACATGGCTTTAATCCCAGCATTTGGGAGGCAGAGACAGGCAGATTTCTGAGTTTGAGGCCAGCCTGGTCTACAAAGTGAGTCCAGGACAGCCAGGGCTACAAAGCAAAACACTATCTCAAAAAAAAATACAAACAAACAAACAACCCCCCCCAAAACCAAACCAAACCCAAACAAACAAAAAACAAACAAAAACCAAAAACACAAAAAACAGAAACAATGAAACTTATAGAATACAAAGTGGGGAAGAGCCTTGAAGATATGGGCACAGGGGAAAATTTTCTGAACAGAACATTAATGGCTTGTGATGTAAGATCAAAAATCGACCAATGCGATCTCATAAAATTGCAAAGCTTCTGTAAGGCAAAGGATACTGTCAGTAAGACAAAAAGGTCACTAACACATTGGGAAAAGATCTTTACCAATCCTACATCTGATAGAGGGCTAATATCCAATATATACAAAGAAATCAAGAAGTGTAGTGACTCCAGAGAAACAAATTACACTATTAAAAATATGGTACAGTGCTAAACAAAGAATTCTCAACTGAGGAATATTGAATGGCTGAGAAGCACCTAAAAAAATGTTCAGCATCTTTAGTCATCAGGGAAATGCGAATCAAAACAACCCTGAGGTTCCACCTCACACCAGTCAGAATGGCTAATATCAAAACCTCAGGTGACAGAAGATGCTGTAGAGGATGTGGAGAAAGAGGAACACTCCTCCATTGCTGGTGGGGATTTCAAGCTGGTACAACCACTCTGGAAATCAGTTTGGCGGTTCCTCAGAAAAATGGACATAGTACTACCTGAGGACCCAGCAATACACTCCTGGGCATATACTCAGAAGATGCTCCAACATGTAAATAAGGACACATGCTCCACTATGTTCATAGCAGCCTTATTTATAATAGCCAGAAGATGGAAAAACCCCAGATGTCCTTCAATAGAGGAATGGATACAGAAAATTTGGTACATTTACACAATGGAGTACTATTCAGCTATTAAAAACAATGCATTTATGAAATTCATAGGCAAATGGATGGATCTGAGTATATCCTGAGTGAGGTAACCCAATCACAAAAGAACACACATGATATACACTCACTGGTAAGTGAATATTAGCCCAGAAGCCCAGAAGCTCGGAAAAACCAAGATACAATTCACAAACCACATGAAACTCAAGAAGAAGGAAGACCATAGTTTGGATACCTCTATCCATCTTAGAAGGGGGAAACAAAATTCCTATTGAAGGAGTTAAAGAGCAACTTTCTTGAAAAAATATGCAACATGAAGAAATATGATATTAGCATTCTACACATTAGATCTGTACATTAAACATTAGGAAGAAATAGCTTTGAAGTTTCTAACTATCCCTTTTAAAAAGAATTTAGTCTTAATTTTAACAATATTCTCTGTAATTGGCATCACTTCTAAATAAAAAACAATCACAGGCAAATAATCTCTACAGAAATAATTTCTCTCAATTTCTGTGATCATTTTATTTTGACTTTTCTGTGCTAATAGTGAATTGTTCAGCATCTATGTATGTCACTGGTATTATGCAAAAGGTAAGATATTCATTAAAAAAGAAAATGAAATATATTGTGTAAGAAACCAAGGGGAATTCATAATTAGAGTGTGTGAATTTAATGTATAAAACAGCAGAATGAATACTTGTCTGAGAACTCTTGGATTAGGGCATTCTCATGTAGACCAGTCTTGCTTTGAACTTACTGTGTGGTCAAGAATGAAGTCACACTTCTCATTCTTATGCCTCTGTCTGATCTTCAAAGACTACCAGCATGCATCACCAAACGTCATATCTGTAATGCTAGGCATTGGAACCAGGGATTCATGTATGGTAGGTAAGTGCTTTACCACAGAGCTCCATCACTAAATTAAAAAAAAAATGTTTTATCAAAGAATGCAGATTTTGTAATATAAAACAAGGATCATCACATCAAGGTTGGACAAGGGAAATGAACAGAAATGAAGGAGCCCAAGACAAGACTCAGTGACACACTCATTCACACACTCAAAATTCCCACAAAAAGACTAAACTGAAAGCTATACTATATATGCAGAGGACCTAGTCCAGACCTGTGCATGCCCTGTGCTTGCTGCTTCAGTTTTTTTGAGTTCTTATGAGTTTTACTCAGTTGATTTAGAGGGCCTTGTTCTCCTGGTGTCCTCCATACCCTCTGGAACTTGAACTCTTTCTTTCTCTCCTGTAGTGTTCTTTGAGCCCTAAGGGGAGGGATTTGATGAATACTTCCCATTTAGAACCAAGTGTTCCAAGACCTCTCTGTGTGCTATGTGTGGTTGTGGGTCTTTGTATTTGTTTACATCTGTTGCAGGAGGAAGTTTTTCTGATGATGGCTGAATAAAGAACTGATCTATGAGTGTAACAGAAATATCATTCACAGTCATTTTATCACTACTTTTTAAAAAGACCTGTAGTATTTGTTTTTACCCTAGGTCTCTGGGTGATCTAATCTCTGGATCTTGATCCGGGAGGAGTGGAAGGAGATATATTATATCCTCTATAATCAAGATATATTGTATGAGAAAATAATCCATATTAAATAAAGGGAGTAAAATAAAGATAAAGTTTAAAAATGTGGATATTTTAGAATTCATGTATAGAAAATCTGACAGAGATTCTATAGATTGGTTATATAGTCTGTAAAAGCAAAAATAGTACATTGTTCCTGTAAACTTTGGTTGATGGCTTAAGACCCTTCTCGTGCTTTTAGATAAAATTAGTGGAGGGATATGGTTGGCATTTGCTGGTAAATTTTATTGTAGTACGTATTTAGGGAACTACCTATTAAGTGAAAATGTTTGAAATAAGTAACAGACTTTAAGACAGTGTCTTACATTTAGTCTTTGTTTTTCATTTAATATCTAAGATGAGTCTTTCGTGATGAGAACATGAATAGTGGTATGGCAATGTATGACTGAAGTGGAGGAGGGAATGTTGGTCAGTTTCTGTTCTTATTCTATGCTATAGTTTTCATTATTTCTGTTTTCTGTATAACCTGGTCTTTTTCTGCTGGCATTTGGTTGCAAGTCCATTATCCTCAACTACTTTATCCTCTTTACCAAAGACATTTTTACCCACTTTCCTGTAATCTTACTAAGTTTTGACTTCAAGCTATTGTTCTTGAATTTTTAGTAAAATATGTTTTAACCTTAGTATTTTTAATCATTTTAGGCCATACTATCCTTAGTTAAGAGATGAACAGTTCTTATGCATTATAGGCCTCATGGCAAGTTTTCTGCTTTCTAGAGTTCAGGAACACCTTCAGCAGTACCAGTTGGGATAACCAAAAATGCCTTCAGACATTGCTCATTCAGGGGCAGAATTACCACAGTTGAGAGCCAGTGATGAAGGTGGGTCGATGAGAACTTTGTGTAGATATACATTTCATCTCATTAATAGTTTGAGAGAAGGGAAGGTTAGGACAGTGCATTCAATCTCCATCAGGTTTTTGTTGTTGTCCCTTAAATATTAGAACTATGCTTCTGCTTCTTGCTTTTTGCACATGTTTTCTGTCACCTGTAATACTCTCAAATATCATCACAGGAATCATTGCCTCCCTTTACTGAGAAAATGTCATTTCAAGATTTCAAGATGTCATTCCTAATGTAAAACAGCAGTAGCAGCAACACCAATATGAACACCTTCACCCAGTGATTTGTTTAAACAACAAAACTCTTCCATTCTCCAATCAAGGGACTATGGATCTTCCTGCATATGAGTCTTCTCATTGCTGGGGTCTTGTCCTTTTTTTTTTTTTTTGGTTTTGGTTGATGGACAGAAAAAAGAGAGCATTTGGGACTTTGTGTGTGTGTGTGTGTGTGTGTGTGTGTGTGTGTGTGTGTGTGTGTGTGAAAGCAGGTCTAAAAATTGCTCCTCTTCTTTTTCCTCCTCCCTCTTTGTACGAGATAAGAAAGATTTTTGAAATTGCTTAGTCCACTCACTCATTGTAGACATAGTAAATGGTGAGGAAACTGGTAAGTGTTTATATTCATATTATAATTACAGGAGCACCAAATAAAGAAAGGTGCCAAGGCCACTTAGTCTATTCCTTTAGTCCTGCAAGCAAAAAAAAAAAACAACAAAAACCCAACAACAAAAACTTCCAAAACCAAAAATACCCTAGACCTTGTGCCATTCACACATTTTGTACTGTTTCATACTGGTTCTTTCCATGGAGATTATTTCTATGTAGTTAATTTCAGTGGACATTTATTTTGTTCTAATTGTAGTCACATCATCAGCAAATAAACAAATGAGGACATAACTGCTCCTAGATATAGTTGAGGAGAAAGTTTTATTGTAGAAATGAAAGATAGCACAGCCAGCAGCATTGGGCGTGAAGAAGGCCTTGGGGAAGCAGAAGAGGGGAAGGGTGGGGGTCAAATGGAAAAAGAGAGAGCCAGGAAGGGAGTGATCCAGGAGTCAAGAAGGCGAGGGGGTGTGTAGTCGAATTGGCTGAAGTTATAAAGGAAAGAGAAGTTTAGGGAAAGGAAGCTGAAGCCCAGTCCCTGGGGGTAGAGGTCTAGTGTAAGGGCAAGGTGGGAAGTACGGGAAGGAGCCCCAGCTACAGAGTGAGACTTGTTCTGGCTCTCACCCTGGACAACTGTCAGACCTGACAATGTCCTTACCTGGAAGAAGATGTGTTAGATGTCAGGAGATGTCTACTTAGGAGAAGAATGGAAATGAATTTGCTTCAAAGTGTGTCATATTTACCAAAACGTATTTATAATTATTACACCCAAATTCTTCAACTCTGATCAGATCAGTATACAAAGCTTTGAAACTTTATCTGATCAAGAAAAAGTTCTTCATGTAGTATTGTGATTTCTCTTAAATATTTGCAATACTAATTTTCTTAGGGTTTATTTATGTGAAGAGACACTGTGACCACAGCAACTCTTATAAAAGAAAAAATTTCTGCAGGATCTCTCCAATGCTTGGCTGTGGGTCTCTACATCTGTTTCCACCAGTTGCTGAATGAAGTCTCTCTGTTGACAATGGGGGTAGGCACCAATTTATAAATATAGCAGAGTATCATTAAGACTAATTTCATTGACTTATTTTCCAGTTGTGTTTGGTCCTATCCTACGTCTCTGGGCTGTACAGTCTCTGGTTCTTGGCTTTCTTGGCAGTATCAGGTGTGGGCCTCCCTCTCATGGAGTGGACCTCAAGTTGGGAAGGATTGTTGGAGCCAAAGGAGTCCAGGACAGCACAGGAAAACCCCAAAATATCAATTAAATTGGCCTCATAGGGGCTCACAGAAGCTGAACCTTTCAACCAGGGAGTCTGCATGGGAGTGACCTTGGTCCTTTGCATATAGGTTACAGTTGTATAGCCTGGTTTTCTTGTGGGACTCCTAATAATGGGAGCAGGGGTTGTCTTTGGCTTTGTTGCCTGGATTTAGGACTCTTTCTTCCTATTGAGTTTCCTCTTTCAGCCTTAATAGGGAAGGAGGTGCCTAGTCTCACTACAACTTGATATGCTTTGACTGTTTGATACCCATGGGAGGTCTGCTCTTTTCTGAAGAGAAAGGGAGGAAGAGTAGGGCATGGTAGGGGGATTGGGGAGATGGACTGGAAGGAGAGGAGGGAGGGGAGACTGCAGTCAGGATGTAAAACTAATGAATGAATGAATAAACAAATTAGATAGCTATCTAGCTAGATAAGGTAAAGGAAAATATTTAATTTTTCTGGCTTACAGTTTCAGAGATTTAGCCCATTATTGTCATGGCAGGAAGCATGGTGGTATGCAGGCAGACATGGTGCTGGAGAAGGATCTGAGAGCTCTATACTAGGATCCTCAGGCAACGTGAAGGAAAAGCAGTGCCGAGCCTGACATGATCATCTGAGACCTCAGAGTTTGCCAAAGAAAGCATACTTCCTCCAACATGACCATGCCTCCTAATGTTGCCACTCTCTAAACGCTTATGAGGGCCAGTCACTCAAACCACCACACTAATACACTAATTCATCACAACTTGGCGTTCTTTAAGCCATATTTCCTTCATGAGTTGAATCAACATTTGCATGATATATATATATATATATATATATATATATATATATATATATTCAGGATATACCATTTATCTTCATTATTTGGCCTAACTGTATTGGTTATAAAAATTGCTTGGGTCTTGAGTTTGATATTTATATGCTTGTGACTAATGGCCTATCTCTGAAACCTCCCCAAGAATTATGATAAGGACTTATTTTGTCTCAGCCTTGAATAAAAATAAACCCATTTGATTAATGAATTTTTCCAAGTAAATATAGAGAATTTAATTTCAACATATATGAAGTTTGTCATTTCTTTATTTTTATCATCTTTTCTTTCATTGTAATCAATCACCACTGATACATTTGTAAGAGAAATGTACTACTCAAAACCTCATTAAGCCTTCCATTTTACTTTTCTCTAACAAAAGCTTATCTTATTCTCCTCCTTTGTACATATCAGATGTTTATTACCTCTTTAATCTCCATTTTACAACATGCAATCATATATATACATGTGTATATATATATATATATATATATATATATATATATATATATATACAATTTTTATATACTTATTTACTTCACACCCCTACCTACACTCTGACGGCTATACTAATTTTATTTCTGGATGCCCAGCACCCAGAGTACTCAGTGGTTGCTGAGAGAGATCAATGAGATCCACCAGCAATTTTGAAGCATCTACAATTTGCAAAACACTGCTGGAACTCTTTGAATATTGAATCTGGCAAAAATAGATTAGGAATACTAGCCAGATGTTGTTTTTAAGGGTTCTGTTTTTAGGCTCTAAATTAAAAATTCATTTAGAAGTACAGGTCTAATTTGGGAACCAGAATGCAGTTGTAATTTGACAAGATAACGTATGTAAGTCTTCCAAGGGCTTATCCATCACCACTGCCTTCTGAAAGAGTTCAGTCTGTGTGGAAGAACAGTTTCTGAGCCTGTGTGACAGGCAGAAACACCCCAGACTTCTTGCTCTTCTAGCTTGCCTCACTACTTGACCAGTTACCACCACATGCTTCCATAGAAGCTGCCTTCTCATTTTCTTTCTGTGATGAATATGGGTGTCTACATTAATACTAATTAAACTAAAATATATTTATTTCCATTATGACTAACATACAAGTAGAAAATATTTAAGTTCTTTACTGAAGAGTGAGCATTAATGAATACAAAATTAACTAGTATGAAATTGAGGAAGTGTAATATGGTCCTGTGTAAGACCAAAGTATAAAAGTCCTTTATTACCAAACACTAGGGAATTAGATACACATTACTCTTTCAGGGAAAAATTAACCAAGCACTTATTCTGTAAAGCTGTGGGATATTCTAAAATAGAAGTTGTAAAACTTTAGCTTTGATTAATTTGGGCTGACATATAGTCATAACTACTACAAAGTAACCAAGAAAGAATTCAACTTTAGGTCTGTATTTCTTCCAATCTTATGGCACTTAATATACTGTTTGTACTTGGAGAAACAGGATATTTCTTATTACATATTTTATTATTTATTGTAACTCTTTACTATATGCTTGGCATTTCAAGGGTGTTAATATTCTTTTACTGAATGACAGATTGATTTACAGCTTATGGACCTTGTATATTACCATTAGTTCTAGGTACCAAATAGGATGTTCACAGGATCTTTAGTGCACATTCAGTATTGAAGCATTCTGTGGTTAGTTGTTAAAAAATAGATCTCTCATTTGTGTTGTAGATGTATATGCCTAGAGAGAATTGGGACACATGCATTTCACAAATTTGTTTGAGAAATGAATTATTGGTATATAATTTGTAAACCTATCTACAGCATCAACAGATGAATACACAGTTTAAAAAATTCTAGAAAGAAGCTATATAATGGGTGTTACTTCACTGATATTAAAATTCTCACAAATTAGGTACAGAGGCACATGTATGTAATCCTTGTACTTGTGAGGCTGAGGCTGGAGGATTGAGAATCTAAGGGTTACCTGGGTTATGTGGTTGATAAGAGAACTTGTATCAGAAAGACAGGAAATAGCTAATGTGTTAGTTCACATCTTTAACCCCAGAACTGAAGAGACAGAAGCACGTAAATCTCTGTGAGTTCAAGGCACTCCTGTTTACAAAGTGAGTTTCAGGCCAGGTTAGCCAGGGCTACATGGTAAGATCCTATCTTAAAAACAAAAAACAAAACAAAACAAAACAAAACAAAAGCAACAAGAAACAATAAAATGACTAAAGCATATATAAATAATTTTAAAAAAAAAAATCCAAAGAAATAACTCTCCTAAATCATTCTTAACCAGAACTTTCAGTATTATTGACAATTTGTGATTAGTAGGCTGACCCTCATCTTTAATGTAGTCTGTAACCAGAACTGTGAATCTCTGGAAATAAGGTATAAAATGACAGACTCTGCAGCTGCACTTCTACACTGAAGTAATTAGTTTCCTATTCGAAAGTAATTTTTTTTGGGGGGGGGGGCTGGGAAATGTAAAACATGATGATGTATATTAGGGTAAAATTTAATTAATAGCCAAGTTTCTTTATTCTGAGTGATGAGTTGCTTATACCCTTTGTGTGGAGTAGTTTCAACATAAAAATAAATCAAAGTGTGCTTTAGTTACATCCATCAGCAGTATAACCCATTTAAGTGTCAAAATTCTACACAGCTCTAACATCTATTTCTAGTTGTCTCAACAGTCCTATTTATTAGTCTGAAATAAGATATTAATTACCACATTATCTCACCAGGTACATGCTACATTTAACAATACAAATCTTTCCTCATATCCCCAAATATGCTCATAGTTTATTTCTAAATATTCATTTTCTATGTTGTTATTTTTATAAATCTGTAGAACCAACATCATCAAGGTATATGATAACAATTTTTAAGGTTAGTATTTGCTTCTTTAAAGGTAAACTTTTAACTATTTTATTTAAATGTTCTGTCCTAACTTTCTTAAACTAAAAGAAAATCACTTTTTGTATCTATGTTTAGAGAAAAATATGTTGCACAAAATGATAATGAGGGCATATTTATATATAATGGAAGAAAATGCTACAGTATTCAGTGTTCATTTCAAGGAAAAGGCACGATCCACGGCTTCTTCAGGGATGTTAAGTGATCCCTTTTCTTGTCTGAGTTCTCTCTTATACTCTATAGAACTTAATCATCTATTCTTTTGATAATTATACATATTTGATAATATACATGTTTCAACAATGATGTCTATGATAGTAATAATAACAATCTACTTACTGAAGGAGAGTTGAATTCTAGGTTATTCACACATATTTTCTGTAACTCTCAGGAAAACATTTTAAGAAAACAGGCCCAGTATGGTTAAATTATGTAACAAAGGTCATACTAAAGCAGATATCTGAATTAAGTGATTTCAATTTTTCAAATTTGTGTGCTATTAAAATCCAAAGTCATACTACAAATTATTAATGTCGTGCCTAAATGTAGAGCAATAATTCAGAGTTGGAATTTGAAAATCTGTATAAGACAAGTTTTAGGCAAAGTATGAATAACTACAGAAGTCAGGAACTCAGAAGTTATTTTATAGCAATGAGAGCTGTTATTTGGAGTTATTTTATACTTCTTTAATTGTCAGTATTTTTATAATTTCATATGCACATAAAGTGTTTGAGAGATATTTCCTCATTCATGTGTTCTTGTCTTCTTTTTGTTTTCTTCATTAATTATTTATTCACCTTACATCCCAATATCTATCTCTCCTCCTCCCAGGCTCCCCTCACACTTCCTCCCACATTCCCCCTACCTTTCTCCTCTGAGCCCCCACGGGGTATCAGCCCATGCTGGCACATCAAGTCACTGCAGGACTAGGGGCATCCTCTCCCACTGAGGCCAGACAAAGTGGCTCAGTTAGAGGAACAGGATCCACAGGTAGGCAACAGATTCAGGGACAGCCCCTGCATCAGTTGTTGGGGGACCTGCATGAAGAACAAGCTGCACATCTGTTTCTATTATGCAGGGATTGGTGGTGGTTAGGTCCAACCCATGCTCACTCTTTGGTTGGTAGTTCAGTCTCTGGAAGCAATCAAGGGTCCATGTTAGTTGAATTTTTTGGTCTTCCTGTGACATTCCTATCTTCTTTAGGTCCCTCAATCCTTCCCCCAACTCTTCCTCAAGACTCCCTAGCTCCATCTAATATTTGGATGGAGATTTTCCCATCTGTTCCATTAGCTGCTGGTTGGAGCCTCTCAGAGGATTAAGCTAAGATTCTTTTTGCAAGCATAACAGAGTATGATTAATAGTATCAGGGACTGGTTCTTGCCCATGGGATGGGTCTCAATATGGGGCAGTCATTAGTTGGCCATTTCCTCCATCTCTGGTCCATCTTTGTCCCTGCACCTTGTAGGCAGGGCACATTTTGGGTCTAAGTGTTTGTGGCTGGGTTTCTGTCATCCCTTTAGGAGTGGCCATTTCAGGCTTCACGTTCCCGATAGCCAGGAGTCTCAGCTAGACTCACCTCCATAGCCTCCCTCTCTGTGTCCCTCTATCCCTGTCCAAGGTCTCTGGCATGTCCTCGAGATGCCCTACCCCTAATCACAGCTCATTTCTGTTATCTGCCCTACTTTCCCTAGCCCCGGCTCTCCTGATACCCTGCCCCATTCCCACCCATAATCCCTTTTCCCATGCATTTCTCTATCTCCACCCACCTCCAATATCTAATTTATTTGTCCTTCCGAGAAAGATTCAAGCATTCACCCTTGGACCCTCCTTGTCAATTGGCTTCTTTGGGTTTGTGGATTGTAGCATGGTTACTCTGTACTTTATGTCTAATATCCACTTATAAGTGAATACATACCATGCATGTCCTTTTGAGTCTGGATTAGCTTACTATTAGAACTATTTTCTAGTTTTCCCCATTTGTTTGCAGAATTCATAATGTGTTTGTTTTAATAGATGAGTAGTATTCCATTGTGTAAATGAATCACATTTTCTTTAATCTGTTGTTCAGTTGATGGCATCTGGGTTTTTTTCCAGTTTCTGGCTATTATAAATATAGGTGCCGTGAACATAGTTGAGAAAGTAATCTTGTGGGATGGTGGAGCATTTTGGGAGTATATACCCAGGAATAGTATAGCTGGATCTTGAAGTAGAACTATTTCCAATTTTCTGAGAAACGCCCAAATTGATTTTTTAGAGTGGTTGTAAAAGTTTGCACTCCCACCTCCAATTTAGGAGTGTTCCCCTTACTCCACATCCATGCCAGCATGTGCTGTCCTTTGAGTATTTGATCTTAGCTATTCTGATGGGTATAAGGTAGAATCTCAGGGATGATTTGATTTGCATTTCCTTGATGACTAAGGACATTGAACATTTCTTAAAGTGTTTCTTGGCTATTAGATATGCCTGTGTTGAGAACTCTCTGTTTAGCTCTGTACCCCATTTTTAATCTGGGTTATTTGGGTTGTTGGTATCTAACAACAACAACTTCTTCTTCTTTCTCCTCCTCCTCCTCCTCCTCCTCCTCCTCCTTCTTTTTGTTTTTCGAGACAGGGTTTCTTTGTGCAGTTCTGGCTGTCCTGGAACTCGCTTTGTAGACCAGGGCCTCGAACTCAGAAATCTGCCTGCCCCTGTCTCCAAAGTGCTGGGATTAAAGGCGTGCACCACCACCATCCGGCTGGTATCTAACTTCTTAAGTTCTTTATATACTTTGGATATTAGTCCTCTGTCAGTTGTAAGATTGGGGAAGATCTTTTTTCCAATCTATAGTTTGTCCTATATTGTGTTCTTTGACTTATAGAAGCTATTCAGTTCCTTTGGGTCCCATTTATTGTTGATCTTAGTGCCTGAACTATGGGTGTTCTGTTCAGGAAGTTACTTCTTGTAACAATGAGTTTAGTTATTCCCCACATTCTGTTCTATTTGATTTAGTGTATCTGTTTTTACGTTGAGATATATGATCCACTTGAACTTAAGTTTTATGCAGAATAAATATGGATCTATTTTGCATTCTTCTACATTCAGATATCCAGTTAGATCAACACAATTTGTTGGAAATATTTTCCCCTTTCCATGATATGATTTTGGCTTCTTTGTCAAAAAATTAAGTGTATGTAGGTGTGTAGATTTATGTCTGGGTCTTTGATTTGATTCCATTGATCCACCTATGGCCATTTTCACTATGTTAATACTACAGATCCATGAGAATGGGAGATCCTTTCATCTTCTGATATCTTACTCAGTTTTCTTCTCCAGAGACTTGAAGTTACTGTCATATAGGTCTTTCACTTGCTTGGTTAGAGTTACTTCAAGATATTTTGTATTATTTGTGGCTATTGTGGAGGGCACTGCTTCCCTAACTTCTTTCTCAGCTCATTCATCATTTGTACAAAAGAGAGCTACTGATTTTTTGAGTTAATTTTGTATCTAGCCACTTTGCTGAAGTTGTTTATCAGCTTTAGGCATTCACTTGTAGAATTTTTGGAGTAACTTTATGTATATTATCATATTATTTGTGAATACCAGTACTTTGACTTCTTCCTTTTCAATTTGTTTCTCCTTGATCTCTTTTGTTGTCTTATTGCTCTAGGTAGAACTTTAAATACAAAATAGAAACAGAAGGAACGTAGCCAAACTTATGTATGAGGCCACAGTCATTCTGATACCTAAACAACATAAAGACTCAACATAGAATTCCCTTTCAATTTCCCTTACGAATGTTGATGTAAAAACACTCAGTAAAATTCTCACAAACCAAATACAACAACACATTACCACTATGATCAAGAGAGTTTTGAAATTATGAGCAAAATAAACATTTCATTCCTCAAGTTGCTCAAATGTGTATTTTGATTAAATTTATATAAAATAACTGACACAATAATCAACCATAATGTGGGATTATTATTTCTTATTGTTTATGTCTGTGCCAATTATTACATTTTTGCAGTTTATTTTGTCTTTATTTGATCTCATTATATCATATATGTTTATCATAGTAAAATATAAATTTAAAGCACCGGGAGTTGGAGAGATGGTTTAGTGATCATGTGGACTGGCTTCTTTTCCAGAGGATCCATTACCTCTTTCTGTCATCTTCTTGAACCAGGTCCACATGTATTTTATAGACATACATGCAAAGTATACATTAAGTATAAATTAAGTACATAAAATTGTAAAGTACTGTTTGTTCATTTGCTAAATTTAAAATAAAAATAGTCTATGCTTTCAGCAAGTAACAAAAGTTTTCAACAATAAAATAAAATTTAACTCCTAAAAGTCTCTTTAAATTTTTTCACAAATCAGGAAATACTTACAAGTCATTGACATTTTACAAAGCATTTCATAACATTTGGGATGGAGAGGCAGAAAGTGTAAGTAAAAGGTAGGATATTTGTCACTTTTAATATGATAGTTCATGATCATTAGAGGGAGAAATTTATTGGAAAAATAATTCTGAAATAAAGTTATATACAATGATACAATGTGCTATATGAACACAAAGGAATATCTGTTTTTTATCTGGGAAAGATAAGGCAGTACTTCCTAGGGGAGATTATAGCCACAGCGTGAATAGGACTTTCCACAAGAAAAGCAGGGTATGTGTGTATCTAGTCATACATGGATTTACTATAAACAGAGTCCTTTCAAGTACTGACTGACAGAGCAGCTTGACAGTGTTGTTGGTGACATGCATGATTTTTCTAAAATTATAGTTTCTTTTAAATAAAATTATGAACAAATTAAATGCAAATTTTCTTGAGTTTTATTTTAGTTGTAGTTAGAAAAAAATTGTAAAATTCTTTGTATTTGTATGCAAACAGAGATGGGTTATAAGTTCACATAATTGCAAATGAACTTATTAAATAAATTAATATCTGGTATTGCATTTGGAGGTCATATAAGATTCTCTTCTTTTTAGTACACCTGTTATTCCCGGCTCCTACAAAGTAGATACCATCAATGTTAGTCTGTTTCATTTAAACAAACTAAAATGCTACAAGTTTATAAAGTAATCACTGTACATTCTGTTTTCATTAATAGTCTATTCCAGAGAATTTAGACATGCTACAGATGTGTTCTGTTCCAGACTGCAGCATGAAAATGAATATCTCAGTAAAGTCATCTACAATATTTTTGTTTTCAGTGCCTTAGAAATGTTTATTTTTATATCATTTTTAATGTGCCACTCATTTGTAATATATGTGTGTGTGTTAAATTATTTTATTACTAAAAATGCTAGCAATAATCTGAGTCTTAGTAAGCTGCAATGTCTGTGTGGGAGATGTTTGGCCTCTGGTGATGGATGCTGAGTGATTATGAGCACATGGTGGAGGCTAAAGTTTGTGTGGCTCTGCTAGTTTCTTAAGTAAGGCAACTGAAATCTGTTACACTGATCAACTCGTGTTAAGATTTCTTGTCAGAAATGGTAGCACTTACCCATAATCTCAGCATGTGAGAGGCTGAGGCATGAGGAGTTTGAGACACTCTGGGCTAGGGAGTCAGTATATGTCTCCAACAAACAAAACAAGAAAACATGAAACAAAATATCATCATCAGAATAGATATCTCTGTAGAATGCAGTCTGTTGCTACCATGTTGCCCAGAGTAAAACTCTAGAAATCGT
Source organism: Mus pahari (assembly GCF_900095145.1). NCBI lineage: Eukaryota > Metazoa > Chordata > Mammalia > Rodentia > Muridae > Mus > Mus pahari. Next base: position 61,217,919 of record NC_034595.1, read on the forward strand.
AACACGGGTATTAACTGCTGATGCACTGATCTAAATTATTAGTTTTTATTTCAGTGATGTTTATAAGCTTTCATCAAAGCAGATTCTGACCCAGGCATGATGGCATATGCCTTTAATCCCAGCACTTTTGGTAGGCAGAGGCAGGTAGATCTCTGTGAATTTGAAGCCAGCTTGGTCTACATCGAAATTTCTAGGACAAACAGTTTGAGACTTTGTCAAAAAAAAATCCATAAACATAAAGTAGATTCCATCTCAAGAAACGACATCTTTTTCTTATCGTTTAGAATGAAATCCTCATTTCTACAGATTTTGTCTCACTGACTACATTAGGCAAGTCTGGTGGATGCATTTTTACAATTGAGGTGTCTTCTTCCTTTTTGATTCTTAATTAAAAATATGTAATATGATTATTCTCATATCTGCTCATTTTTCCATCTGTCTCTTTAGTTTTTTTTAGGTAGCATATTTTATTGGGATATATTCATTGTACATAGTACTGGTTTTAATAAGTATATTTTTATACACTTATATCTTGAGAATTATATTCTTACCCTAGTTTACTTTTTGTTGCTGTGATAAAACACTGATCAAAACTGACTTAGGTAGGAAAGTCTCAGTCTATAATGGAGTGATATTAGAACAGGAACCCAAATAGGAACAGAGGGGCAGAATCTGAAGCAAGACTGTGGAAGAACACTTCTTATTTGTTTGCTTCCCATGGATTGCTCAGCTTACTTTTTATATAACCCAGGACTGCCTGTCCAGTGGTGGCACCCTGCTAAGTAGACAGGGTCTTTCCACATCAATCATCAATCAAAAAAATGCACAGGGACCCCAATGGAAGTGTTAGGGGGAGGACTGAAGGAGCTGAAGGAGCCTTATCTGGCATCAATGGGAGGGGAGCCCTTGGTCCTGTGAAGGCTTGATGATCTAGTGTAGCAGAAGGCTAGGGTAGTGAGGCAGGAGTGGGTAGGTGGTGGGGGGAGCACCCTCATAGAAGCAGGGTAATGAGGGATGGCATAGGGGATTTGCAGAGGAAAAACAAGGAAATGGGGATAACATTTGAGATGTAAATAAATAAAACATCCAATTAAAAAAGCAAATACCCCACTTGGCTGCAGGCCAGTTTAATTGAAGCATTTTCTCAGTTGAAGTTTCTTTTTCCTGGACAACTCTAGCTCATGTTAAGTTGACAAAAAACAGAACAAGCCCTATACACCTCCCCTCTTATTTCTCCCCACTACTATCTCCAGTTAGTTTCCTATGTTCTACTCAACAGTTGAATAGACCATTTCTTTTCTTTTTTTTATTAGTTATTTTCTTTATTTGCATTTAAAATGTAATCCCCTTTCCTAGTTTCCCCTCTGAAAATCTTTATCCCCTCCCCCTCCTCCTTCTCTCCAACCCACCTACTCCCATTCCTGGCTCTGGCATTCCCCTATACTGGGGCATAGAACCTTCACAGGACCTAGGGCCTCTCCTCCCATTGATGACTGACTAGGCCATCCTCTGCTACATATGCAGCTAGAGCCACAAGTCCCACCATGTATTTTCTTTGATTGGTGGTTTAGTCCCAAGGAGCTCTGGGGGTACTGATTAGTTCATATTCAGCTCCTTGGGTACTTTCTCTAGCTCCTTCATTGTGGACCCTGTGCTCATGCCAATGGATGACTGTGAGCATCCACTTCTGTATTCATCAGGCACTGGCAGAGCCTCTCAAGAGACAGCTATATCAGGCTCCTGTCAGCAAGCTCGTGTTGGCATCTGCCATAGTGTCTGGGTTTGTTGGTTGTTTATGGGATGGATCCCCAAGTGGGGCTGTCTCTGGATGGTCATTTCTTCAGTCTCTACTCTGAACTTTGTCTCTGTAACTCCTTCCATGGGTATTTTGTTTCCCCTTCTAAAAAGGATTCTAAGCTTCTGGGCAAATATCCACTTATCAGTGAGTGCATATCATATGTGTTCTTTTGTGATTGGGTTACCTCATTCAGGATGATATCCTCCAGATTCATCCATTTGTCTAAGAATTTCATAAATTCATTGTTTTTAATAGCTGAGTAGTACTCCATTGTGTAAATATACCACATTTTTTGTATCTATTCTTCTTTTGAGGGACATCTGGGTTCTTTCCAGCTTCTGGCTATTATAAATAAGGCTGCTATGAGCATAGTGGAGCATGTGGAGCATCTTCTGGGTATATGCCCAGGAGTGGTATTGCTGGTTCTTCCGGTAGAACTATGTCCAATTTTCTGATTTCCAGAGTAGTTGTACCACCTTGCAATCCCACCAGCAATCGAGGAGTGTTCCTCTTTCACCACACCCTCGCCAGCATCTGCTGTAACCTGAGTTTTTGATCTTAGCCATCTGACTGTTGTGATGTAGAATCTCAGAGTTGTTTTGATTTGCATTTTCCTGATGATTAAGAATGTTGAACTTTTTTTTTTCAGGTGCTTCTCAGCCATTCAGTATTCCTCAGTTGAGAAATCTTTGTTTAGCTTTTAACCCCATTTTTTCATAGGGTTGTTTGCTTTTCTGGAGTCCAACTTCTTGAGTTCTTTATTTATATTGGATATTAGCCCCCTATATTATTTAGGTTTGGTAAAGATCCTTTCTCAATCTGTTAGTGGCCTTTTTGTCTTATTGACAGTGTCTTTTGCCTTACAGAAGCTTTGCAGTTTTATGAGGTCCCATTTGTTGATTCTTGATCTTACAGCACAAGCCATTGCTGTTCTGTTCAGGAATCTTTCCCCTGTGTCCATGTGTTCGAGGCTCTTCCCCACGTTCTCCTCTATAAGTTTCAGTGACTCTGGTTTTATGTGAAGGTCCTTGATCCACATAGACCTGAGCTTTTTACAAGGAGATAAGGATGGGTCGATTTGCCTTCTTCTATATGCTAACTGCTAGTTGAGTCAGCACCATTTGTTGAAGATGCTGTCTTCTTCCACTGGATGGTTTTAGCTCCTTTGTCAAAGATCAAGTGACCATAGGTGTGTGGGTTCATTTCTGGGTCATCAATTCTATTCCATTGATGGAACAGACCATTTTTTTAATGTTTAGATGTTCCACAATTTCCTATTGAATGCTGGATACCTACTGTAAAACATCAGAAAATTAGATAAACATTATTTACATTTCATTAGGTTCTTTGTGTAAATACTCATTTCAAGTTGGTGAAGACTTCAGCTGCCTTCAGCTTTTATTTCTTTCAGTTTATCACTGGTTTCAGATTCTTTTAGTGTTACCTTATGGAGACAAAAAATGTTGGCTGGGGAAATAAGAGCATTTTTCCTCTGTTTTATTCCACTATTTTTTCTTAGGTAATTGTGACACATAAAAGCTTTTTGTTTTAAAGATTTATTTGTATCACTTTAGTTATGTGTCCATATGTATCTGTATGTGGCTTTGCTCATATCCTGTAGTTGTCTGAGGAGGCCAGAGCCATTGGATCCCACCTAGGGTAGGTGGTAGTTAGCTACCCCTGTGGATGCTTGGATCCAAACTCTGGTCCTCTGTAAGAGCAATACATGCTCTATACTTCTGAGCAATGTCTCTATCCCCATACAAAGGCTGATATCCGTGTTTCTGCCCATACTATGAAAGCAGATTACCATTGCTTATTATATTCAGTGTGTGCTATCTTGGTTGAGAGAGTAGGACTACTTTCTCCCTGTACTCATGTACTCTCAGTTAGATGGGTCTATTTACCCTTCTTTTGGGAGGAAGTTCTCATGATCTTATGTACTTTTCCTTTAGTACAAAAATGCTTGGTGAGTTTTAATTAATCAAAGAATTCTTTTTTCTATCCTAGGCAAAAAAATATAAGCTAGAATCCTTGGCTCATGTCTATTTTTGTCTTTTCTACTTGTGTTGAAGAATTTTCTTTTATTATTTCCTTCCTAAAATGGCTCTCAGTTTTCCACTAAGTTGGTAAGGTTTTTGTTTTTTCCCCCATAGTGCAATATGGCCTTTTTTCCCTAAGAGATGCTGACAACGGTAGAATTTTATAAAATTTCTATAATATAGAGCCACTGTTCTTGTGCAGGCATATAGCACAAAGGACCTTTTTCTGAACTAGTGTCCTGGTCCTAAACTTTCTCCAAAATATCTGATAGACATTAAGGTAGCATATTTAAGCAGGTATGGATTGCTAGTGTGTCTGTGACTCCTACTGATTATATGTTCTGACAGTTCTTGAGTTCTTGTAACTGATCTTTAATTTTTTTTAAAAAAGTATTCTTTTTCTCATTTGTATAGGATTTAGTATTTTTTCTTTGTAGGTCTTGTAATATAAAATTCATCTCTTACAGCCCATTTTTAATTATCAAGTACTTATTTTTATTTAATCAAAATTTTTGCTTGACTTGCGGTCCCAGTTCTGTGGTAGAGTTGAGAATACTATGGTTTTGTGTTTTGCTCTGATTTTTCTTGTTGCCAGTAATGGACAATTCATTTTTCTGTATATTGAGTAGAATTAACTTCTGATTCTCTAAGCTCTTAGATTATTTTTGTAATGGAACATGTAGACCCTGTAGTGATATTTATAGAAGAATTGCTTAATTCACACTAAAGAAAAATATTTATTTATTTATTTATTTATATTATTATTTTCTTTATTTACATTTCAAATGCTATCCCTAAAGTTCCCTATACTCCCCCCTGCCCCTGCTCCCCTACTCACCCACACCCACTACTTGGCCCTGGCCTTCCCCTGTGCTGGGTCATATAAAGTTTACAAGACCAAGGGGCCTCTCTTCCCAATGATGGCCGACCAGGCCATCTTCTGCTACATATGCAGCTAGAGACTCGAGCTCAGGGGGTACTGGTTAGTTCATATTGTTGTTGCACCTACAGGGTTGCAGCCCCCTATAACTCCTTGGTTACTTTCTCTAGCTCCTCCATTGGGGGTCCTGTGTTCCATTCAATAGCTGACTGTGAGCATCCACTTCTGTGTTTGCCAGGCACTGGCACAGCCTCACAAGTGGCCGCTATATCAGGGTCCCTTCAGCAGAATTTTGCTGGCATGTGCATTAGTATCTGGGTTTGGTGGCTGATGATGGGATGGATTCCCGGATGGGGTAGTCTCTGGATAGTCCATCCTTTCATCTTAGCTCTAAATTTTGTCTCTGTACCTACATCCTTTCATGGGTATTTTGTTCCTTATTCTAAGGAGGAATGAAGTATCCACACGATGGTCATCCTTCTTGGTTTTCTTTTGTTTTGCAAAATGTATCTTGGGTATTCTAAGTTTCTGGGCTAATATTCGCTTATCAGTGAGTGCATATCTAGGGACTTCTTTTGTGATTGGGTTACCTCACTAAGGATGATATCCTCCAGATACATCCATTTGCCCAAGAATTTCATAAATTCCTTGTTTTTAATAGCTGAGTAGTACTCCATTGTGTAAATGTACCACAGTTTCTGTATCCATTCCTCTATTGAGGGACATCTGGGTTCTTTCCAGCTTCTGGCTATTATAAATAAGGCTTCTATGAACATAGTGGAGCATGTGTCCTTATTACCAGTTGGAAGATCTTCTGAGTATATGCCCGGAAGAGATATTGTTGGGTCCTCCGGTAGTACTATGTCCAATTTTCTGAGGAACCGCCAGATTGATTTCCAGAGTGGTTGTACAAGCTTGCAATCCCACCAGCAATGGAGGAGTGTTCCTATTTCTCCACAACCTCGCCAGCATCTGCTGTCACCTGAATTTTGAATCTTAGCCATTCTGACTGGTGTTCGATGGAATCTCAGGGTTGTTTTGATTTGCATTTCCCTGATGACTAAGGATGTTGAACATTTTTTCAGGTGTTTCTCAGCCATTCGGTATTTCTCAGTTGAGAATTCTTTGTTTAGCTCTGTACCCCATTTTTTAATGGGGTTATTTGAATAAGAAAAATATTTATGATGGATTACAATAATAGTTATTAATGAGTTCGCCTCCTCCTACTTTGTAGATTCTTCCCTTTCCTACCCTTTATCCTTCCTTAACCCCTTGGTTTCACCCTCTGTTATTGGATAGGAGAGAAAAATGGATAGAGAGGAAGAAGGATGAGAAAGAGATTCCTGGATAAAGTCAGGAATTTGAAAGGGGCTACATTATCATTAAACTACTTCCTGCTGATTAGGGAGTTCCTTGGGGCAAGTTTGAATTTTGCTGTCAAGATATCTATTTTTTTTTCTTCTTGTTTCTTCTTTGCACATGACTACTTAACAAGCCATGACCAACAGCAACCGTCACCAACCAACCAACCAACCAACATCCACCCCTGCTTCTCAGGCCTTAGCATTTATATATATTTCTGAAACATCCCTAGAATTCCAATCATCACACAATCACAGTGACTATCTACACATGGCAAAATCATGCCCTGCTAGAGCACGAGGAAAATCACAGTCAGCTGCTTTGGACAGTCTGAAGTAGCCCCAAATTCCACACATTGAATTAAAACAGAAACATTCTAAAATATTTCTATGTCTTTCTTTTAAGAAACCAAAACTCCAAAATTGTCACTACAATTCAGTCTCCTGAACATAGCTTAGATTTCAGTAGCAATGCTAGATAGCTTTAAATCTAAATATAGAACAACCTTGTTAAGATTAACTATTCTATTTCTCATTACTAGAGGTCCCAATGTTAGTGTATGAGAGAGCTAAGAATTCAAATGAACTTCAAATTATATCATATTATTAGATTTCTATTGCAAAATACACTTAGATAATCTGTTTAATACTAGTACTTTTTTGTTTATTTGTTTGTTTAAATAGGCAACGATATAGGAAATGAGGATGCCATTGGAGGCAATGTGAACAAATATGTAGTGCTTCCAAATGGATACTGTGGACAGCCCAAGAAAGGACATCTTACCTTTGATGCTTGCTTTGAAAGTGGTAAGTGTAGTAAAAAGCCTTGTTTTGAGTTTGTCTAAGAAGGCTGTTTTCTCATAATCTAATTCTGTCTGACCAATCATTGTGATTCAGTCCATTTAGTTTTTCACTATAATGGAACATGTTTTTTGGAGGAAAGTTAGTTATGAATGAATTAGCATTAAATTGGAAACATTGGTTTTTCGCTACTCTATTTTATTACATTTATAATAGTGGTGTTGCTATTTAGGAATAAAACTGGCATTATTTGGCAATGTTTTACATTTTAATTCTTTGAATGTCTACTTTATACTCCATGAGTTTGAGACAGTCATAGAACTTGGTCTTTTGGAAATAGGTTTCTCTCTCTCTCTCTCTCTCTCTCTCTCTCTCTCTATATATATATATATATATATATATATATATATATATATATATATATATATATATATATAAACAGTGAATAATTGATGATAGTATAAGATATGTCTATATCTATTACCAAGTATGATTTCACATAAACAAAAGTAAAAAGTAATCATTACAATTAGGAAACATTTGGACAAAACAAAAAACAGAACTAACAATTTCTCATATTTCAAAGATGTGTGAATTAGGCTGGAAATACTGGATTTTCACTGCTCTATATGATTAAATATGTAATAATGATATTGCTGTTTTGGAATAAAACTGGTGCTAATTGGCAATGTTATATGTTTTTCTTTGAATGTCTCCTCTGATTGGGTCATCAAGTTTTGATTGCATATTCCCATTTTATAGGAGTTGGCTCTTTATAGCTTTCAATGTTTTCAACTTCAATGTCTTTAGTGTCTTCTGGATAATGCATAATTAGTAACTAAGAATATTATGAAATATTAACAAAAATGAAAACAATTGTATTTACAAGTTAATTCTTGTTAATTTCTTTTAGGTGAATATATGTTTCTGTTTTTGCTTGTTTATCTGTCTCTCTTAAAGGATAGCCCATTGTCAATTACATGACAGTTCTTTGTACCTTGAAGATTTTTAATAGTAAATAAATGGAAATTTGTTTATGATGTATTTTTTTTATTTTAATTCCACACTATCTTTGTTTGATATGGCTGATGTACAAGACATTGTAAAAAGAATGGATTATGTGAACAGAAGTCATTGTTTCTTGATTTTGCTGGACAGAAACTGAGGTAAGGCTGTCACAGTGTTGTTTTCTACATACATTGTGTGGAGTCAAGTGTTCAATGATTATCCCCTAGCTTCTGGTGATTTGTTATTAAATTTTGTATTTGTTGACTTGTAGAAACACCCCAATTTTGAATTTTATCTTAATATGGTTTGGTATTTTCTATGTTTGTATATCCTCATTTTCCACTTTTTATGAAAATGTCAATCATTGTATTATGTGTACTTAAATAATTTCAAACTTGAGTACATGTCTCCCAGTAAAGTTATATTGTAAGACACTTGGGATAAAGGTTTCAATATGAAAATAAATTTTGAGAGGACACAACACACACAATGCTTTTCTTTTTGTTAAACTTGAATAATGTCCATAATTAGGAACAGTATTTTCTATATTTCTCAGGCTTGTAATTGTGCCTTTTCCTGGTTTCTACTTGATTGCCAAAATGTTACTTTTATTACTTTTACTTTAGTAAAGGACCCAATGGCCCTTTACAGTAAAGCCAATATTGTGAAAGTGGAAAATTTTCTTATTTTACCAATTGAGTGTTTTGATTTAGTTACAACCTGATAAAATACATATTTATTTTAAAGAGTGTCTTTTCCTTGGGAATAATCCAGATTTTTATACCTTGCCAGAAGGCTCAGTGTAGGAAATTTTCCAACACGACAACATAATTACTGAATTATTAATACCTGTTTTATAACATGCAGACAATTGGTTGTATCAATTGCATCTGTTGTAATATCCAGAAACAGAAACAGCCTCTCACACATTTAATCTGAGTCACTTGTTTCAATTTGGTTATTACATACGTTTAACTGTCATGGGAGAAACAGCAAACAGAGCCCTTTATTTGAATGTATACATAAAATACATGGAATGAGGTCTTAGAAATCTTATGTAAATTTACAAAAATGTATTTATTGATTTTCTGGGGTCCAGTTCTATGATGTAGATAAACCCCTTGGTCCTGTGAAGGCTTTATGCCCCAGTGTAGGGGAATGCCAGGGCCAGGAAGAGGGAATAGGTGGGTTAGTGATCAGAGGGAGGGGGAGAAAATAGGGGGTTTTCAGAGGGGAAAACAGCAAAGGAGATAACATTTGGAATGTAAATAAAGAGAATATCTAGTAAAAATTAATAAATAAAAATAAAGCATAAAATAATTCTTCCTAATGGACTCTCTTATATGTGAACAGCATTGCAACAACATATTCCACGAGAGTATAATTTGTAACATCTTTTCCATTAGACTGAGAGATATTGTTAACCATTTATTGGTGAACACAATCCAGCAGCCATTTAAAATAATTTGTTTGGCATATAGAGATTTTATATGATGTAGTTTAATTCAAGGATGTATTTAGGCTGTTTAAAACAGCATATAAGATTGGTTTTTCTTCTGGTCAGATCTTGTATTATACTTAGTTATGCTATAAACTCACTTCCAGGTATGTACAACCTTTTGACATTATGCTCCAACATTGCCATCTATGAAGTTCATTGTGTTCCACAATGTTCACACACACACACACACACACACACACACACACACACACACACGGTTGATACATTCAAACTAACATACATATTCCTTCACAGAAATACCCCTTTTATTAGAGCATTTAAATTCTATTTATTCACCAAAGTTCAAGTATATAAATTTTTTTTTCTTAGTGGTATACAATTCAGTGTAGAGTAACTTGTCTTTACAGTAGTATAGAGGTTCTTCTTTTCCCACAAAAGATATATGCTCTTCAGTGACCAAATGTTTTGTTATTTAAAAAGAGAACCTCTTCAGATGCATTTTGAACAGTTTGGTGGGGTTATATTGCAATATTTGTTGTTATTATATTGAACAAGAGGCTAGAGGTACACATGTATATGAGACAATGACCCAGTGAAGGTGGAGACAGAAATTTCATCAATGCAGATATAAGCCAAGGGATTATAAGGATTCATGACAACTATATTGCAGGCAGAATGAATTTATTACAGGAGACCAGAAAATTCATTATCTAGCTATATTTTTCAAAAGGTCCCAGAGGAGTTTTCTTTTACAACAGCAATAAAAATATACCAGTAGAATGGACATTAGTATCATTGAGAAATTCATGGATGTCTGTCTTCTGTCGACTAAAACTGGCAATAGAAGTTCTACATGAAATTTATTTCTCGTTTCCAAGTCTCAAAAGACAAAACAGGATTCCTTATGAATAGTTCTAAGTTTTGATAGTTCTTAACCCCTCTACTCCTAATTGTGGTGTCTGATTCTGATTACTCTCCAAGGAACCATCATAGGAGAGGGTTAGAATAGACTCCGGTATCTTAGCCTTAAATCTTTAGTTCTTATCAATAATCTCTTATCACGTTATAATTTTCTCCTAGTCTTATACCTTCAGAATATATTTACTGTTGTATGTCTCCTTTGCTTTTAATGTTACAAATTGGTTAGATCTTACAGACTAGGTAAAAGTTAAAAAAAATTGAGTATTTTAAGCTGTTTCCTTATGTAGAAGGGTCTTGCCTCACCTATTCCAAAAACTGACTCAAATTAATGATGTGGAAGTATCTCAGGTCCAATTTCTGAATAACACACTACCCAATAAACTAGTGACATATTGGACTTGAGACATGTCTCTTCAGTTAAAAGTGCTGGTTGCTTTTCTAGAGGACCAGGATTCAATTCACAGTACCCGTATGGTGGCTCACAAACACTTTTAAATCTATTTCTTAAGGATCTCATGTTCTCTTCTGCCATCCTTGAGAACCAAGTACTTATGTGGTGCACAGACCTATGTGCAGGTAAAACACCCATACACATTAAATAACATAATAAACATTTAAAAAGAAAATAGTGTTCTAAAATCATAATTTTATTTTATCATTGAGTTTGATGAGTCTAGTGTTCAGACGGAACATAATAGAAAATAAGTTGTCTTTGTTTCGCCGTGTTTAGGATCTCGGAACAGAAAACATTTATCTATTGAAATTAAAAGGTTGAGATCTAGGGATATTAGAAGACATAACCTCTCAGATATCTATCATTTGATATTAAATATCAGTATTAGAGCACTGTGTTTGTAGCTTATCCCTATGGCTTTAATTCTTCACAAAATGTTGAGTTGGTGTAATTGGACTGTGTATACAACACCATTGGAATTCAAATGTGTGTGTTACAGTGAGCTTGGTTTAAACAACATTTCTTTCTGTGAGTTATCTTGGAAATCAAATATGCAAATAAATAATTGCAAGCTCATGACAACTGCCTGATATGTATTAATATTAAACAAGATATGAGCAAAGATAATTCTCAGACTTCTGAACAACAGACATATGGGAGAACACATGATTATACTATTAGTTCATTATCAGTGTTTAGACTGTAACAATAAAATACTACAGATTTTGTGTATTAAATAATAAACATTTTTCCTTACAGATCTGGATGTTAGAAAATCTAAGATTGAGGTCCCTGGCAGATTCAGTGTCTGCTAGTGGTCTCCATTTTAAATCTTCAGGGTGGTTTCAACATACCCTTATAATGTAAGAAAAGGGTAAGAGGGCTTAAATATGAGCACCAATTTTTTCATACGTGCTTCACATTTATAGCCCAATAGTTCTTCAAAGACACTGTGCCCTAAGCCTGTCATTTTTCAGTATATGACCTTTTGTTGGAGAAATACACAGATATTAAATAAATAATATAGACACTAAGGTAGAAGAGGATGGTATTTGGGGCAGTATACACTATTATGAGCATATTGAATGGTGCACTTGACCTTTCTATGTAATGTTTTTTTAGGCTAAGGAAATATAGTACTCTCTCTTGATATTCAGAACTATTAGACTTAAAGAAAATTTTTGAGTACTAGTTAATAATTTCCACATAGCTTTATATGAAAGGATATCATTACATTTGAAACATTGTGACCTGGATTTCAGTCCTAGCTTAAATACTTTATCTTAGGAATTACTTGATATATTTATTTTAAAATGGAGATGATTCTTTGCAAAGACTTAAAATATGACTAGGTATACTTACCATTTAAAAGTATCTAGATATTTAGTGTTTTC
>NC_034595.1:61230050-61235131 GCF_900095145.1 Mus pahari
TTTGTCCTGAAGTTGTGTAGCTTCTGAGGTCCACACACTTGCTAGTGCAGACTGGAGCCCAAGCGAACCAGAGCAAAGATGGCTCTCCTTCTGGCTCAGGCCTTGAGACTCCTCCGGAGCATACACCCCTCCTTGGGCAGGAAAGGTGCTGGGTGACTGGAGTCAGAAATGGGACCCCTCCCAGATACTGTGTCACTTCTGCAGACCGCCCTCTCCCTGGAAGTGCACAGGAGCAAAGATTGCTCCCGTACTGGTTCCGGCCTTGAGACTGCTCCCAGGCAGACAGCCCTCCTCAGGCAGAAAAGGTGCTGGATGACTGGAACCAGAAACGGGATCCTTCCCAGAAGCTGTGTTGCTTCTCCGGCAGAGCACCGGAGCAAAGATCTTCCTGTAATTCTTTAAGGGATTTTTGTGTTTCTTCTACCTGTTTAGCAGTGTTTGCCTGTAGTTCTTTAAGGGCTTCTACCTGTTTAGCACTGTTCTCCTGTATTTATTTGAGTGAGTTATTAATGTCCTTCTTCAAATCTTCTACCACCATCCTGAGATATGATTTTAAATCTGCATCTTGCTTTTCGGGTGTGTTGAGGTATCCAAGACTTGCTGTGGTGGGTGTACTGGGTTCTGATGATGCCCAGTGTTCTTGATTTCTGTTAGTAAGATCCTTATGTTTGCCTTTCACCATCTGGAAATCTCTGGTATTAATGTTCAAGCTGTCTCTGGCTGGAGTTTGATCCTCCTGTGATTCTGTTAGCCTCTGTCAGCACTCCTGGGAATCCAGCTCTCAGTCCCAGTGGTCAGAGCACTCTCTGCAGTCAAGCTCTCCTCTTGCAGGGCAGGTGTCCAGAAGTCTGGACCTCTGATCCCCCTTCTGAGTCCTGGGGTCAGAGCCCTCCCAGTAGGCCAACTCTCCTCTGTCAAGGAAGGTGCCCATGGGTCTGGGTCTCTGCTCTGCCTCTCGAGATCCTGAGGTGATCGGCATCCCGAGATCCCGAGGTGGTCTGGAGGACCCGTGATCCCGAGGACCTGCTGTGTGGAGAATCCTCAGGAGCACTCAGCAGCCTCTGCTGGGGTTCAGAAGAGAAATGGCTAGGGTGGCCCCCACTGGATTGGAATCCAGCCTCTGGACTGGCAGGGTTCCTTTGTCCCTGTTCCTGCTGGCACAAGCCCCTTGCGATTCTCTGGAGTTGACGTTGCACTCCACTCACCAGTGATCCCGAGGACCTGCGGTGTGGAGAGTCCTCCGGAGTGCTCAGTGAACTCCACTAGGGTTCAGAAGAGAGATCGTTTTTTCTCTTTTAATTAAAGTAGAATTACATTACTTATATATTCAATGTCCTAACCCTCTATCAAATATATAGCTACTAAACTTTCCCCCCTATTTTATAGGCTGCCTCTTCGCTGAAATAATGGTGTCCTTTGCTATTTCACAAGGTCACATTTATTAATATCTGATCTTTTGCATGTACATCTGGCATTTTGTTCAGTCTTTTTCAGTACTTGTAAATTGAAGTGTATTCCACACTTTCTCCTCTACCAGATTCAGGTATCTCATGTCTCATGTTGAGTTCTTTGATCCATATGGATTTGAGTTTTGTACGAGGCGAAAGATAAGGACATAGTTTCATTCCATTTTGAGATTTCATCTTATCTCAGTAAAAATATCTAATATAAAGAAATGATAATATATGTGGTATGGATCTGGGAACAGAACACTTAATCACTGTAGGTAGGCTTACAACTAGTGTAGCCACTGTGGAAATCAGTATGATTATTCTTCAAAAAGCTACAAATGGATCTACCATATGATAGATCTGTACAACTCTTGGACATCTGTACCTATATGTGTCCATTGCACAATAGGTAAGAAATATATGTCCATAAACTGATGAATGTATAATGAAAACATAGTGCATTCAGGTGATAGAACGTTATTCAGCTGTTCAGAATAATGAAAATATAAAATCTGCAAGTAAATGAATGGGAATGTAAATAATCATGGGTGAGAACATCCAAACCTAGAAAGACAAATGTCATGTGAATCTTTATTTATGTGTCCTTAAATTGAAATATTAATGGAAATAAGGAAAGTCAGGAGGGCTATGGAGGAGCCTTTCAAGAGAGAGGGGGTTGAGCACAATAGTATAGAAAGGAAGGAGGAGTGATGGAGCGAGAAGGATTAAGTGTGGTGGAGAAGTGGTAGGGCAAGAAAGGATAAGGAACAGAAGAGCTGGCAGAGTTGTATGGAACCCTTCTACTGTAGAAACCTTTACTATATATGTATGTTTATTTTATATATTTGTAACCACATTCATATTTATATAAAAAGAGTTTGAATAAAGTTCCCTTGTAATGGGGCATGGGGCAATGCTCCTCATAGTCACTAAGGGCCATTAAATAAAACCTCAAGGAATCACTTATTTCTTGGAGTTGTTAATCAGTGGAGACTCAGAGACTCTCAAACATTATAGAATATTGGCATTCGTTTTGGTTACCCTCCAAAGCTTGATGATGAGATCCTATTACCAAGAACATAACCTACTTGAATCCTAAAACATGGAGAATTTAAGGTGATATAGACTTAATCCCTACTGGCTAGTTTTCATAGTGTCAGAGGTTCTACTCACTTTACTCCTTATCACAGAAATGAGATGAGTCTCCTATTTACAAACGAAGGGTCTTTAAACTTAAATATTTCATTTATTATTTGAGATTTTCATACTATATGTTTTGATTATATTCATCCCCAACTCTTCTAAGATCTGTTTCTCCCTTATCCAAACACCTTAACACACACACTCTCTGTCTGTCTCTGTCTGTCTCTGTCTGTCTTTCTGTATGTCGCTGTCTATCTTTCTGTCTGTCTGTCTGAATAATGTTTCCAGTCTCCTCTATCAATTTCAGTTTTTGTTGTCTGACTATGCCTGGACCTGGAGCTCAGCCTAGAATGTAGTTTATATATTGCGTACTTTATACTCCATTGAACAAAACTGATTTTCTTTCTAGCAGCAACCAAATGCCAATAGTTTCTCAACTAGGGATGGGAATTCCTTCAGGATTTTTGGAGTTTTAAGGGTATTGTAATTGTGACGGTGGAATTTTCCTGAACCTAAAATCTTGGGGGCTGGGGAAGGAAACAGATAAATACAAATAGTACTTAATGAAACACCACTTATATGTATGTTCTAATATTCTCTTTGGATAATCTGAGGCTGCTGTAAAGGGGACTTCCACAGAAACCCACCTTCCTATGCACTAGCATTAAGATAACAGCAAGGAAGGGAACACATTATTTGAAAAAAAATATATACATTATTTATTATATGTATATTATATATTTATGATTGGTTGAGTTTGTTTGTTTCCCACCTCTTTCTAATAAGGACTTAGGTAGTACATGAGCAGTTAAGTATATATATTAAAGTCTAATTACAACTTTTCAAGATGATAACCAGAAAGATGATAATTTTTATTATAATTGACTCTTTTCTATCTTCTATTGCTTCTGTTCACGTTCAAATAAGGTTTTAAAGAATTAACATTAATTAGTAAAATTACAATGTTGCCTTTGCTTTTTGTTCTTCGTGTTTTGCAAAATAGTCACACTTTGATAATAAACTTTAGTTTTAATTTTAATTAATTTAAAAAACTTTTTATTCTTTGTGAATTTCACAACATGCACTCCAATCCCATTCATCTCCCTAACCCTTTATATCCACCCACCTTTGCAGCCTACCTCCCCCCCCCCAAAAAAAAAGAAAAACAGAAAAGAAAAAGAATACAAAACAACAAAAAAATCTTGCTATGAAAGCTGTAGTGTGTCACAATGTGAGGGCTAGCCCCACCCCTTGCCTGGGCAAAGTGGGACAGCTCACCCTGGTGGCAGAGGTGTAAAAATGCTGGCAGGCTGACCAACTCAGCTACCATCTAGGTCCAGATCCAGGGCTTTGAGTTAGTCCATCTCAACATCTATCCCTTTGATTAACTGCTGGAGTGTGTGAAGAGGCCAGTCCTGCAACCCAAAGCTTCTGGACCTCCAGGACACAGAACAACAACAGTATATCTGAGAGAAGACCATGTGAGGATCAGTATTGATAGTGTACCAGAAACCAGAGACCTCAGTCCAGACCACTGACTCATTGTTATGAGCATTTGCAAGTGAAGATGTTTGGACAAAAGGTATACAGTGTACAGTCCATGACACACCACAGCTTTAATTAACTTTTAATTAACCAATCCATATAAAATATAGGTGGTTACAATATTCTGTTGACTTGAGATTTGAAGGTATGGAACATCTTATGCTTATCATTTGCCTGCTTGAAATTAGTCCAATTCCATACACGTAAATGGGACTAGTTTTAGCCCAGGGGTAGCTTTCACAAAGACTAGAAATCAAGGAAAAAGAAGAAGGCTGGATATTTCTTTTTAAAATTTTTGCATATAACCTAATTTGACCATACCTTTCCCTCCTGCAACTCCTGTTAGATCCTCTCCACCTTACCTATCCAATTTCACTCTCTCTCTCTCTCTCTCTCTCTCTCTCTCTCTCTCTCTCTCTCTCTCTCTCGCAAAAAAGAAATGATAATCAAAATGAATAAAAGATTGCTGCAAGATGTTTGTTCACACTGTGAACAGTGTCAGATTTTGTTATTCACCCTGGTTCTGGTTGTGGTGTGGCTTAGCCCTTAGTCCACACCTTTAATCCCAAACAATAAAGGTAAATTTAGTTTGTAGAAGGAAGTATTCATGTTTAAAGTGATATCTAATAATTGAATGGCAGACAAAATAATGGATCAGAGAAAGGTTTGACAGAATAGGATATGCTCAGATCTCACAAGAAGAGAGAAAAAAGGAAAGCTAAGGGCACAGTGCAGAGAAAGGAGGAGGCATTTTTACTGAGGCAGTTGTACAGATAGGTTGCAGAGAGAGAACAAGCTAGATTCAAGTGAAGATAGAATGAGGTAGGGAATGAAAAGGAGTGAAAAGATTAGAATATATTGCCAGAGTTAGTTTTAGGTCAAGCAGAAAGAACAATTCAGAAGAGAGAGAGAGAGAGAGAGAGAGAGAGAGAGAGAGAGAGA
>NC_034595.1:61235356-61247033 GCF_900095145.1 Mus pahari
GCAACAAGATAAAGAGCTAGAAAGGGTGAACTTATTCAACAGTAAATCTCAGGGACTGAAACCATTCTAGGGCTAGATTAGATTGTATGTATGGAGTCTAGAAGCTTCCAGGACTAGGCCTAGGTTAGGGGATGGAGGCAATAAACCTTTAAGACAACAATTACTACAAGAGAATAAAAGTTACTTTTATAAAAGATCAGAAAGACACTCCACCCCTGGTCAAAAAACAAAACAGAAAACAAAACAAACAACACATCAAAAACCCCCAAAATAACAATAACAAAAACAAAAAATCCAAATAAAACAACCCCAAACCAACTACAGCAATATCCATAGAGATCCTCGGCCAACTGCTAAGTAGCATAGACCCTGGCCTGGAGTGTATTTTATATCTTTAGTGTCAATCCATTGGAGGATATCTGTATTTTTCTTTCCTAGTAGGTAACAAATGAAAATAGTTTCTGGTTAGAGGTAGGACATTGTGTCCACCTCCTGTTCTTTCTGTCCCAGCCTCTGTGAGTTCCTATGTATATCAGTCCTGTTCTGTTTCTTTTCAGTCATCCACTACCTCTGGTTCTTAAAGATTTTCTTCTTGTCCCTCTACATAGAAGGAGGAGGGGCTTAGAAAGATATTTCATTTAAGACTGAGTGCCCCAAAGTAACTCTCTACACATTGACCAGTTGTGCTTCTCTATGTTAATTACCATTTTTGGAAATAAGATTCACTGATGAGGGATGAGTGATATACCAACCTATGAGGATAGCAATATTTCATTAGGGGTCATTTTATTGCTTAGTTCCTTTAGCAGGGTAATAATAATAGGGTTTCCCTTAGGGCAGTCTATCTATTCACAGAGGTTTTGCCACTTTGGGAGTGGCAGCTAGGGTGACTACATCTCACAGAGAGGGCCTTAAGTCTAATTTCAAGACGTCTTTTGTGACTTTGGTAACATTGGTGCCATTACTGCACTAGTATATCCTCAGTCAGGACTCTGATGTAGGTCACAGGAATTATACCTGGCTGATATTGATGGTTCTGTTTCTCTTCTGGTAGCATATAGTGTGTGTTCCAGAAGCACAAATGCTAGTTTGTAGGGGGTTAAGCATCTTGTTGGGCACCAGCTTAATTTCTTCATCATTCAGTAATATTTAATTGTGGATAGTAACCATATCCTTGACAATAGCTCCTATTGTTTGGTTGGAGGAAGTTATTTTTCAAACACCTCAACAAAGATGTAATTCATTATTGGTACTAGAAGTTTGATTTGGTGTCATTCTGGCTGGAGCATTTTGTTCCCCATTATGACTTCATTTAAAATTTTTTCATATATGTATATATTTTAAGAAGCTTCTAGAGTAAATGGTTTCCATTTGGTTTTTCAAAATGTCTTTAGTGTTTCTCCCCACATCTCCTTCTTTCCCATGTCCTTCCATCCCTGACCACTTTTAATCCTCTTATTCTAGTTTTCTCTTTAGTTATTTCTAACACTATCTATTTCTCCTCTATTAAAGCATAAATATGGAGAGCTTAAGAACTTATATTCACATATAAAATAAAACATGAAATATTTGATTTTTTGGTCTTAGAATGCCTCACTTAGGTTTATTGTTTATAGTTCCATTTACCTGCACATTTCATAATTTAACTTTTTATAAATGCTGAGTAATACTTCATTGTGTAAATGTATTATATTTTTATTTTCTGTTTATCAATCATTGGACATCTAGGATGTTTTCAATTTCTGACTATTATGAATGAAGCAAAAATGTACATGGAATATACAAATATCTCTGTAGTAAGACTTAAAGTACTTTTGGGTATATGTCCAAGAGTGGTGTAGCAGGATATTGCAGTAAATCATTGTTCAGCTTTTTGTTGAATCTCCACAACAATTTTTATAGTGGATGTACCAGTTTGCACTCATATTACCAATGAGTAAGTCTTGTCTTTCCTCACATCGTCACTAGAATGTTTCCTTGATCTTGGCCATTCTTAATGGATAAGATAATATCCCGAAGTAGTAGAAATTGATATGTCCATATGTCTGAAGATGTTGAACATTTAAAAAGTATTTCTCAGCCATTTATTTGTATTTCATTCTTTGAGAACTCTGGATAGTTCTGCATAACATTTTAATTGGGTTATCTTTTAGTGTTTAGCTTTTTTAGTTCTTTATATATTCTAGATTTTAACTCCCTATTAGATGTATAATTGATAAATATATTTCCCCATTTTATAGGATGATGTTTTTCCTGAATGATGGTGTCCTTCAGTGTTCAGAGCTTTTTAGCTTTATGAAGTCCCATTTATTGCCTTATTGTCAATGCTACTGGGATCCTGTTCAGAAAGTCCTGTCCTGTGCCAATGAGCTTAAACCTTCATCCTACTTTCTCCTCTATCATATCTGTGGTATGTGGAGACCCTTGATGCACTTAGAGTTGAAATTTTAATAGGCTTAAAAATTTGGATCTACTTTCATTCTTCTACATGCAGCTATCCAGTTGACCAGCATCATATGTTGAAGATTCTGTCTTTTACTTAGTATATATTTTTTCTTATTTATAAAGAAATCAGGTGCCCATATATGTGTGGAATTATGTCTGTGTCCTCAGTTCTATTTCATACATTAATGTGTGTATTTTTATGCCAATAATATTTTTTTTTTTACTACTAAAGCCTTGCGATACAACATAAAATCTGGGTTTGTAATACTTCTATTAGTCCTATTATTATTATTCAAGTTTGTTTTTTGTCTATTAGCTTTTTTCTTTGTATATGTTTCCATATGAAATTGAAGATTTTTTTTTTCAATGTCCGTGAAGAATTTTAGAATGTTAGAATTTTGATGGGGAATGGGTTAAATATTTAGGTTGCTTTTGGTAAGATGGCCATTTTCATAGTAATACTACTAATCCATCCCCAGTAATGGGAATATGTATTTTGATGAGTTTGCTAGAGAAACTCTTTTGGCTGCTATCATGTTATTTCTTAGCCTGTTGGGTTTGCCTACGCTCCTGGTTTATATGGTTGTCTTCCTGTTGCCATCCTCTCATCCAAGTTTTATGCCCCACCATCATCACTCCAAATTTAGCCCTTTGATGATCTCAACAAACAACTTTTTAACAGATTTTCTCTTGTTGAACTCCCTGGCCTTATCTGTGATCCTTTTTGAGTCAATCTTGAATGTTGAATGGAGGAAACTTTTATCAGTAATTTCTTGAGCTTTCTAAAAATGGTGAGCATGGGTTTTCATGTCACTCAGAACCCACTGCTTCTCATGGCTCTGAGTCCTAATAGTTGACACAATTCGCTGAGCCTTAAAAGAAGCTCTGTTTTGATGGTGATAGTTAACATCAGCAGCTCCTCAGTGTTGCCAGCCTAGCAGTTTACTGAGTAAGGCCACATGTAGTTATTTTATGGCAGGATGGTAAGTGAATTGTGTATTTGATCATCATTTAACATTTCAAAATAAAGCTTGCATATGCAGACTAAAAGACTGCTCAGTTTTTTGTTTTTTTTTTTTTTTTTTTGATAGGGAAGAGGTCTGAGAGTTTAAAAATAACCATAATTATGTAAAAGTGTTATAGCATTTGAAACAGAATATTTGATTCCCTGCTGATTTTATGTTCCACAGCTTAGGCTAAAGTCATTAGACATTGTTAGGCTTTGTAAATACACCTATGCAATTTTACTTTACTCTCTAGTTTTGTATTTTATTTTGGGAAATGATTATTTACTTTAAAATATTTGCTTTCATAGGAGCCTGTGCTTTTTGAATATCTGGAAATCTCTGTGCCATTTTTGTCTGCCACAAAAGTATTTGGGATCTTTTCTTCATAAAAATACTAATAGGCATAAAAGATCAGATAATTAAACAAAACCAGGTAGAATTCCTCACTCTCATTTTAGGTACTTAATTCAAACTAAATTAATGAATAAGGTTCAGTGTTAAACTATACTGTGGTTCAAACAGTCTTAACAGATATCTATAGAATATTCTGTGGAACAGGTAGATACAGGTAGAGGAATCTGGAGGAATATTATAAGAGATACCATAGGGAGCTCTAGAAGAAAATCAGATAACTTTAAAAACGTATATTCTAGAAAATCCAGAATAGGATAAATTCACAGAAACATATGTTCTATAAAATTTAAATTAAGAGTGTATAAAATTTAAATATCTCCATAGAAAGTAACATGATTGAAGTGGCAGTAAGTATCTTTCAATATAGAATAGCCCAGGGCTGGACAGTTTTACTACTAAGCTATATGAAGTTTAAAAAAAGCTAACATAACACACAAATACTTCTTGAACTATTCTATAAAGAGAAGGAACACTACCTTGCTTGTTTTATGAAGTCAGAACTCTCTGATACCCAAATTGGAGGAGTATATAATACAAAGAAATCAAACGCCAATCTATAATGACATATGGATGCAAAATTTCTCAGTAAAATTAATTCAAGACAAATTCATGAACATAATAAGAAAATTATACACCATGGCCATGATGGTTTCATTGAAGGGATGCAGAGATGGTTCAATATATGCAGATCAATAAATGCAGTATAGCTTATTAATAAGTATACAGAAAGTCATACACATAAATGCAGAAAATTCACTTGACAAAGTTCAACATTCTTTCATGAAAAAAGCTCTAATGAAAGAAATTATGAACAGAAAGAATGCAGTCAACATAATAAAGATTATATAAATCAAACCAATGGAGAAAAACTAAATTGTTTGCTGTCAAGTCAGGAACAGTTTTCCACTCTTATTCAAAATAGTGCTTAAAATCTGAGCTAGAGCAACAAGAGGAAGAAATAAAAGGCATAAACATAGAAATAGAAGAAGCAGAATTACCCTGTTTGCAGATGATATGATTTTGCACTTAAAAACCCTATAGGCTTACAAGCAAACTCAACTTAACATTTTCAGCAAAATATTAAGATATAAAAACTCAACATACTGTTGTATACAGCAATAATGACCTTAGCTAAGTAAGAAATTGGGAAAAAATTCCATTCACAATTGCTTAAAAATATCTTGAAATAAAATTAATTAAGAGAGTGTAAAGCTCATATAATGAAAGTTTTAAATACTGAAGAAAATATTGAGGTCTTTTGAATATTGAAAGATGTCTTTTACCATGGTTTTCCACAGCAGAGTTATTGTTTTCAAAATGGCTATATTCCCAAAAGCAATCTACAGATTTAGCAAAAAACTATGAAAATTCCATTGTTTGTGATAGAATTGGGAAAAACCCCAACAACAACAACAACAACAACAACAACAACAACAACAAATAGTCCTAGCATTCATATGGGAGCATGAAAGACTCTGAAATAGCAAACCAACTTTAAGCAAAAAGAGTGATGTTAGCTTTCAACACCTGACCTCAAATTTTACTACAAAGTCACAGTAAACAATAATATAACACAAACATGATAACATTGATATAGAAACATATGTAGATCAATGGAATAGATTAGAGAATACAGAAACAATGTCATTTTGCTATAGTAACAAATTTTTGGCAAAGGTGTCAAAACGTATGTTGGAAAGAAGTTATCATTGTCAAGAAATGATGCTAGGGAAAACTAGATATAAGTATGTTGAAAAATGAAACTAGGTTCATTTCTGTCACAGTGCAGAAGAATCAATTAAAAATTGAATAGATACAAAAGTATAATATTAGAATCTATGAAATTGCTGGGTGAAGTCAAGCAAAGAACATGGGAACAGACATTTTGAAAATGACTCTAATATCACAGGAAATCCCAGCAACTGATAAATAAATTTATATAAAACTAATAACTTATACAGCAAAGGAAATAATCAGTATAATGAAGAAATGCATACAGAATGGGAAAAAGTTTTTATTAATCATGCATTTAACAGGAGATTAATATCTGGAATCATATAAAGAGCTTCAAAAAATTAAATTCTTCCAGACCAAATCCAGTCAGTAAATGGGCTAATGGATTAAATTGAGGGTTCCCAAAGGAAAAACACAAATGTCTAATAAATATTTTAAAATGTTCAATATCTTTAGCCATCAGGGAAATATAAATTAAAATTATATTGAAAGCCTATCCTATTCCAGTCTAGTCAAAATGGCTATAATAAAGAGAAGTATAGGTGGTTGTGGTTGCTGGGTGTGTTTTCTTCATTGGTGAAGTCTTTGATAACTTTCCCATGATTCTATAAGTAACTCCTCTCATTTGTTCACATAAGCAATCCTAGAAAAGTCATTGGGTGTACACATGTTTGTGCACATGCATGTGTACATGTGCACACACAGATGGTTTATTAGTTTTGAGAAAGAAGGGAATCATGAGTGGAAGAGAGACAAGAGAAAGTAATAGGGCTAAATCTGATAAAAATTGATTATATTCATGTATAAAATTTACAATGAATCTATCACATATAACTAATATGCACTAATAAATACAAAGATTAAATAAAAAGAATAATACAAATGACAAACAAGTGTTAGTGACAATGTCGAAAGCAGGAATCCTTATATACTTCCCTTTGGAATGTACTGTGTTATAGCTACTGTGCAAATCATTAGAGATATCTCAACAAAACTAAAAATAGAACTATCATGTAACCTAGATATGCCACTTATGTCTCTGAAGATTCTAGAGCAAGCAGACTACTCATATATCCATATTTATTGCTACAACATTCACAACAGCCAGAATATGGAACAACCCTAGTAGGCCATCAACAGATGATGAATAAAGGGAATATGCTCTCTATATACAGTGGAATTTAATTTAGATGTCAGGAATAATGGAATTATTACAATTGAATGAAAATGTATAAAACATGGAAGTTATCATGTTAAGAGAAATTAGGCAGATTTAGGAAGATAACTGTTACATATTTCCTCTCATATGTAGGATCAAGAATTAAGTATATATGCATATATATATATATATATATATATATATATATATATATATATATATGTGTGTGTGTGTGTGTGTGTGTGTGTGTGTGTATGTGTGTGTGTGTGTGTGTTTGTGTGTTATGAAAATAGAAGGGGGAACTACTTAGTAGGAGGGGTCAGAGAAGTGTATGTAGGAGTACTGAGGAGGGCAGTTCAAAAGGATAGGAACAAAGTATAATGATATGGAATATATGAAAATTTCACAATGAAATCTATCTTTATGCCAATCAAAATCATTATATTTATTAAGCAAAAGATTAATAAATGAAACAAAATAGTCAAAAATAAAATTACCATTACTTTGCCTGGTAAAAAATAATAAAATAAAATATGGGAATAATAAAATATGTTTGATGCTGTAAAAATTATGTGTGAAAACATTGAAGATACTCAAACCATGATAGATGTTCTATAAATATAAGCAATAACATTAAAATACCTTGGACTTTTCCTGTTCACTCTTTTTCTTTCCACTGTATTTCCTTTATTAATTTCTAGGATAAAACACCAAGACTGAGGCAATTTATTGAAGGAATGGCAATTAACCCTGTCAGTGTTATATCTTTCTCCCTGCTGATAATATGAAAGTCAGAAGACCCAGAATTCATTATCTATGTGTACTTGGGACCTATCTAGATGGAAACATTAGTTTAAAGTTCCCTGGATGAGTGATTTTATTACAGAAATGGGGTAACAATATCCATTCCTAGTGGTCAGTTATACTACTATTTCATGCAAAAAGCATAAGAAAGGAAGAGTATAAATTATTATTATGAGTATCAAATCTTAGAACTTTAACTGTTGTGATTTTGTGGCAAGAGAGAAGTACATTAGTATGCTAATAATCCAATGATATGAAGTTATTTTAAAGTACCATTTAACTTCAAGGAAGGGTCAAAATAATTTCAACTCATATTGCATTGGGCAAGATATTTTATCTATCTAGGTTTATTTTAAAGTACAGAAATTGAAATTCTTAGGTCTTGAAAGTGGACTAAGGATAACAATAATGAACATATATGCCAGGTACTATGTAGGAAAAATATATCTTATCTCAAATTCTCCTAATAATTTCATGAAATAGGTACCTGTTTTACTACATTGAGTAAGGAATCTTAGTGTTTATGCTTAAGTCTTGTTAGTAAATATTAGAACCTGTGTTTAACCTTAGACTTCTTGACCCAAAGACCTGGGCTCTTTTTCCCATATCTTTATACATCTTCCTCAATAATGTTAATCATGGATGACTTAGAGTAGAAGATTTCAGTTGAGGTTAGTAATTACCATTTTTTTCCCAAAAATATGTAGTATTTCCTGGGCCCTAACAACTGGAGCAGGGACTGTCCTTAAAGATGTTGCCTGATTGTGGAGTCCTTTCCCCAACAGGGCTGATTTGTCTGGCCTCAGTGGGAGAGGAACTGCGTAATCCTGCAGAGACTAGATATGCCAGGGCAGAGGAATACCCAAGGAGGCCCCACCCTCTCAGAGATGAAGAGGTGTGGGTTTGGGGGAAGGACACAGTGAGGTGGGCACTGGGGGAAATGTTTAGATGGAAAGAAAGAAAAGAAAGAAAGAAAGAGAGAGAGGGAGGGAGGGAGGAAAGGAGGAAGGAAGGAAGGAAGGAAGGAAGGAAGGAAGGAAGGAAGGAAGGAAGCAAGCAAGCAAGCAAGCAAGCAAGCAAGCAAGCAAGCAAGCAATTAAACTCGCTCTGAGGTAGGCAGATATCTCTGTGTTCCAGGCTAAACTGGAACAACAAATAGTTCCCGGACAGTTCAAAGTACACAGAGAAACTCTGTCTTAACAAACAAATGTGAAGAAATTTGGAAATGATGTTGGGGATCATTATGTTGTCATTAAGATGATATGGTGATTAATTTTATGGTAGTATGAATTTAAGGGGGATATTGAATTACCAGATATTTTTGGTTGAACACTAATATGGGTCTCTCTCTTAAGGATGATGTTTCTAGATAAAACAAACATTTTAATCAGTATATTACTAAAATGTGAGTATCATTAATTCAATCATTTGGGAGCCTAAATACTGAATCTATGCCATCAGATTTCTTGTGTCCGCTTACTAACTGTAGATTTGGGATTTCAACATCTATAATTGCAAATGCCAATTCTTTTTAATAAGTCCTTGATAAACTTCAGTCTGCACACAGCCTTATCCATGTTGTTCTGCTTCTCGGTAACTCAGGTAATATGATAATGAAATTCAACAGTATAATGACAGGGCAGCATAGACAGTTCTCCTTTGGCAACATTTTATGCTTAATGGAGTATTTACATTGACATTTATACATTGTCTTATCATGTGGACATTGAATAGCTGTTACCACCAGGAAGCTAACTGGCTAAATGTTTAATTTTTTTCTGAAAATGCTCATGGATAATGTGGATAATTATTATTGCAATTCTGTTGACATTAGGTTTACTGTACCTAAGTCACAAAAAAATTAAAATCAGAAAGATTGATATTTTCAAAAATTTATATTTTATCATGACTCTTCTACAGTTCCAGGCATAGATTAATGAATGGAATATGCACAGAATGATATAAGCTCCCATATATATGACATTACTCAGATGTCTCAAACTATGGGAAAAGCATATAAATGATTTATGGAATTGATATTAATCTCTTTCCAGTAAATGCATTACTTCAGTTACACGGGAAATTGATGTTACTTCTCTAATGCCAAATTAATTTCTTTCTTGCTGGATCAGCATTGTAAATGGTATTAGATATTAACCTTTCATACACCTAAATAGGTTAAAATATGGGAGCAATTTTATAAAATTTGGGTGCCAGATTCTCTTGGAGGGATGCATATTTTTTCTTTGTAGTTTCTTTTTTTCTGAGATTTGTAGATCCAAGAATATTAAATCATATTTAAATCTATCTTAATATCATCTAGAAATAGAATAATTATAATTGGATCTGAATATTTAACATGGGACTATAAATAACTGCATTGCAAATGAGAATTATATGTTTTGAAAGTCCTTCAAAATTCTAGAGAACAAGGCTTTGAAGAGAAATTAACAGAATTCTTAATTACTAACTAATTCCTGTAGCTTGGGTTGTAGAACTGGACTTCTTGTTGGTGCTTCCTTCACTGAGCCAAATTCTTCTTAGTCATCCAGCTTAGTATTTTAGAATTTGCATCTTTTTAAGCCTGATTTATTGTCTAAAATATTGGTTTTTAAATAAGCATGTGGACTGGTAATTCAGATTTTCATCTGTTCTCTATCCAAATCAGTTTTTTATTTTCTTCACTGGGTAAGACCTAGATGTGAATATATTTATATTTTTTAGATCAACAAGTGGAGATATGCTATTTTTGTATTATTGCATCTTTTGACATGTTTCATATCTAAAACTATGAATTATAATGATCTGTGCATCCTCTGTTTTCAGTGTCCATAAATAGAGTCAGATCACGTGGTTGTTGCTGCTGTGATCTCTCTCTCATGACAACATTGGAGCATTCTTAAATTTAATGAGATTGAAATGTAAGCATGGTTTGGTAGAAATTAGATGTGCCCCTTGCTTAGAAAAACAGACTTTTTGATATTTTCACACAAATCTCATTTGCATTATCCCCTATTCTGGATACCTGAGTAGCATTGTTTACTGATTTCATTTTTATCTATGTATTTATACATTATTGTGTATCTTGAGGGTATGCCTGGAGTTAGAAGAAGAAAATATTTATTTGATATAGTCTTTGCTTTTCACAGTTGGATGGTAGATATAAGTAAACACAAAGAACTACAGGGACTAAGAAAGTTTAAGTTGAGAAATGTCTGCCCAGGAGGGCTCTCACTGCCTGAGCTGGTAAGGGAGCCACCTTTGCTCCAGGTCACCCAGGCTCTAGTCGGTGCCTGTGAGAGGGTGGACTGCAGAAGTGACACAGCTTCTGGGACAGACCCCGTTTCTGGCTCCAGACATCCGGGCACCTTCCCCGCCAGAGAAGAGGTGTCCACCGGGGAGGGCTCTCACTGCCTGAACTGTTAAGGGAACCATCTTTATTCCAGGTCGCCCAGGCTCCAGTCTGCACTAGTGAAAGTGTGGACTGCAGAAGCTACACAGCTTGGGGACAGACAGAAGCTACACAGCTTCTGGGACAGACCCTGTTTTGTGCTCCAGACATCCGGGCACCTTCCCCTCCAGAGGAAAGATGGCCACCTGGGAGGGCTCTGTCTGCCAGAGTAGGTGAGAGAGCCATATTGTGTCCAGGGTCCCTTGGAGTCTAGTCTGTGCAGCTGAGTGTGCAAACTTCAGAGGCGACACAACTGGGTCAGGCCCTGATTTGGGCCTACTTCTTTAGCCAGGAGGCAGGTCTGAATGCCAGGCCTCTGTGTACCTTCCCTGCAAGAGGACAGCTTGCCTGTGGAGAGTACTCTGACCACTGAGACTCAGGAGAGAGCTGGACTCCCAGGACTGCTGACAGAGGCTAACTGAATCACAGGAGGAACAAGCTCCAACCAGAGACAACTATAACAACTAACTCCAGAGATCACCAGATGGCGAAAGGCAAACGAAGGAATCTTACTAACAGAAAACAAGACCACTCACCATCATCAGAACCCAGCACTCCAATTTCAGCAAGTCCTGGATACCCCAACATACCCGGAATGCAAGACTCTGATTTAAAGACATATATCATGATGGTAGTAGAAGATCTTAAGAAGGGCATTAATAA
>NC_034595.1:61253272-61254420 GCF_900095145.1 Mus pahari
TCATAAAATTGCAAAGCTTCTGTAAGGCAAAAGAAACTGTCAACAAGACAAAAAGGCCACCAACAGATTGGGAAAGGATTTTTACCAATCCTAAATCTGATAGAGGCCTAATATACAATATATATAAACAGCTTGAAAAGCTAGACTCCAGAAATTCAAATAACCCCATTAAAAAATGGGGTACAGAACTAAACAACGCATTCTCAACTGAGGAATACTGAATGGCTGAGAAACACCTGAAAAAATTTTCAACATCCTTAATCATCAGGGAAATGCAAATCAAAACAACCCTGAGATTTTTACCTCACACCAGTCAGAATGGCTAAGATTAAAAATTCAGGTGACAGCAGATGCAGCGAGGATGTGGAGATAGAAGAACACTCCTCCATTGCTGGTGGGATTGCAAGTTTGTACAACCACTTTGGAAATCAGTCTGGCATTTCCTCAGAAAATTGGACATAGTACTACCAGAGGACCCAGCAATACCTCTTCTGGGCATATATCCAGAACTGGTAATAAGGACACATGCTCCACTATGTTCATAGCAGCCTTATTTATAATAGCTAGAAGCTAGAAAGAACCCAGATCATACTATTTTTTGGTAGCACATAACTTCATATTTATACTGATTGGTCTCTTCAATTTCCTTACCACCTATGAGGTTCAGATTTTTCCCTGTTCATTTTGCTTTAGAATTTATATTTCTGAATGGAAACAGGGAAAAAAAACATATTATCACTGCATGGTTTTCTCAGATAATAGTGTGAGCTTCAGAATCTATAACAATGAAGTAAGATGGATGTAAATTGTCATAACATATAAAAGGATTTCATATCCTAGCAATCTTCAGTAGTTTACTAACTTGGATCTTACTATGTCTAAATCATCTGCATACTATGATGTTAGAAATACAAAGCTACTCTTTCCATATTAGGGTCAGTATTTTTTTTTTCCTGGTGAACTGAACATGCTTTTCCAGGGTATTTAGGAATAGTAAGTTGTTTTCTTTGACAGGTAATTGTGATCTTTTTATGTCTGTATAGTATGTGTGTTTGCATATGTTTTTATATATGTTTGTGTGTGCAAATACCTCTTTCTCTATTCTTTCAGTGTGCATGTGTGTGTGTGTGTGTGTGTGTGTGTGTGTG
>NC_034595.1:61254431-61255768 GCF_900095145.1 Mus pahari
TGTTTTTTCTCTTTAAAAAAATATTTTATTAGATATTTTCTTCATTTACATTTCAAATGCTATCCTGAAAGTCCCCTATACCCTCTCCCCACCCTGCTCCCCTACCTACTCACTCCCACTTCTTGGCCCTGGTGTTCCCCTGTAGGGGCATATAAAGTTTGCAAGACTAAGGGGCCTGTCTACCCAATGATGGCCAACTAGGCCATCTTCTGCTATATATGCAGCTAGAGACACGAGCTCTGGGAGTACTGATTAGTTCATATTGTTGTTCCACCTATAGGGTTGCAGACCCCTTCAGCTCCTTGGGTACTTTCTCTAGCTCCTCCATTAGGGACCCTGTGTTCCATCCTATAGATGACTGTGAGCATCCACTTCTGTATTTGCCAGGCACTGGGATAGCCTCACAAGAGACAGTTATATCAGGGTCCTTTCAGCAAAATCTTGCTGTCATATTCAATAGTGTCTGCGTTTGGTAGCTGATTATGGGATGGACCCCCGGGTGGGGCAGTCTCTGGATGGGTCCATCCTTTTGTCTTAGCTCCAAACTTTGTCTCTGTAACTCCTTCCATGGGTATTTTATTCCCTATTTTAGGGAGGAATGAAGTATCCACGTGTTTGTCTTCCTTCTTGATTTTCTTGTGTTTCGGAGATTGTATCTTAGCTATTCTAAGTTTCTGGGCTAATATCCACTTATCAGTGAGTGCATATTTAGTGACTTCTTTTGTGATTGGGTTGTCTCATTAAGGATGATATCCTCCAGATACATCCATCTGCCTAAGAATTTCATAAATTCATTGTTTTTAATAGCTGAGTATGTAAATGTATCACATTTTCTGTATCCATTTCTCTGTTGAGGAACATCTGGGTTCTTTCCAGCTTCTGGTTATTATAAATAAGGTTGCTATGAACATAGTGGAGCATGTGTCCTTATTACCAGTTGGAATATCTTTTGGGTATATGCCCAGGAGAGGTATTGCTGTATCTGCCAGAAGTACTATAAGTTTTCGCAGGAATCACCAGACTGATTTCCAGAGTGGTTGTACAAGCTGGTAATCCCACCAGCAATGGAGGAGTGTCCCTCTTTCTCCACATCCTTGTCAGCATCATCTGTCACCTGCATTTTTGATCCTAGTCATTCTGACTCGTTTGAGGTGGAATCTCAGGGTTGTTTTGATTTGCATTTCCCTGATAATTAAGGATGTTGAACATTTTTTCAGGTGTTTCTCAGCCCTTCGGTATTCCTCAGTTGAGAGTTCTTTGTTTAGTTCTATGCCCCATTTTTTAATGTGGTTATTTGAATTTCTGGAGTTCAGCTTCTTGAGCTCTTTGTATATATT
>NC_034595.1:61286597-61297754 GCF_900095145.1 Mus pahari
GGGTTGTGCTGTAAGATCAAGAATCGAAAGTGGGACCTCATAAAATTGCAAAGCTTCTGTAAGGCAAAAGATGCTGTCAATAAGACAAAAAGACCACCAACATAGTGGGAAAGGACTTTTATCAATCCTAAATCTGATAGGGATCTAATATACAATATATATATATAATATACAATATATATATATATATATAACTCAAGAAGATGGACTCCAGAAAATTAAGTAACCCTATTAAAAATTGGGGTACAGAAATAAACAAAGAATTCTTAACTGAGTAATACCAAATGGCTGAGAAGCACCTGAAACAATGTTCAACCTCCTTAATAATCAGGGAAATGCAAATCAAAACAACCCTGAGCTTCCACCTCACACCAGTCAGAATGGCTAAGATCATAAATTCAGGTGACAGCAGATGCGGCGAGGATGTGGAGAAAGAGGAATACTCCTCCATTGTTGGTGGGATTGCAAGCTTGTACAATCACTCTGGAAATCAGTTTGGAGGTTCCTCAGAAAATTGGAATTAGTACTACTGGAAGATCCAGCAATACCTCTCCTGGGCATATACCCAGAAGATGTTCCAATTGGTAATAAGGACACATGCTCCACTATGTTCATAGCAGCCTTATTTATAATAGCCAGAAGCTGAAAAGAACCCAGATGTTCCTCAATAGAGGAATGGATAAAGAAAATGTGATACATTTACACAATGGAGTACTACTCAGCTATTAAAAACAATGATTTATGAAATTCTTAGTCAAATTGATGTATCTGGAGGATATCATCCTGAATAAGGCAACCCACTGACAAGTGGATATTAGCCCTGAAACTTAGAATACCCAAAATACAATTTGCAAAACACAATAAAGTCAAGAAGAAGGAAGACCAATGCATGGATACTTCATTCCTTCTTAAAATAGGGAATAGTATACCCAGGAAAGGAGTTATATAGACAAAGTTTGGAGCTTAGACAAAAGGATGGACCATCCAGAGACTGCACCACCCAGGGATCCATCCCATAATCAGCCACCAAACACAGACACTATTGCATATGCCAGCAAGATTTTTGCTGAAATTACCCTGATATAGCTCTCTCTTGTGAGGTTATGCCAGTGTCTGGCAAATACAGAAGTGGATGCTCACAGTCATCTATTGGATGGAACACAGGGTCCCAATGAATGAGCTAGAGAAAGTACCCAATGAGCTGAAGGTGTCTGCAACCCTATATATGGAACAACAATATGAACTAGCCAGTTCCCCCAGAGCTCGTGTCTCTAGTTGCATATGTAGCAGAAGACTGGACTCTCCTTTGTCTTCTTTTGATGAATCTACGAACATCCTGATCTATCCTGTCACTAAAACAAAGAATTAGCATTCTGGTTTTTTTTTTAAGGCTGAATTTGTTTATTTTTGTGTTACTACAATTTGGCATAGTGGCTAATGGCCAATCCGTAACCAAGAAGTTGAGAGGTTAAAAGGAAAGCATCATAAACTTCTACATCATATTCATTAAGAATTACTTGTGTCTGTACTGTTTACATTGTTTATTGCTGTAGTACTGTTTCTGTTTGTTACCGAGATTAAGCACTTATTGAAATCATAGTTACTGAGTCCATTTGAGCTACTATAACAACCATCACCACCAAGCCTGCCCTCTGCCCTTTTGATTTTCTTGTGGAAAGAGAAACACAGTTTCATTCATTCACTCATGAGTGCTTTGTGCTGACTACAATTACTCTGACCAAAATACTTTGAAATAACTTGCAATATGGACAGACTTAATGATTCTCTAAATTTACGTTGTTCTTGCTTTCTGATGGAAAATTAATCGCCAAGTTACTTCTCTCTTGTATTTTACTGAGTAATCAAGGGCGGCTACAATGTACTACAGAAATATTCTTATCCAAAAACCCTATTGAATTAGTTTCAAGTCTACCTTTTTTAATGGAACACGAGTACATACGGAACATTCATGCAAGGATTTCTTTTTTTTTAAATTTATTTATTATTATTTCCTTTATTTACATTTCAAATGCTATCCCGAAAGTTCCCTATAACCCACCCCCACCCCTGCTCCCCTACTCACCCACTCCCACTACTTGGCCCTGGCCTTCCCCTGTGCTGGGTCATATAAAGTTAATGTGGTTTTCAATAACATCTTCCTCATTTCTAGTTGAGACCTCATTAGAATGGCCCTTCCAATACTTAAACCTCTGTTCTTGTCATGAATACTTATGAAGAAGGCTGAGGCTTTATCTCTATTCTCCTTCTATGCTTTCCCCAGAATTAAACTTAATAATTTGTTCACAGCAACGTAGCTACTAGCACACACCTCCAAACTCTTCAAGCTTTTATCCATTACTCAGTTTCAAATCCTTTTTGGTATTTTGGGTACTTGTGAATATTAGCAGTCTACTATAGGTACCAGTTTTTGTCTTAGTCTGTTGGGTCACCATAATACCATAAACTAGGTGGCTTTTAATAAACAAAATTTTATTTCTCATAGTTCTAGACTGTAGGAAGTTTGAGATTGAGGTGCCAGGAAATTGGTGTCTGGAAAAGGCCCAATTTCTGTAGCTTTCTCCCTGTGTCCTCACATTGTAGAAGGAGACATTCTTTTATAAGCCTACAGTATTAGTTACTGTCTTGTTCCAATATGAGAAAATACATGGCAAAAGGAAGCTAAGGTTTATTCTGAGTCAGAGTTTGAGATTACAGCGCTTTGCAGCCAGGGAGTGCTAACTGGAAAGTTCTGTTGAGGAAAGCATGAGGAGTCCCATGTGATTATGAGAGTTTTAGCTTTGATTTTATCCTGGCCTTTGACAGGTATCAAAGAAAGCTTCCGAAGACCAACTATACTTGCTTGTAATATAACTTTCCAGGACATAGATGATTGGATTCTTAGGGAGATGGAGAGGGGAGAAGTAGAGATATGAGTAGGGTGAGGAAGAGGAAGAGGAAGAGGAAGAGGAAGAGGGAAAAAGAAACTCAGAGGTGGAGGAGGGAGAGAAGGGGAGAGGCATGGAGAGGAAGGGAGAGTCTTAGGGAACATATTATATAACAAAGTATTTGTAAGATGTATATCTTGACATCTTTGCCATATTTACTTTTGCTAGAGAGAAAACACAGGCACCACCCACTTGCCAAGGAGAGAAAATTACATATTCATAGAGGTCATCATGACTCTATTACATACATCCTAATTAGACTGATAATGACAAGATCAAGGGCATTCATGCTGATAATGGCAGATGCTGTGGAAGTACATCTGTTACATTATTGTGAGTGAGTCTCTCACACTCTCGCTCTCTCTCCTCTGATTTCTTCCTCTGCTATGCCCACTCCACATCCAGTTTCCCTTGAAAGCTTCAGAACTCTCTACATATATAAAAATATTTTTAGAGCAGTGTTGGAAGGCAACACTTTATTTTTGTGTCTGTTTGTGCCTTCAAGCCATTTTCTAATACTAAGTATGTGGAGACTAGAATATGTACCATAAACCTAGTGAAAAAAATGTATATGTATCACTACTGTTCTCTTGAGAGAGGTTAACAATGACTTAGAGGTTCATGTTCTTTATAATGTCACATAATAAATGGCCATTTGTCTGACCTATTCATTAATTATTTCTAGTATTAACTTTCCTCAAGTCTATCAGCATATAAACCAAATTTTCTTGTTCAGAAAACTCTTCACACAGCATGTGCATGGCCCGACAGCAACAATAACTAGCAGTTATGAGTCTATCATGTGGAGGCTGTTCACCATATATCATATACGCTCCTGAAAGTTACTGATTTTCTTTTTTATAGGCCAAGGAGACTCATGCTCAGAGAGGCAATATACCATGTCTCATGTCACACATCTTTACTGTGGCAGAGCTAAGATCGAATCTATCAGTCTGGCATGTTATTTGTATTACAAAAGATTACCTGTCAGTCTCTTGCATATGTATTACTTCATCCTGTCTTCTTTTGTTACTTTTTTACACACTTGTTCCCCTGTTTGGATTATGGCCTCATTAAAGGTAATGTCTATGTCTTATTACAGCCTCTTTTCCTCTACCCTCTGGTACCAAGTAGTGTCTTGCATATGATGGATCTTCAGTAATCCTGATAGCAAAGGAGTGAAACACATTATGGCTTTCTTCATGGATACAAAGGCTGTGTTCTCTATGATATATCTCCATACTTTCCTTTGAAAATATTTACCATGATATAGTATGTATAGAGCATCATCTCAGTACTAGTTTGTTTTTAGAGGTAGAGAATGAGATTAACCTTGGGTTAAGTGGTTAGCTTTGGCATTTGAATGATCTCAGCTGTGGTTCTTACTACCTTCCTGGAGCCACTGGTTTGTTTTTTGTTGTTGTTTTTTGTTTTGTTTTTTAATCAACTTTTAAGGATAATTTAAAACACAGCTTCATGGAATTAGTTAGATAATGTATATAAGGAAATTTATGTATTGGATTTTTGCTAATTGTTATTTCTTTGATAAGTTTTATTAAACTATTATCCCAATCTCTTGTTGAACACTTAAGCAGTGGTCCTTAAAATGGAATAGACTTTTACTACTCTATTTCATTTATTACCATCACACATGACTTTCTAGAATATAAAATGTTAAAATTGGTGAGGTAAGCTTGGTTTCCACAGTAGACATTTGGTGTATATCTTGCTTTAGTATTAGAGTTGCTCATTTAAAAAAAAAATTACGAACTGTAATGATAAATTAAGTGCACCAGTCCACAATTATTGGTTCCAGATACAGAATAATTTGCTGTATTTTAATTCTGAGATCTCTGTGTTTTGGAACAGTGAAACAAAATGTATGAATGTTTGGTTTATAACCTTGGCTTTTAAGACTTCTGAATACTTTATTTCCTCATAATAATAAAGGCTAATTATTAGAATGTCAAAAGAAGTCACATAATTTAAAGTTCTCTTTATTTTGTTAACAAGTGCTTTTAATAAAATTAATTTTGGTGATGATGATTGGCAATATACATACTATGTAACTCATACAGTAATTTGTTTTATGTTCTTTTTGAAAATCTGAAGTCATTGTTTCATAGCATCATTGTTCCTATTGAATCTTACCTTGGGATAACTAGACTGGACTCTACATTTTAGAGCAGTCTATTTTCAGAGCTACAATTTGGCATTATATATTTTTGGATATAAAAGAAAAGAAACTGATTGTGAATAATTAATATAAATTATCATTTTATATTTAATCAAACATTTCAATGCCTGCTCATGTTTCTTGGTGAAATAAAATTACATTTTTATTGTCTTTAGAATGATATAAAATTGTTTTTTTCTTTTAATGCCCTCATCATCTTAATTTCTGAAAATTGCTTTCTTTTTTTTTTTATGCTTTCAGGCCACTGTTTACTTTTTTCTTCAATTTGCTTTCATAATTGACATGAGATCTAGCTCTTTCTCTTCATTAAATTATTTATTTACTTTACATCCCTACTGTAGCTTCTTCCATCCTCTCCTCATTCTTTTCTCTCCCCTCCCCTCCCATAGTACCCCTCAATTTCTCCTCAGAGAAGGGGCAGTCTCCCATAGATATCAACCCACCTTGGCATATCAAGTTGTAGTAGAGTAGGTGCATCCTCTTTTATTGAGGCTAGACAAGGCAGCTCAGTTGGGGGAAAGAGATCCAAAGGTAGGCAAGAGGGTCAGGGACAGACCCTGCTCCTGCTCTTAGGGGTCTCATATGAAGATCAAGCTACACATCTGTTATATTATGTGAAGGGGGAGTGGATCTGTCCCATGCATGTTTTCTGCTTGGTAGTTCAGTTTCTGTGGGCCCCTATGTGCCCAGGTTAGTTGATTCTGTAGGTTTTCTTGCAGGGGCCTAGACTTCTCTGACTCCTTCAATCCTTCCTCTCCCTCTTCCACAAGATTCCTTAAGCTCTGTCCAATGTTTTCATTGGGTCTCTGTATCTGTTTCCATCAGGTGCTAGGTAAAGCCTCTCAGAGGAGTCATGTTAGGCTCCTGTCTGCTAGTATAGTAGAATATCATTAATAGTGTCAGGGGTGGTCTCCTTTGGCATTGGTCTCAATTTGGGCCAGACATTGCTTGGACATTCCCTCAATTTCTCCTCCCAATTTATCTTGGCATATCTTGTAGGCAGGAAAAATTGTGGATCGAAGGTTTGGTGGCTGGATTGATGTCCCTATCCCTCCATTGGAAGTCTTGCCTGGTTACAGAACATAGTTGTTACAGTTTCCATATTACCTATTGCTAGGAGTCTTAGCTAGGGTCACCCTCATAGATTCCTGGGAATTTCCATTGTCCAAGGTTTCTTACTCACCCCAGAGATGCCTCCCCTAACCCCACACTGATTCTAGTTCCCTCTTTCAGTTCTCTTTCCCTCTATTATCCCCACACTTGATCCCTCCTGTTCTCCTTCTCACTGTATTGCCATCCAATCCCTTCTCTCCATCTACAGCCCTTTTCCATGTCTATTTTACTTCCCCTTCTCAGTGAGATTCAAGCAACCTTCCTTGGACCCTCCTTATTACTTAGCTTTCTTGGGTCTCTGGATGATAGAATAGTTATGTGCTTTATGGCTAATATCCACATATAAGCAAGTATATATTGTATTTGTCTTTCTGGGTCTGGGTTACCTCATGCAGGATAATCTTTTCTAGTTCTATACACTTTCCTGGAAATGTCATGATGTCATTTTTAAAAAATCTGTAGGATACCATTGTATAATTGTACCACATTTTCTTTATCCATTCTTTGATTGAGGGACATCTAGGTTGTTTCTAGTTTCTGGCTGTTATGAATAAAGCTCCTATGAGCAAGTGTCCCAGTGGTATGGTGGAGCAGCTTTTAAGTATATGCTCAGAAGTGATATACCTGGGTAGTTTAGATTGAACTATTACCAATTTTCTGAGAAAGTGTCAAACTGATTTCCAAAGTGGCTGTACCAATTTGTACTCCAACCAGTAATGGAAGAGTGTTCCACATGTTCCACATCCTATGTAGCATGAGCTGTCACTTGAGTTTTTTGATATTAGCTATCTGACTGGTGTAAAAATGAATCACACAGTTGTTTCAATTTGCTTTTCCCTGATAACTAAGGATGCTGAACATTTTTCTTTAGGTGCTTCTCAGCCATTAGAGATTCTTTTGTTGAGAATTCTCTGTGCTCCATTTTTTTAATTGGGTTGTTTGGGTTGTTGGTGTCTAACTTTATACACACACACACACACACACACACACACTCAAGGTTTAAGATCAACAACTGACAAATGGGACTTCGAAAACCTCTGTAAGGCAAAGGATATTGTAAATAGGATAAGACAACAGGCTATAGATTGGGAAAAGATCTTCACCAACCCTACATTTGACAGAGGTCTAATATTCAATATATTTATTATATATTGAATCATTGAGTAGAGAGTAGTTCAGTTTCCATGAGTATGTAGGGTGTTGTGGTTTCCCTTCTTTTGATTTTGCTAGTGTGGAATTATCTATTTTCTGAGTTTTCTCTGGTTCAACTAACCTCCTTGGGTTGGAGTTTTGCTTCTAGTATCTTCTGTTGGGGGAATTTTCTTCTATGGTTTTGTTGGAAATATTTTTTAGGCCTCAGACCTGGGAATGTTCTCACTTTTCTAATCCTATTAGTTTGGTATTCTTGTAGTGTCCCAGATTTCCTGGATGTTTTGTGTCAGGAGCTTTTTAGATTTAACCTTGTCTCTGATGGATGTATAAATTTCTTCTATTGTATCTTCTACACCGGAGATTCTCTCTTCCACCTCTTATATTCTATTGGTGACATTTGCCTCACAGTTCCTCTTCTGTTACCTAGGTTTTCTAACTCCAGCATTCCCTCACTGTTTTCTTTATTGTGTCTGTTTTCATTTTCCATGTCTTGAGCAGTGTTACTCATTTTTTTCACTGTAATTCTTTAAGGTCTCTTTAAAGGCCTCTATGATCTTCATAAAATTGGATTTTAGGACATTTTCATGTGCTTACCAGTTGTGTTAAGATATCCAGGGCTTTGCTGCAGTAGGCTAGCTTGTCTCTGGTGTTGCAACTAGACTGTTGTCAATTGTGCAGTAGGCTAGCTTGTCTCTGGTGTTACAACTAGACTGTTGTCAATTGTGTTCTTACACTGGTCTTTAGCCATTGTGTTGTCCCTGGTACTGGCAGGCCTCCTGCAGTGTAGGCAGAGTTTTGGACCAGAAAATGGAAAGCAGGGGGAGTGGGAGTGGCTGCTGAGTGTGCTTTAGGGGGACTTTGCAGGCAGAGGACTGGGGAGCAGGTTTTACCAGCTTCTCACTGATGCCTGCAGGCCTCCAGGAAACCAGGCAGATACGTGGGCTGGAAAAATAGTCTTGTTATATAAGAATTTCTTCAGATGTTTTAAAAATATCAATATTGAATTACCACTCTTAACATTTTAAAGGGAATAATCATAGCTTCTATAGAAAGAATTTAATGTTTAGAAATGTCAGTCAGTAGAAGAATAGATACTTCATAGAAAAACATTTGCAATAAAGTTACATTCTTTAGCAGTCAGTGGCATGATAAAAATGACATCTTTTATTTTAGCTATTAAAATAAACCTGTAAGCTGAAGATTTTAATTGTACTAAAGATATGTACAGTTAAAGAAATTTAAAGGCATTCTTAGAATAATTTAGATACTTTAATATTCAGTAATTTATTAAACGTATTATTAAAACAATAAGTACTACTAATGTTACCTGTACTTTTAAAACTGTGTCAATGTACTATTTTAATTCCTTAAAAACAGTTCTTTGAGGTAGTTTTTCTTATTCTTCTTCTTTCTAGAAAAGAATAAAATAGTAGTTTACTTCAAAGCATAATTTACAACCATTTTTTGTCTGTTGTTTAATTTTTTTATTT
Organism: Mus pahari; assembly: GCF_900095145.1. Taxonomy (NCBI): domain Eukaryota; kingdom Metazoa; phylum Chordata; class Mammalia; order Rodentia; family Muridae; genus Mus; species Mus pahari. The sequence continues at coordinate 61,295,495 of NC_034595.1, forward strand.
TGGTCGCCCATCATGTTCTGTTTTCTTTAACTGTATTATATAGTTCTGCTATTTTAAAAAAGTTTTTTTATTTTGAGAACTCTGAGCATGCTCACTGTATTTTTATCACCCTTCCATCCTCCCCTTCAACTCCTTCATTACCTGCTTATCCCAAGTTCATAATCTTCTCTTGAGTTAATATTGTTACTGATATATGCACATATGCAGACTGTATATGAGAGTTCATGATGGGAGGCACAAATTTTCCTGTTCTTAATAGCCACAGACTGTATATGAGAGCTCATCATGGGAGACACAAATTTTCCTGTTCTTAATAGCCATAAATCACCTATAATTCTTCATGTAGGAAGTAAACTATATAGAATCCCCTCTGTTTACCTGGTAATACCATTATGCTGACAATTTTTTAAATTACAGATAACTGTAGCTATCACACTTTATTTTATGGTTTTTAAAGTTTTTTATTGGTTATTTTATTTATTTATATTTCAAATGTTCTACTTCTTTCCAGTTTCCTCTTTGCAACCTCCCCTTTTCCTCTATGAGGGTGCTCCTTCATCCACCTACTCACTTCCCCTCACTGCTCTAGCATCCCCCCTATGCTGGGGCATTACTCCTCCACAGGACCAAGGGCCTACCCTCCCATTGATGCCAAATAAGGCAATCCTTTGCTATATATGCAACTGGAGCCATGGATCCCTCCATGTATATACTTTTTGGTTGGTGGTTTAGTCCATGGGAGCTCTAGGTCATCCAGTGAGTTGTTCTTCCTATGGGGTTACAATCCTCTTCAGCTTCTTCATTCCTTCCCCTAACTCTTTCATTGTAGTCCCAGGCTTATTCGGATGGTTGGCTGTGTGTTCTGAACCTGCATTAGTCAGGTGCTGACAGAGCCTCTCAGGGAACAGCTATACCAGGATGCTGTCAGTAAGTTCTTCTTGGCATCAGCAATGGTGTCAGGGTTTGGTGTTTGCAGATGGGATGGATCCCTAGGTGGAGTGGTCTCTCTATGCCTTTCCTTTCGTCTATAAATGAGATCTTCAATTGGTCTAAATGAAGAGAACATGTGTCTAACACAATCTAATAGACTCAGGGAAATTTATTGGTGAGGGGATGGAAGGATGTAAGAGCCAGAAGACTAGGATCCCTAATTGTGCCCCCTAGATGTGACAAGGAGGGGACACCTATAGATCCCTCAATTAGTTTTGCCCTTTTATTGACTAGGAAATCTTCCAGAGTAGAATCCTTTAGTCAACAATTTAATTAAGACATACCATTTTACATTTTCATAAAGTTAATTGTTATATGGATACAGTTAATAAATTACTTTCTATAAATATTAATATTTTAAGCTTCAAAAACTGAATTATATCAGGAGAGAGAACAGAATGAATGCTGGAATAACAACTCTGTGACCATTTTGTGAAGCTTTAATGGTAAGCTAATTCAGGAACTTTCTTTCCCAAAGCCCAGAATATTAAGGATTAATTAATTCTCAAACCACATTAATCTATTTTTGTGACACTTGGATGTTTTAATAATGTTATCATATTATAAATGGGAAATGATGAAATGTTTGCTTGAGATAGCAAAGATTTGCTGATTTAGCTGGCAAATTTAGACTGTGCTAAAATTTAACTTTAGAAAGAATAACACCATCTTTCTGTCTCTAGCAAGGGATAATTCAAGGTCAAGTCTGATATTTATGATTTATAAGTTTTGTCTTATCAAAGTGCATATGAATTCTAGTTTTAGTGTATGATGCAGTATTGCTAATTACATAAAATGAAATGATACTTCAGTGTAATTTTTAAAATTTAAAACACAGAAATGCACTCTATTGAAAACGTGTGAAAGAAAAAACAGAGTAAAGTACAAAGAATACTTAATCAACTCACAGAGACTGTGAACACGCAAGAGCTGCACATGTTCCAATCAAAATCCAGACAAGGAAGAAAAGGGAGGGAGGAAGGGAGGGAGAGATTTGGAGTTTTGGTGTTTTCTGTTTTTGTTTGAATGTAAAATATCCACTCAATGTCCATGTGTTTAAACACTCTGGTCTTCTTGGGAGGGTGTGGAATTTTCAGAAGTTAAGATCTAGCAGGGAAAGCACTTGTGTCAGGCTTGAGGGTTATAGCCAAACCCTGATTCTGATTCTGGAACTCTCTCTCTTTCTTTCTTTCTTTCTTTCTTTCTTTCTTTCTTTCTTTCTTTCTTTCTTTCTTTCTTTCTTTCTTTCTTTCTTCCTTCCTTCCTTCCT
>NC_034595.1:61297969-61300965 GCF_900095145.1 Mus pahari
TTCTTCCTTTCTTCCTTTCTTCCTTTCTTCTTTTCTTCCCTCCTTCCTTCTTTCTTTCTCTGCTGTGCTTCCTCTGCCATGATGAACTATGTCCCCAATCTGTGAGATACAATAAATCTTCTCTTTCCCCCTGTAACCTCTTATTATGTATTTGATCATAACTTTGGGAAAACAATAATAGTCATGAACAAATTTCAAATCTTTAAATATTTTTAAAGATAATTTTCGTAGTCTATATGTCAAGAAATGTTATTCAGTGAGAATTTTTTGGTGATGTAATAATTTATTTGTTTATTCAAAATAGGTTCTTCTCTCATACACTATATCCCAACCAGAATTTCCCCTCCTTTCTCTCTGCCAAGTACCATCCCACCTTCCCTTTTTCTCAGATTTGCTCTCTTTCCATGTTTCCTCTTCAGAAAAGAGCAGGCCTCCAAGGAATACCAACTAAACAGGAGAAAACAAAATACAATATAACAAGGTGAAAGCCCTCATATTATATCTGGATAAGCCAACCCAACAGGAGGGAAAGAGCCCCCAAAAGAGACAGAAGAATTAGAGACACAACTCAATCCCATTGATAGAATTTCCACAAAAGCATAAAGCTAACAACCATAACACATGCAGAGGACCTGGTAGAGGCCCATTCAGGGCCGTGTTTTCTACTTCAGTCTCTGTGTGCCCATCTGAGTCCTGTTGATTAGGTGGGCCATGTTCTCCTGGCATCCTCCACCCCTCAGACTCCTACAGTCTTTCCTCCACCTCTTCCATCACAGGGTTTCCTGACCTCTGGGGGGAGGGACCAGATGGAGACCTCCAAATTAGACTCTTGGCATAATGTTGGACTGTGGGTCTCTGCCACTGCTTTTATCTGGTGCCAGAGGAAGCCTCTGATGATGACTAGAGAAGAATACAGCAGAATATCATTATATATTTTTCCAGAAAATTGTTTCATTGATTTTTCTTTTTGTCAAAGACCATTGTGTTTGGTTCTACCCTGGGTCTCTGGGCTATCCAGTGTCTTGTTTCTGACCATTCAGGCAGTGTTGGGATGGGCTTTCTCTTGCGCATAGTCCTCAATGTTGTTGGCAAAAGGGGTCCCATAGAGAATCCTAAGCAACCCAGGCTGATGGTAGGACAGAAGGTTGCTCTTTGAAAACTGACAGCAGCGCTCCATTGCAGAGGTCACTATTCACACAGTTCACTGAGCGAAGGAAGGTCAAGCTGGGGCCTGAATGGAGCCTTTGCACCTACATTCTAGTCTCTTTGCCACAAGAAGGTACAGAAAGAGAAATCTGGTCACCAACACAGTCACAAATCCCTTCATCTACAATCTGTCTGCATGTAAGATATGATGTGGCAATAGTGGTACAGAACATGTGGGAGTGGCCAACCAGTGATGGGAATTCTTTAGTGCCTCCCTTATTGTTGAAAATGTAATGATGATGATGCTATTATGAATAATGCTGATCTTAAAATCTTTGCATATAGGTTTTTATATTCATTTCCTGAGGGCTTGCACTTAGAACTGAAATGACAGTTTTAAAGGATCAGAATGCTTTAATTTATCTGTTTTATGGAGCTCTTAAAGTCTACTGATAATCACTTTTCAAAATATCTACACTAATTTAAGCTTTTACAAATACTCTAAGAAGGAAATGTAATGACCCTTGTGTAGAGCAATTGTATCAGAGGCTTTTCTTGGTCTTGTGGGTGATAATGGCCTCTTATTGGTTTAGATTCTTTTATTCATGTTGTGAATATTTGTTTTCCTGTAACTACCTCTTCATGTCATTTGCACAGTTTTTTTCTGTCAGAGTTTTCATTTTAGTTTTCATTCTAGTATTTTATCTGGGCTTCTTATGGTTTAAGGATATTTAATCTTAGTTATCATTGTAGACAGTATTTTCTTATGTTTTTAAAAATTTATGATCATGCTGATGGTCTAGTGGATTTTACATACTTGTGTAAAAGCATGTATGTTTTTCATTGTATGTAGTAAGTCATTTCCTTCTTTACTTCAATCTTAAATCCTTCTAAAACATAAAATATTTAAGTTTGTATAGGATTCTAAGTTTTGGTCTATATATTTAATTCTTTTGTATAAAATTATTTTAATAAATATTATGAATACCTGTATACACACATATTATATATGTGTATATATATGTACACACACACACACACACACACACACACATATGCATGGTACTGATGGAGGTCAGAAGAGAGTGTTGGATCCATTGGAACTAGAGTTCCAGACAATTGTGAACTGCCTCACCGTGGGTGGTGGGAACAGAAGCCAGGCTCTCTGCAAGGGGAACAATTAATCTTAATCACTGGGCCATCTCTCTAGACTCTATCTTAAGTTTGTAAAAATCGCTAAAGCAATAAATTTTCTTTATTGAAGTATCCATCTCTTAATTTTTAATTGTGATTTGTAATGCTCCCTTAATTTGTTTTACACCCATGTGCATACACACACACACACACACACACACACACACACACCACAATCTGTATGGGCTATAATGTTTCTTCATGTCTGTGGTGTCCTCAGCATTAGAATCTGATCATTAAATTCTGGAGGGTGGGAACCAAGATCAATGATAATAGTTTGTTCTTTTCTATGGGGATGTGGACCCCACTTGCCAACAGCTCAAAATAGGTAACTCATATGTGGAACTGGGCTTTTTATTTGATGCCTGCTGTATCTGGGAGAGGAATTGTACCTTAGTTATAGAATAACTTCATTTACATTCCTTCTGTGTACGCATATATGTTTTAGAAAGGTCCCACAGCAGTTGGTTTCATTTGGAGTTTTCCAAGGTTAGTTATTCCTCTGCACACTTTCTCCTCTACCCTTCCCTTTAATCCTCACTGACATTTAACCTTTTACCTTTTTTTTTTTTTTTTTTTGGTTTCTTTTCGAGACAGGGTCTCTCTGTATAGCCCTGGCTGTCCTGGAACTCACTCTGTAGACCAGGCTGGCCTCG
>NC_034595.1:61301714-61306769 GCF_900095145.1 Mus pahari
TCTCTCTCTCTCTCTCTCTCTCTCGGTAGGTAAGTCTCAAAACAGTTTTAATTTGAATTTTTGATGCATAAGGATGTTGAACATTAAGAAATATTACTTAGCAATTTGTATCTACTCTTTTCAGAACTATGTTTAGTTTTATGCCCCAGTTTTTAATTTTTGTTTCTTGCTATTTTATATTTTTATAGTTCTCTTTATGTTCTAGACACTAATTGTAATGGGTAATATTGGTTGTCAGTTTGACACACCAAGGAAGAAGGGACCTCAGTCTGAAGAATTCATTTTCTTCATTATAAACTGATGAAGTCCAGCCCACTGGAGCTGCTTCCATCCCTAGTCAGGTGGGAATGGGCTTTCTAAGAAAGGTGACCAGAAGCTGCTGACCCCTGTGTTTGAATTAGGGGAAAGCTGGAAGAAGCTGAGGAAGAGGGCAACCCTTTAGCAGGACCAGCAGTCTCAATTTACCTGGACCCCTGAGATCTCTCAAACCCTGGACCACCAACCAGGCAGCATGCATCAGCTGATATGAGCCCCCCCAACAAATATACAGCAGGGGACTGCTGGGTCTGGGTTCAGTCAGAGAAGATCCACCTAACCCTCAGAGACTGGAGGCCTCAGGTGTGGGAGGTCTGGTGGGGTGGGAGGTGGGGGGACATCCTTGTGGAGACAGGGTGGAGAGGAATGAGATGTTGAACAGTCAGAGAGTGGACCAGGAGGGGAATAAAATCTGGAGTGCAAGAAGAAAAAAAGATTAAATTCTTTATTTTTTTTAAAAAAAAGATAGAAGGTTGAGAACAACAAGGAAACAACCAAACCAAACCAAACCAAAACGAAAGGTATCTGAATGTGAACCTGGAAGCAAGCCAGTAAGCAGCCATTACTCCTTGGTTTCTTTTTCAGTTACTACAGCCTTGTTCCTATCTTCAGTTCTTGCCTTGGCTTCCCTCATTAATGGGCTGTAACCTATAAGTAGGCATAAGCCCTTTCTTCTGGAAAGAAAGTTTTTCTTGATTGAAGTTAGTGTTTTACTACAGTAACAGAGAGTATACTAGGGCATAGCCCTCTACACAACTTCAGTAGGATATATAGCTCATATAGTTTTAAATTTTAGTTTCATGCTTGTTCATGAGATAATTTGTATGATCACCTAAATTTAATGGTAAATTTAAATTTTATTACAAATTTTTGTATCCTATAGTCTTTCTGAGTTACATTTTGCTATTTTTTCTTTGTGCTTATCTTCCCATTCCTATTGTATAAAAACATCTAAGGCACAGGTTTTCCATTCCTTTACCTTTCAATACCCAATGTGTTACCTGACAAGTGTCCAGAAAATATTTTCTGACTAAAATTGAATTTCTACACCAACTTCTGGATCTCAAAATGAAGTAATAAGTGAATTAATATTTATGTTCTTGAGACAATGATGGTACCCTGAATTACCATTCTTATAGACATTCTTTCATTCAGCATTCAATTCTTTAAATAGTTACTGCATTTCTGTTGTGTTTTCTAGGAAAATAAGGATATAAACAAAATAGTTTTCAGCATTAAATTTTGAGTTAACTTTGGAACTTAAGACAGTTCTATAGGTAACTGGCATGCAGTATTCCACAACTGCACCAGTAGGCACAAACTGCAAGCTGATGTTGCAGCATTCAGAGTCTCTTTTCTCCCCCCACAGCTTGCATAGCACCATTTGGAACTATGAGAACGAGGCATCAGGGAAGAAAATTTCCAGTAATTATGAGATTGATTTCTTTATGGTCTGTGACTACATTGTGTGGTCAAGGTGTCTTTAGTAATAGGGTCTTATTGTGTAGTTATGGTGGATAGCCAATAGCAATGGCAATTAACTGTTTTATTTAGGAGAACTCTGGGGTCTTCCTGATCAATAACTCATAGGGAGGCATCATATGCTTGCTCTGTGATTTTCATTTAATAACCCATGTCTTCTGGAAGTTGTATTGACCACTCATGTAGGGTAATTTTATTCAAACTCTTTTTTAAAGTAATGTTTTGAAATTATTTTACTAACTAGTGGGTTTCCATAAAGCTTTTTTATGCATTCCTAGTTTTGTAAGTCCCCCATATCTCCACCCTTACCCATTCCCCTGCTCCCGTCACTGCTAACTCCTTTAACCTTTAGTATTTCTTTTTTCTTTCTTTTCACATATGTTCTACTAACCCTCAACTTTTAAAAGTTTGAGATGTTTACTGTTTGCCTACTAATTGTAGACCTAGCTAAGAGCTGAATTAAGGTAAAGGTAGAGAGTGATGGGACAAATTTGGACATTTGTTTCTTGATAATGAGAACCATTGCTGAGAAATATGTTGTTAGGAAGCCTTGTGGTTATAGAAACAGAATAGAATGTACTTATTTAAACTCAGTGAGCATGATAATCACCTGATATCATCTTGGGATACAGTAAAGAGATATGATAAAAATGAGGTGCTTGAGGATGAGGGAGACCACCGTAACAGAAACTATCTTATATTAAATTTATATCAGTGGGAGTAGTAAACTCAAATAATGAAAAGTATAGTGTAATTATGCACACTGTGCATAGCTGTATTTTCATACTTACAAAAGACTAGCAGTACAGTAAGCACATTTATGCCAGTGTCACCACAAACATGTGTAGGGCCTTATGCTACTCCTCTGTGATGCTTATAGCATTACAAAGGGATGAGAGTTTTCACTTCCACAATGTTCTCCATTGTTGGCTAAAATACACTATGCATTTATGATTAAATCATAAATTCTTACCACTATATTATCTCTTCTTTACCATTTGCCATATGGCATAGAACAATTACAGTTTCTTTGCATAGTTGCTTTTCTATTTTTTGCAGTTCAATTGTTTCACTGTAGAGGATCTCAGCCCTATCTTCAGGCCTTCCAGGTGTCCTTTGTCTTTTTCAGAATGTTTGCAGAAGTTTACAAGATCCTGAAAGAACCACAGATGATACAAGAAACAGTCCAAAGTTACTATCTATCTTTCTCTTATATTGATTGTTCAGTCTCTGTCTCCTCTCCCCCATCTTTTTTTTCTCTCTCTCTCTGCCAAGGCAGTACAGTTTTGCACACTTTCATATCCTACTGTTATTAACGATTACTCTTCTTGTTATTCTTCAGTTTTAAAGCCCGTGAGCCATTGATGCATTCTAGACTGGAAAAAGGAGTGCTAAAAGAGTTTCTGCTTTTAATTCTAAATATTCTTTAACAATTTCTGTTTGATATGCCAAATATAAATTATTTTTTAAATTATACATAATTGAAAAATAGATGAATCAACTTTGGCTTTGTCTGAGATTAGGAAAATGAGTACTCTATTTCAAAAAAAGCTGTTTGCAAGGAGATTAAACAATATTTCAAACTAAAGATTATAAAAAATATAATATATACATATATAATATATAATATTAAAATGCTGCAGACTAAACTGTAATGCTTTTCAGAGATGACATTATTATTTTTAAATCAGAAGAATAGAATTATTTCAACAGTCTTTTTAAATTATTTCAACAGTCTTTTTAAAGTGATTGTTATATGAAGGATTTTGCAATGTTGAGGATAAAAAAACCATGCTGTAAGCTTCACAGTTCAACATTTGCCTCACCGACTAGACTCTTCGATATTTAACATTATGCTATTTTAAATCAATTTTCAAACTTTTGGCCTTAGTCTATTTAACAAATAATACGTTCATTAACTATTTGGTTTTTTTTTTTAAATCTTTTATAAGAGATACTAATCTTAGTGATGAAATGGTATTTTCTCCACTAAATATTTGTGAACATTTGACTGAGCTTAGTACCATGTATGTAAGTACAGTGAGGATAAGGCATGTTATAAGCCTTCAAGGGGCATGTAGTTTTATCAAGAAGGTAGATGTTGAGTACATAACAAAGTTAACCAGTTAGTTCTTCATTTCTAGAAGAATAGAACTTGGTGGGAAATGCAAACATGTAGACATCTGTTTTGGAGAAAGTTCTGATTTTAACACTTTCAAAACAAAAACAATAAGAAATATCTCCAAATTCATACTCAGTAGCATTGTATCATGCAGCTTGTAGATTTCTCCATTTTCACATTCATATATGTGGGTGCATACATGCATACACATACACACACATACACACACACATAAACACACACATTAGAATCTATTACTGGTAACTAGTAATTTGAATAACTGATAAAACTTAAATTAGTGAATCCTATTTTTCTCAGATACAAAATTCTGGCTTACCTATATGATGCAGTCATGTCAAGTATGTGCTCATTACCATTATTTCATCATTTTATAAAAGAGACTATGAGCCCATCTATAGTTCAGCAGTTTCTTCACTGCCATTGAATGAGTATATAGAAGATTTTAGAGTCAATTTGAAACAATTTTATTCTAGAGCATGAGGTCTTAAACACTATTTTATATTACCAATTCTTTTTTGAGCTATTTTTCCCTCACCAGATAATATAATTTTAGATATATCTATATCTATAGTTGTAGGTCATATTTATCATTTTAATGGCTGCATTTTATTGCATTGTCTAACTTATAAATTTCTTACCTAGTTTCTTATTTGAGAACAGTTAGACTATTATGATTTATTATTATTATGAGACATTATATGAGTGTTTTATACATTTACCCTTGGGCACTTGTCTCTTCAGGATACATTCTCCAAATTTGGCTGCTGAGTCAAATGACATGTATATTACTACCTTTTGTCAAATATGCTCTTAGAAGGTAGTCTCCATTGACATTAATTATCATCAGTCCTTGAGGATTTCTGTTCCCTTATACTTTTCAGCATACTAAGATTGCTGTTGATGTCTACTATCTCTGGATCTCACAAGCTTCCTGCCCCCTTCCCCATGAAGACTTATGAGCCTTTTAGGGAGGTTTGTGATGTAGGTATTTTGTTTATCCTTAACTAATTTTGACTTTACCTAGTTGGAATGGCTATAATTAAAGAGAAGAGGAAGAGGAGGAGGAGGAAGAGGAGGAGGAGGAGGAGGAGGAGGGGAAGAAGGGGAAGAAGGGG
>NC_034595.1:61307679-61315743 GCF_900095145.1 Mus pahari
ACTTGAACAGAAACTGAGAGCTTACATCTTTGTTTACGTAAACACACACACACACACACACACACACACACACACACACACACACACACACACAAAGACCTACATGTGCAACCAACACTTCTATCTAGTTTCAAATATAATCACAACCTTCAAATATGCAAATGGTTGTTCACTTTTTTTGTGGTTTTATTCCCAAACATCCATAGCCAGTATCTAATCATGGATATAGTGTTAAGCAAACCAAAATTAAGCAATGTCCTAAAAAATGACTTGCCAGTAACCCTCAAAAATTAAAAAAGTTTCAAATACAAGGGAAATCTGAGAAAATCTCACAGTAAAGCAAATCCTAAGGACATATGATGAAAATTACAAGCTGGTATCCTTGCCAGGATGGAATCCAGGGACTTAAAGGAGCACTAGGAAAAGATATAAGAAAATGCATATAATTTGTGAACTTTAGTTAATATGTTTCAATGAGCAATAGGAAAAGATATAAGAAAATGCATATAATTTGTGAACTTTAGTTAATGTTTCAATACTGGTTCATTAACAATGAAAAATAAACTAGGCAATGTAGGAGTTACAAAAGAGAAATTAAAAGCAGATGTAACAAAATAATCTATATACTATTTTTACTAATTATCCATAAATCTAAATCTACTGTAGGCTGAAAACAACTTAAGTGACTACCATGCAAACAAATGTGGGATATGCAAGCATCTTTTGATGTGGGGTGGATTCTGATCCATGTACTATGCTGATACATTTCAAAAAATCTTGGTGAAATAAATCATCAAACTTGTTTACCTTATTTCAGTGACATATACAAAATTGTTAAAACCATATAAATAGAAGTAAAATCAATGATTAGAACTGTGGAAAAAGAACCGGGATATGGCCACTTATTTTTACAATAGAATGACCTTCTATTCCTCAAATACCCCAGTTTTTTTCCATTTATCTATTGAAAGACAGTACCCAAGCAGGACTCCAATAGAGGGATAAGGACTGCAACCTAGCCACAAAGCCTTTGACATACAATGTGTCCTGCCTACAAGATGTATAGGGATAAAGGTGGAATAGAGACAGAGGGAGTTGCCAACCAATGACTGGCCCAAATTGAGACCCATCCCATGAGCGAGAACCAATCCCTGACACTAGTAATTATACTATGTAATGCCTGCAGACAGGAGCCTAGCATAACTGTCTTCTGAGAGGCTCCACCCAGCAGCTGATAGAAACATATGCAGAGACCCACAGACATTCATTATTAGATGGAGCTTGGGCAAAGGATTGAGATACCCGAAGGGGATGGGGGCTCCACAGAGGACTGAGAGAGTTAACTAACCTGGACCTTTGAGGGCTCCCAGAGACTGAACCACTAACCAAAGATTGAGCATGGGCTGGGTATAGGCTCCTTTCACATATATAGTAGAAGTGCAGCTTGGTCTTCATGTGGGTACCCCCAACAACTGGAGCAGGGACTGTCCCTGAATCTGTTGACTGCCTGTGGATCTTATTCCCCTAACTGGGCAGCCATGTTTGGCCTCAGTGGGAGAGGATGTGCCTAGTACTCCAGTGACTTGATGTGCCAGGGTCGGGTGATACCCATTGGGGGGAGTCTTCCCGTTTCTTAGAGGAGAAGGGGCAGGGGGATGGGGAGAGGGACTGTGTAAAGAGGGACCGGGAGGAGGGGTGCTGAGAACAGAATGTAAAATGAATAAATAAATTAATGGGAAAAAAAGGAAAGACAGTTTGTGCTTGTAAGTATCTATTCGATAATGGGTTAAATCAGAAAAGAAAGTTCCCCTATAACATAATAATCAAAACACTAAACATACAGAAAATATTAAATCTACAAGAGAAAAGGCACCAAGTAACTATAAAGGCAGAGCTATTAGAATTACAGCTGGCTTCTTAATGGAGACTCTAAAAGCAGAAAGACCTGGACAGATGTGCTGAAGATTCTAAGAGACCATAGATGCCAGTCCAGACTACTATATCTAGCAAAACTTTCAATCAACACAGATGGAACAAATAAGATATTCTATGATAAAAATCAAATTTAAACACTATCTACCTACAAATCTAGCACTACAGACGGTGCCAGAAGTAAAACTCCAATCTAAGCGGGTTAACCTCACCAAGTTATCTATATTCTGTAATCACTCATTTTTGTAATTTTATGTGGATATGAATTTTCAATTTCTTTGTCTAACTGCAATTCCCGTGTTGTATGTTTAGGATATGGTTGTTTTTCTAAGAAACTCCTAAACTGCCTTCTCAGGTGACTGCATCATTTTAGATTCACCCTGGCAGTGGATGGGTATGTTTTGCTCTACACGCAAGCCAGGACTTGTTAGCATCTATGTTGTTTTGTTTTGTTTTGATTTGATTGCTCTAATAGTGATATAGTTGTATGGAATTGTTGGCTTTAATTGCAATTTCCTAATAAAATACTTTCAAGTATCTCTTCATATGTTGAATTTTCATGTGCAGAATTTTATGACGAGGTATATGGTCTGTTCTTTTGGTCCATTTTAAATTCAAGTTTGTGTTTTATGTTTAGTTTGTAAGTACCAAGTTTGTGTCTTAGCTAAATATATTTTGGAAAAGTGTTTTAGTAGATATGTCTTGGTTTCTTCTAGGGGAGGGATCTGTTTTGTGTTTTCCATTTTGAGATAGGTCTTGGAGTAGAACTCTGATTGGCCTTGAATTCATGATTTTTGTCTGCCTCTGTTTTGTGGGTACTTCCGTTTTCTTTTTGAGCCATTTCTCTCATGATATATGTCTAATCTTCTCATTTGGATTAGAAGCACAGAAGCTTCTTATTTTAATACAGTCCAATTTTTCAATTCTTTTATTCATGTATTATCTTTTTGGTTTTTGTATCTAAAAATCTATTGCAATACATAAGGCCATTCAAATTTAGCCTACATTATATTCTAGATGTTTAATCCTTTTAAAATTATGTTTATTTTATGTGTATGAGTGTTGGCTTGCATTAATACCATGTGTATGCAGATGCCAGAATACCAGGGTCTTCGGTTACAGATTGTTATAAGCTGCCTGATGTGGGTGCAAGGAACTGAACTTGGGTCCTCTCAAAGAGCAGCAAGTACTTTAAACCACTGTGTTATCTCCCCTGGGCCCTAATTTATGTTTTAAATCGAAGTTTCATTTAAATTGAATTTATTGATTCATTTAAATTGAATTTTTGTTAATGATTTAACATTTGGATATAGATTCATTTTTATTTGGTAAAAAGAAAATCTTTGTTCCATCAATTGTATTTCTTTTGCTCCTTTGTCAACAGTAACTTGACTATGTTCATGTGGATATGTTTCTCAGTTCTCCAATATATTCCATACTAGTTTCTCTGTTTATTCATAAGCACCATGGTCTGTCCCTCCTTCCTTCCCTCCTCCCTCCATTCCTCCCTTCCTTCCTTCATTTTCTTTGTTCTTTTCCTATTTCTTTATCATACACAATAAAACACGAATGCAGTAACAATAAATTAAAGAAGAGCCCATGAATGAAGGAAAGGAGGAAGGGGCATATGAGAGGTCTTTGAGGGAGGAAAGTGAAGAGAGAACTGTTATTATCTTTAAAAAAAGTTAAAAAAAGTTTTCAAGTTGGTGTTAGTTTCCTGGTATTGTTGCCCTATTGTATTAGCCAGTTTGTGTTAATTTCCTTTCAAGGTTAACTTGGTAAGATTTTAAAAAGAATTTTCTTGGTTGTATAGGTCAGCTTGTAAAGAACTAGCATTTTTACATTAAGTCTTTGTATCCATGAATGTGGAATATACCTCTACTTATCCGTTAAATTGTTGTATTTGACAATTCTATGTGTAAAGTTTACACATTGTTATTAATGGCCTATGGAGTTTTGTAGTCTTTTATTTTTATTGCTAAATGTGTTTTGTTCATACCTATCAGCTTAATAATTTTAAATTTATATTTATAATATTTGAATTTGAAAATCTGATAAGTATTTACACATCATTATTTATTGATTAATCCTTGAGAGAGGATATGCAGTCTTTATACCAGTCTCCATAAAATATTTTTTACTTAGAATAAATCTCTGATTTTAATGAATCCAGATTTTTAATGAATCTAGTATTTGCATCACTCCATAGACAACATTTGTTATCAGTTTTGGAGAGAAGAGAGAGTTATGAGATAGATATTATATCAGCTTAGAATGTACATTTTAAGATTTTTATGTGTATAGGCAGTTTGCTTGTATGTATGTCTGTGTAACACTTATTCGCCTGTTTACATTTCTGGCCAGAGAAAAGCACTGATTCCACTGGAACAAGAGTGACAGATGGTTGTTAGCCACAAAGAAGATGTTAGGAGTTGAACCTGGGTCCTGTAGAATTGCAGCGGGAGTTCTTAACTGCTGAGCCCTCTCTCCAGCACTAGAATGAATCTATGGAAACCCAAAGATTTAGATTGGAGAAGCTTCTGTAGCTACTCAGAAGTAAAATTCACAGGAGCCAGGAAGTATTCTAAGGCTGTGTCTCAGACTATTTCCTGTTAAGAGCTATATAAGGAATTTTGAAGTGGGATCCTTAAGTGACAATTTCTAGACATTATATAACCTTAATTGGAACACTTCCCTTTCTGGGCCTTGGGTTAGCATTCATAAAAGGAATGTATATATATTATATTATTGCTGTTATTGTATATTGTTATTGTGTTTCTAAATCTTTTTGTTATTTTTTCTCTTCTGTGAGAGGAGAAAGAACACTGTAGATATGCATACTACCAACTAAACAGGCTGTCCTTTTAATTTATGAGAGCATTTTGATAGGCACAGAAAACCTTGCCTTCACTCCAAACTATGTTGCTTAGGACAAATATATATATAGATAGATAAACCATTGTTTTTCACTTTTCTCTTTAGTAAAAAGTATATAATTATAGAGCCAAAATTATATGGTCTGGTAAATTGCTATGTGCGGTATAACAGTGAGCCATTATATGAAGTATAACATTTGGGTAGTTGTTATAACACTTGGGTATTTGGTTGCATTATTTACAAGTAGACATCTCTTTTCAACATTATATGGAATTGTATTATACTGATACATATAAAACATGAAATAAGATCCATTAAAACAGATATGCATAAATTATGTAGTAATGAATTTATTCAGTGGATCCCAGGATGTAACAAATTGGGGGAAAAGTTTGACTAGGTATGTTTGGTGACATTATATAGTATACAGCAGCACCTCTGGTTTGAAGAGCAACTATTGGCAAAATTGGCAGTGTGTTTCTTAGAGGTGGGAGAATTCTTTGACACTAAGAAGTTACTATTTTATAAGTACAAGCCATCATCAACATCTAGTTGTAGGTTTTAGGAGCCATTTCATTTTCTGACTTGAGGAAGTCAGTGTTTTATTTGGGCCGTCTTAATACAACTATGTGTATCTAAATGATGTATGAGGCAAGGAAGGAAAGCTAGAAATATCCCCAAGTATAAGATTTAGTGTTAAGATTGTCACCCTATGTGTGCTTTGGGTAGAGAACTGATCCCTTCCATCCATGAGGAATCATGGCTGTGTTACTGTGAAGTATTTGAACCCAGAAGCATCACCTTAAAATTATCTGTGACAGTTACAGAAACAGGAATACATCATCAGGCTCAAATTTTAGATCATAAGTCTGTAGTACCTCCAGGGTATAAGCTGACCTGTGAGAGGTGATGATTGCTGTGAGGTTTCTGATACATTTTTATAGTCTTTAAGCTTCTGTATGAAAAGCAATCAGAAAAGCAGGAGACAGGAATGATGATTTGGATAGGCTGGGGAAAAGAAAGAAACGAGGCAAGAGGTGAGGAAAAGATAAATGGATCTCTACTGTGCATGCCTTGTGATGACAGTTTGTGATGAGAGGATTCTGGGAACCTGGATTGTATGCCTACAGGCTATGCTAGATTGACAGGGATAGCCACATTCCTTTAGCAGTTGTAGTTCAATTTTCATACAGCAAGCATTTCCTGAGTGCCTGTTACATGCCAGTCATGTGCTAGCTTCTCTTGTGGAAAAGTATCAGACATGATCTGAGGAACTGTAGACGTATAAATGGATCATTAGATTACATGATAAAGGGAGGCAGAGTTCCAAGAGCTACAACATGAAACAGGCTGGCCTGGAGGTAGGATGTTAAGACTGAGGAAAGATATCTAAAGGACTGACATTTCAGTTGAATATTTAGGGAGAACTAGGGAATTACAGACTAGACCAAAGCTAAGGCACTCTAGGTTGTTAGAATAACATCTCAGTGATAAAGAGCCAGAAAAATTCTAGAGTAGAGATTATTATGTGAGAATCAGCATGAAGGAGTGGGATAGCAGTCTTATTTAAAACCACATTCAAAATGAACCTTTAAGATAGTTATTCCTGTGGACTTATTAGTAGGTTTTCTACTTAATATATTGTGGCTTATGTTTTTCTAATGTATCTTAACTTTAGGCCTTTATTCAAGGAATTTTCAAATATTGGCTTATTTGTTTCAGTTTTATGAAGTTCCTCATTTACTAATTCCACACATCTTCCTCCCCTTCAGAGGCTCTCCCTTCAGTTTTCTGTTTAGCACCTTCATGCATCCCTTTCTCTCATCCCTGCTGAGAATTATTTTTTCCCACATTTTTGCACTGTGTCTCCTGGCTTTTGTACTTTTACCAATTTTTACCAATATAATAAATAGTAAATTGTATCATATTTAAAGTATATGTCTATGTTTTAGTCATAATGTGATTTCATTGTTCTTTTAGTGTTCTTGTGTGAAATTCATTTGCGTTTTCACTTTGTGTTTTGAAAAGTGGATATTCAACTATTCTTACCGAATCAAGGACTTTTGAGTGTTCTTAGTACTAATTCTTATGTACTAAATATGCTTTAGGTATCTTTATGTTGTCCTTTCTTGATTTAAAATGTTAACAATCCATATATAATAAGTCTTATTTTAAGCTCTGTGAATTTTTTTTATTTTAATAAACTCCTACTACAAGACTGCCAAAATACCTTGCATCTTTATTTTCAAAACATTAAGATTAATGTATTTTAGGTTTTAATTTCTTTGGCCTTGATTTTAAGATGTGTACTTAATTCTTGACAGCCACATCTATCATGCTATAAACATTAGGAATTATTTCTGCTATCTAACTGCACTGTATAACTATGCCCATCTTTTCTCCATCCTCTTTTTCTCCCAACTTTCCCAGCAATTGGAACTACTGGTGGTCTTCCTCCTTCTGTAAGATGAATGTTTTCAGTGACTACATATGAACAAGGATGCCTGCTGTTTGCCATTGTTTGCCTGATTCCTGCTGTGTGGGTCTCAAGTCAAACCAAACATTGAATGACTAGTCCCGCAAATTCTTTGTTACCATTACCCCATATCTTGCAGGCACAACAGGCTATAGGTGGAGAGTTTTGTGTCTGGGTTGATGTTCAGCTTTCTCTTTCCATAGCCTGCAGGAGTATCTTCTCATGCCAGAGACAAGAAGGTAGGTATCCTCAAAGCTTATCTATATTGGCACAAAGAACAGAAATATGTTATTATGGCTGTATAATTATTTTTTTGTGTGCACATATCATATTTTCTCTTATCATTTGGTGTTGTTTACACCTAGGCTGATTATGTATCTTGCTCATCTCAAATAATTCTGCAGTGAAAGTCAGCTGAGCAATTTTCCATTGCTATGACAAGACAGCTGAGATTATCCACTTAAAGGAAGAAGATTTATTATGGTTCATCATTTTGGAAGTTTCAGTGAATGATTTCTAGGCTTGTCACTTTGAGCATTGTATTTCATACCAGGGAGAATGTGGTGGAGGCAAGGGGAAAGAGAAGAAAGGGATGGGCTCCCAGTATTTCCACTGGGGTTACAGTTACTTGACCTTATCTCATAAAAGTTTTGGCACCTCTGACTAGCTTCTTTTTCTTTATTTCCTTTCCTTTCCTTTCCTTTCCTTTCCTTTCCTTTCCTTTCCTTTCCTTTCCTTTCCTTTCCTTTCCTTTCCTTTCCTTTCCTTTCCTTTCCTTT
>NC_034595.1:61316069-61354583 GCF_900095145.1 Mus pahari
ATATATATATATATATATATATATATATATATATATATGGAATCTCTCTCCCTAACTCCCTCTCTAAGTAAAATTTTTTCATACGAAATATTTCCATCATATTTTTCAATTTCCACAGCTCCTTCAAAATTCTTCTCACCCCTCTAACTCCCCAACTGTATGTTCTCTCTTAACAAATAAGACAAGACAAATCAAAAATAAAAACAATCAATGGGAAAAACCTGAGGGACCTTTGAATAACCACAAAAATGAAAATAAGAACAAGCAAGCAAAAGACCAATAAGACAAAACATTGCCAACACAAAGAAAACGAAACAAAAAATTTTCAAAAATAACATTGAATTTGTTTTTTGTTGGCCAGCTATGGCTAATCATGGTTCTTGAATTGAAGTGTGGTTGAAATACCTAGTCATATTCCATTGAATAAATTGATTTCCCCTTTGCCAGTGTTGTGTTGGCCAGTTTTATGTCAACTTAACATAAACTATAGTCATTGGAGAGGAAGGAGGCTCAATTGAGAAAATGCCTCCATAAGATCACGCTGTAAGGCAAGCCTATATGGCATGTTCTTAGTGATTTATGTAGCAGGGCCTAGCTTATTGTGGGTGGTCCTGAGTTTTATAAGAAATTAGGCTGAGCAAGCCATAATATGGAGCGAACCAATATGCAGCATCCCTTCATGACTTCTGCATCAGTGCCTGCCTCCAGGTTCCTGCCCAGTTCATTTTTCTGATCTGTCTTCTTTCTATGATGAACAGTGATATGGAAGTGTAAGCCAAATAAATCCTTTCTTCCCCAAGTTACTTTTGCTATGGTGTTTCATCACAGCAATAGTAACTTTAACTAACGCAAGTAGGTGGGTATCAATTACAGACAGGTTTTTGTTTGGGTTGGGGCTCCATGCTCACTTCTTCTTTTTTGTGTTGGGACCTTGTCTGGGTTTGAATCAGTGCAAGTCTTATAGCACCACATATCTGTGACTAACCTTTAATACATGAATGAAAGCAGAGTAAAGAAAGTCCAAATACCACTTAGATATACTGATTTCTTTTGCTTTGGCCACACTCAGGAAATGGATAGTTGGATCATATGTTAGTTCTGTTTACCGATTTTTTTCCATTCATTTATTTACCTACTTTATATGCCAGTCGCAGCTTCCCCTCCCTTCTTTCCTCCCAGTCCCTCCCTCTCACCATTTTAGATATTTTTTTTTTGAACAAGCTTCATAACATTTTCCAATGGGTCTGAATTTCACTAATATCTATTGCACTGTCCCACTTTTCATGCCTAAGTGTATTTTTCCTCTCTTTCTTCTGTGACTCTGGCTAAGTTCTTGTCAATTCTCTTCATCTTTACAAAAAAATGCCAGTTTATTTTCCATTTCATTAGTTATGTCCGTGATCTTTCTTTCAGGTTACTGTTTTGTTTTTTGTTTTTTGTTTTTCCACTTTTATCTTGTCAAAGTTAAGATTGGTTTTAGAGGTTGACAGTTAAATCTACCTTCAGTGTATGGAAGATTATATTCTGATTAGAGTGCATTTAAAGTACCAATACTTACAATTACCAAGGAACTTCTAGAAGTAAATTACTTTTGGTATCTGATTGGTATATTTCATAGCTCCTCATCTTTTCTTGTTTGAGATTTATAGTATTTAACTTGAACTTGTTATATAATCTTAGTTGTGTACAGATTTATATGCTAATTAATCAATCTTTATTAGTTACCTTCTATGTGCTTCTATGTGTCTGATCCAATTTGTTCTATTGGCAGAGTGGCTAAAGCAATGATGCTTCGCCAGGTTCCTGTGATCTATGTTGTAATTTCACATATCAGTCAGGATCCTTGCTGGAAACAAATGTTTTGCTTTAAAGTGGGTAATTTTGTTTATTTCATAAAGGGATTGTTTGCAAAGGTGGGGATAGAGTTCAGGGAGGTCAAGATGGGCTGTTTTACTAGTCTTAAGCTGCTGACAACAGAGAACATATCCTTTCCCAGGCATGATGAGGACTGAGAAGTGATTATTAGACACCATGGAGAAAAGTAAATGCACACAAAGATACTTTAACAAGAATGCTGTCTTTATTAGAACATTCCCTATGACCAGGCAGGGCAGCCCCACTCATCCTCTCCTTCATCTTTGGCAGGTAGGGAACCCCTAGAACACACAGGGGAGAAGAGGGTGAATGACAGCTATGGAGGACAGTGGAGGACACTAGCACACTCAACATCATTCATTAAGAGATCTCTGCTCTGTTACGAAGATTCCATCTGTGTCTTCTTCCCTTTTCATTTACATGTCTATTATTTTAATTAGAGTTTAAATTATTGCTTGATTAAATGAAACAGCCTTTTTTTCCCTTTTGACTCTTCCTTAAATATATATATTACTAGCAGTAATATATATATTGCTGATATATATATATATATATATATATATATATATATATATATATATATTGCTGCTAGTTAAGGTAGAGTTATAACTTGGGTCTTTTGACAAAACTTATCTCTGTATTTATTTAAACATTTTCAAAATTAAAATTATTGAGAATCATTTTGTTAATTTCATTTGTGAAGTTGGAAAAATACTCCCTTGATTTTGTGGTCTTGAAATTAGTATGTAGATCTTTTCTGTATCTTCTCATTTGTAATTTTCATTCAAACATTTGTTGAATAATATTCAGTGGACATATAAAAATTCTGTTTTGTATATTTCACAGTTATCTTTAGATTTGAGTCCCAAATGGTGAGACAATTTTGCTAAGCTAGGCAGTTTCTTGGTTGTTTTTGTTTAAAGATTTTGTATAGATTGAATTGCAGCTGCGAGTGTATTAGTGATTTTCTGTTGCTTACTTGTCAAGATTTTTTATTGTTTGAATGAAAAATACTATTTCAAAACCTGGCAGCATATTGATGAAAACAGAGCACTTTGTATAATTCTCCTTTGAAAAACTACCTCTTTAAAAGACAAAGATTGCCTCTGGTTTTTCTATTCACACGCGTCTCTAACAATAGATTTATTGACAGCTCTAAGATAAGACTTAATTCTCCACCCTCTCTCTTTCATCATAGTCTAAGCTTTTCTGCAGATTAAAAAGCAGATTGGAGTTCTACACGTGACCAATGACATGGAGACATCTTAGGTTTTTAGGAGAAGCATTTGACATTTTGTCACTAATCTGCAATAGGTGTAGGCCTGTATCTTTCTGTCATTTTTTTTTTTAAAAGGGCTAATTTGAAGTTGTAAACATCCTTCTTGACACAAGCATTTTGTTGATCTGCTTGTGGGAATGGCCATTGAGGTGAGAATAGAAGGTGAGCTACATAATTCCTCGGATTTCCAGAGTATGTGGGTAACTCAATATCATTTGTGACATTTATTTGGCTATTTATTAAGGGTAAAAAAAAAAGGAAGATTGTTAGTTATTGCTAACCTTCCTTTCCCCTGTCCCTCTGATCCTTTGGGCTCTCTGGCCACATTCTTCACTAAAACAAAACAAAACAAAACAAAAAAGGAACCTCTCTTGCAAAGCTTATGGTCTGAGAATGCCACATTGTTACAGATTTGTTTCCTGTGTCATTCCTGGCAAACTTATTACACAGTAGTGGTGGTCCACTACCTGTGGGACCAATAGCTATTACTAAGGAGGCACTGCAAGCAGGCTGGTAAGTTGTGTGTAAGACAACTGTGCTTTCTAGAAGAATGTTTGACATCTTTTTCCTATTACCTAAAGCTTTTCTAAGATCCTAGTGGTCTGTTTGCATTTTAAAATTTCTCTGTAGGAAAATATAATGTCTGACTTAAGATCTTCAAATTGCTTGAGTTGTATTTTTTTCTAAGCCTTCAAAAAGTGATGGTGGTGGTGGTGGTGGTGCTGCTGCTGCTGCTGCTGCTGATAGTTATTCTGGGTAGTCCTGCCATTTTCAAATAGACTTTCCTTCTTCAGTTATTAAATATCTTTATTGACATCTGGGTCACAACATGTTGAATATTTTATGAAAACCAAATACATAGGACAGTAGATGTAAAGTATTATATACATGGGCAGAGAAAATCTTTTATGTAATTTGAAATTTACTTGGAAATTGATAAACCCTTATATTTTATTATTTATTAATATATTATAGTAACTGTGAGCTTTGATTTCACTGTATATGAGAAACATTTTTAATACCTTTCTATTGTTTTAAATATATAGTTGAACTGCAAAATTTAGAATTTCAGGAAATATCACCTTTCTTTAATAAGTGTAATGAAAGATAATAGGAAATTGGAATTTTAAGTCCACTTATGAGAACTTTTATAGTTTTATATTTTAAATAAGACACCTACAATTTCAGAAGGCTTAGACTATGGTTTCCAAGATGGATTCCACCCTATCTTCTGTTATTAGGCATTGCTTTTGATACTTTAGAGAGTAGAAAGTGCCATGGGTTTATTAGTGTATGTTACTGGTTACTGTCCAGTAGTTGGTCGATGTACTTGGTGGTGAATCGAAGCTGCATCACTGTTTTCCATCACTTCTTTTCCATAAATGAAGGTGAATCACACGTATTTCAAAGAGATATTTTCAAACTTTCCAGTTGACTCAAATTTCTGCCAAAGTACCTCCAGAAACCCTTTAATATTTTCTTAGTTCTTAGAGAATTCCATGAAATACCTTCATCAAATTCACCCTCCAATCTGCCCATAATCCTGCCCTCTAATGCCTGTTTTGTTCTGTTTATTTTCAGAAGAGACCATCTCACCCACATTGGTTGTCAGTTTTTTTTACTTGATCTTGCCCATGCTTACTAGTGTTAAATGAAATCTCATAGTTTATTTTGCAATTTCCTAGTTACTAAGGATGTTATTCACTTTTTGAGACATTTCTTAGCTTTTTATACTTCTTTTGACAACCTTCTGAGAACTCTGTGTTCGTATCTATAGCCCATTTCTTTAACTGGGTTGCTTGTTTTCCTGAGTAAGTTTTTTGTGTTATTTGTGTATCCCTGATAGGAGTTCTCTGCCAGATGCATAAGTTGGCAAAGATTCTTTGCTACTCTAGCTTCCTCTTTACTGGCGTGATTGTTTTATTTGCTGTTGAGAAGGTTTTAAGTTTAATGAGGTCTTGTTTGTCCATTGTTGACCATAGTTCCTGGACAACTGGAGTCCTATACAGAAAGTCCTTTTCCACATGTGCCTCATGTAGTATATTGCCTGTGTTTTTTTCCCAGATATTTCAGCTTTTCAGGTTTCTCATTGAGGTCTATTACTCTCAGGTGTTTTTATCTATAGAAAATATATTTCTCAGATCTGGTGAGCTTATTTTAGCTACATAAATGAAATTTCAAAATGATATATCATTTAAAATCGTGGACTGCTCAATTCTGGAGTTTTTCACTTAATATTTTCAAACAACATTTCACAACTTTTATGTGAAAAGAGGAGACAAATGTAGCAATAATTTGAATTTATAAGAATAAAACAAATTTTACTACTGTATCTGAAATAAAAGCACTAGACCCTGGGACACCTCCTTTGTGGGTAGGGAGGACACACACACACACACACACACACACACACACACANATATATATATATATATATATATATATAATATTTACATACACATGCATGCACACATATACATGTATGTGTAAGAATGTATATATGACTCTCCTGAAAGGTTTTTTTTCTTTGTAATGGTTATTGAGTATTTCCACTTGAATAATGCATGGATATCAATCATGACATATTAAAAATTTCTTAATAATTCTTCTTTTCATAAACCACCTATTATAGTTATTATACCATTAATCTTCTAGCCACCAAGCCAGAAGTGGTTTTATTCCTCAATATTGGAGATTGAACTCACGTCTTTATACACACTAAGCAAACCATTTACTAATGAGCTATACTCCCAGCCCCATCACACTGAAGCTTGCAACTTGTCACACTCAACCAATGCCGTTCTCTCTGATTGATTCAAGTTGATATGGTTAGTAGGATAATAATTTCAGTGCTTTTCATACTGAGATAAGACTCTATTTTTCTCATTAAAACTATTAACAAATAATTAGTGAAATTCTGGCATCCTACACACTAGATTGATGGGGTGGACATTTTACCCACATTAATTAATCAAAAACTTCCTCAAGGATATTTACTTTAAAATTATTATTATTAATTAATACAAACTGGCTGTGAATTCTACAGGCTCTAACACCAACCCTCCATGTAAAATATATACATGGTTTCAATAATGTCACAACTATTATGGTAGTAACTAACTACTCTGATTGGATTTGAGGGTTACTTTACAAGGAGGGATGGCAAGTATGGTACAATTAGCTTGGTATTGTGGCTGGGGAGGCCATAGACCTTATCAGGGAATTCATTTCTGTGTTATTTCAGCATTTATGACTATACTTATTTGCAAATACAATATTTATCATCACTCAGAAAAACTTTTGTTTACCATAAGTGGCAGAGAATTAAAAATTTCTTGGTTGCTTACAGTGCCAAGTAAAAGTAATGGTGGGTGTTTAGCCCTAAGCAGGACATTTACACCACCCATCTAAGGCTTGGAAATATGGTAGATATATGGTGGAGATGACTTAGTGATGGTTTAAAGATAGGGAGAAACTAGATGTGAGGGTGCACATCTTTAATCCCAGCACTTAGGAGGCAAAAGCAGTTGATCTCTTTGAGTTCCAAGTCATCCTGATATACATAGTGAATTGTATGACAGAGGAGGCTACATAGTGGGATCCTGTCTCAGAAATGAAAACTTCAATCAATCAATCAATCAATCAATCAACCAATCAAAATCAATCACTAAGCAAAGTCAGGTGGAGGGATGGCAAAATGCAGTCTTTTAGGCATAACATAGATTCTTCAGTTATAACCATATAGCATCTCTGATTTCCTGCAACATGTCTTTACAAGCCTGCATTTGCCATCAGTCAGTTATGGATGGTGAAGAGGTATATAGAGAGAGCCTCGCCCCTCCCTGATGGATTGGCTACTGATGGATTCTGGAGGATAGTAATCATTTTCTTTAGATGTCTTCCCACTGTTGAGCCCACCATGGTCCACCAGATATCTCAGAACCGAGAATCAAATAGATAATTCTGATTAAATCCAGTGTGTCCAAAACAAAACAAAAAGACCTAAACAAAGAAAAGGGATTCGTAATGAAGAGAGTCACTGGAAAGTATGAGAGGGAGATGAGAAAGGGGAAAATATATAGACTGCATTACATGCATGTGAAAAATTGTCAAAATAAATTAAAATTATTACAGAAGTAATTTCCTTTATTTTATGGACATATAGTTAGAAAATTGATACTTGTACATTTTTGTGAATTTATCTAATTTCAATGTGGTGTAAGATAGTCTATATTAGGAGGGAATTCAGTGAATTATATCAGTGAGCAAGGACAGAGAATGCAAATCTCACTTCCCATGCCATCCCTGAGGTATTTAGAATTGGGTTTTCTTTTACATTTGAGAGCTTCAATTTTTCCTTAATCTAACTGTCTGACTTCTGCATTCATTTAGAATTATGTAAGATTGCTTTTCAGAAAGCTATTAATACCTTTTTCATGTAGACTTCTATTGCTTTGTTTCATTTACTATTCCAGTTTTGTATTCTCTTCAACAGTTCCCAGCTCCACCTGACCAGTCAACTTTGTGTTCTATCACACTTATATCTTAAAAATGTGTATCATTTTCATGATTAATACGTATATGTAGTACTATAGCTTAAGATGCTAGCCCTGGCTTATGTTCACTCTGATTTGACTTCCCTCCTACCTTCCCTCTTGCACATTTTCTTATACTGTTGATATTCTAGACCCATCAAGTATTTCAACTTTTATTATTTTGCTTTAGTCCATATGTGTGTAATCTTATAAACATTTTCCCCTTTGTAAAAAGCTCTCCTTATCCTTAAATTTCAGTATTGATTGGGTAAACATTTATTACCATATAAAGTTCAAGTTTCTGAACATAGAATTATTCTCACAGCATTCTCAGTATACTACATTTCATGTGTGGTAATTTCTGTATATGTGTCTCTACCTTAACTTCTAGAATATGAACTATGTAAGAATATGTTTCTGGAACCATAGATTTATTACCGGCATATCGTAGTGTATTTACTTTTCTTTCTAAAATAGGGATCGCCTTGTCAGCACTTCAATAAAATGTGCAGATGACTCAGAAAAAATATATTCTTTACACACACACACACACACACACACACACACACACACCACAGAGTTTTGTTATACGACATTATTTGGTCAGTGGAAATTTAATGGACACAGCTTCAATTGATACTTTAATGTGCTTTGTGTAATTTGGCCTGTGTTTGTTTGTTTTTGTTTGTTTGTTTTATTATGCATTGTGAAAGGATGGTATATGAGGGAAAGTTGTTTATATCTTGATTCAGCTTTGTTATAAAGACCAGCCTGACTCCCTATAGACTAAATCAGAGTTGCTTATATGAAACCATAAACCCACCATGTGCAAGATTTTAAAAATAAATGCTTATATATGTTTCTGCTGGTGTTGAGCTTCACATGACACATTATTATTAGTTGTATGTAATGTATGCGTGTATTATATATGTGTGTGTGTGTGTGTGTGTGTGTGTGTGTGTGTGTGTGTTAACCTCCATCTGTTTCAAAGAGAAGTTTCTTCGTTAGGAGTTAGGACTATACTTTTTCTGTGGGTACAAAGACAAATAGAATATACTTAGAGATTATGCTGGTTTAGTTATTTTAGTTTATGACAGTTGTATGTTATACAGATACAACTACAAAACAACTCTCACATACGGCTTAGGAATTATTGATAAAGAGTGAACGGAATGATTTGAAGAGCCATAGGGTAAAAGAAGTTCCTGTGAAATTATGTCTTCTAGGAATGTCAGATGCTATGCCAATAAAATGTCTTAGCATGATCTGAATAAGAAAAATAGCAATAGAAGTTCTAAAGTGGATGAGGGAAAGTCCATAAGGTCTCAGCCGCACACACAGAACTAGGCAACTAAATAATGATGACAGGAGGGTGGACCCACTAATTGGTTATCCTATTCCAAATGGTCAACCTTGAAAACATTTATATAAGTAATATTATATAGATTGATAAGGGTGCGTATATTTATTTAGGAGTATGTATGTGTATGATATATACATATATATATATATATATATATATATATATATATATATATAAAACAATGATTAATGAAAAACAAGAGGCCATGAATTTAAAGAGAGCAAGGAGGGGTATATTGGAATGTTTAGAAAGAGGAAAGGGAAATGTGAAATAATGAATTTATATTATGATCTAAAAAATAAAAAATAACATAATAAATGCTTATTATAAGGGCTTGAAAAAGTGGCTCAGTGGGTAAAGTGATTGGTACAGAAGTTCAGAGACCTTAATTCATATACCCAGAAACTACAGAAAATCAGGCATGGTAGCACATATCTGTAATCCAGTGCTCTAACTATAAGATGGAAAATAGAAGATGGAGAATGCCTAGAAGCTCATGTGTCAGGTAGTCTGGCATATGTTACTGCCAAAGAGATGCTGCTGTCTTAAACAAAATGAAAGGAATAGACTGAGACCTGAGGCTGTCATCTTATCTCCACATGTCTGCTGTAGCACATACGCACTGCACACATATCTGTATTCATACACATGTACAAACACAAATACACACACACTCCATAAGAAATGTATAATATTGTCATCCATGGAGATATGGGATAACTCTCCACACAAGTAAGAACAAAAGAGAGTACCCTCACAGTTGGATTCCGTGGGGATTTGCATCTTAAATTGTACCATGCAATATATATTGCTCAGAGTACTGAAGTCCTAGGGAAAAATGCTAAATCGTAAACTAAGTATTGCCTTATTCTTTGTTGGGCAGCAATTCTTTACCTCTTCATTCCTACCCTAGGAATTTATTTTTTTTATTACTTTTACAAACAATTTTTGATAATCATTGTTTACTGAGTCTTAGACCTTAATGGACTACTCACTTTCTTCAGTTTCTTCTAGTTTATAAGTATAGAAAACCATGTACACATGGTTTTCTCAGTAAAAAGGAAGCAACATTTCATAGAATTTAATCAACCTTTTCAGAATTCCACATCTCAAGGAGCAGTTTAGCAAAGACATTGTGCTTTCAAACTTATTGGTGCAGTCTTCAATCCCCTTGTCACATGATGGCCATCTTTTAATCAAAGAACAACAAAAGCAATGTGAGGGCATAGTGGAGAGGCTAATTCTGAGAGTCATATTTGGGAGAAGTAGTAGTGAGCAAGCCTTTACTGACCAGACATAACACCTAAGGGGGCTCTTACTATGGAACAATCCTTGCATAAATGTGCCAAGAAAATAATAAAAATAAATGTTTGAAGAATATACAAATAAAACTGTATAAAAATATAAGATTGAATGATACATAAAGTTACACAGATATCTAGAGGCAGACCTTAGACTTTTGTTGGAGGATTATTTGGCATTATATACTTTTGGTGGTGGAAAGATCAAGAAAGGCATCTCAATGTAATTTGAAACATCCCGAAGGAATGGAGGTTGATGGGATTAGCACCAAGAGTAATGAAGAACATTTCCATGTTTGCTGTACATAGCCAGCAAGAGAAGGTTATTTGAAAAGGAATAGAAAGTGATGTGAGAATCTTTTCAGGTAGAGTAGGCTCAAGGTCACAAAGGTTATCACTGATAAAAACAGGTGTTCAGAACATTCTAATCAATAGTGCATACACAAACAAATATTTTATGTAGATAATTTTGAGTTTTAAGGAAGATTTATTTTAAAATGGCATTAACCCTTCATCTCATAATTTTAGTCATTCCATAATTAGTTCTAGAACATCAATTATTCATCCTGTATTCAGTGTTTATTGATTATTATCACCCAGTATGTATTTCAAGGAAATCACTTTGTTAGTTTACTTAGAGCATCAATTTCTGTAGAAATGGAAACAAGCATACACTTTAGGAGTTACACTACCAGATATCTCTGTATCTCAATGCCAAGGAAGTCTGTGGCTGAAACAATCAACAATTTTTAGGTTTCATGTGAAGTGAAATTTATTTGAAGTTATGATATGTACAAAATTATGAACATTAAACTTCTTCAAAATAAGAATGATACCAAATAAATACTCCTATCCTAGAATTTTCATTCACTGTCTTGCTGAAATCTCTTGAGGCTATTTACTAGAAATATTTCAAAGGAAAGCCTTGATTTCCAAGCTCTCTACCTATATATAACCCTGCTGCCTACAGGTCTTCTGCAGGCCTTGTAAATAAAAATTAGTAAGGGCTAATTTTCACTTGGTTATAAGCAAACTTATCTCTGATAGTTTAAATCTGCCAAATAATCAGCTACCCTTCAAATTCTAAAAGGAGTTTTTAAAATTTCTATTTCTGTTTTGACAATTGTTAATGACAATTCAGCCCTATAGACATATCTACAATATACCCTTAAGATTTGGGGAACAATCTCAAAAGGGGGTGAGGGGCAGAAAGATTCTAAGAGCCTGAGCACCAGAATGCTGGCTTACCTTTTATTCCTACTGACAATGGATCAAAGATTTTAATAAAAGTATTAGTTGGGAAGAAGAATCTCTCCTTTTCAAATACCTGTAGATTCGATCTCTGTAATTAGCCCTTTCCTCTCACTGCTTCATAAAAGTTTTTATTAATTTTGTTTTACCTATTTCATTATATTGATATTTATTATTGCTATTTCCATCTCCAGGTTTTGGGTTTTCCATTTTATATTATTAGTACCACTACATTTTTGTGAAGTTTGAGTATTAAATGTTACATTAAAATAATCTTGTAGATTCTCCCCATTTCTTTACCTTAATCTTTCTTTTCAGCTTCATTTTGCAGGATGCCTTATGTTACTGGATGTTGACCAATTCCCTTGCCTACCACTCTTTCTCCCCCTCAACCCCCCGGGATGAACTTTCTGTCTTCTTATACTTGAGATAAGAAGAATGTGATCTCATTTGTCAATTATTGGTTTTAATGCCTGTACAGTATGTGTTCTGTTAATAAATTCCTTCCCTGTACCTGTATGTAGAAGACTATTCTTTTTTCCTCTCCTAACAGATTCAGGGTATCATTCCTTTGTTGGTACTATTGATCTAGTTGAAGTTTAATTTTCTGTAGAGTAAGAGACAAGAATATAGTTTTGTTCTATATGTAATTATTTAGCTTTACCAGCACCATTTATTGAAGATGCTGTCCTTTTTCTTGTATATATTTGGTCTCCATTTTGCCAAAATTTAGGAAGTTTTAGGAGCATGGACTTATATTTGCATCTTCCATTCTATTCCTTTATTCAGGGGTCTCTTTTTAAGACTGTATCATGTTGTTTTATTGTAGTAGTTATATACTAGGACTTACAATCATGTGTGGTTATACATCTAACTGTTTTTTATTGTTGATGATTAATATTGCATCTTGGTTCTTTTGTATCTGAATTTATGTTTTGATATTTCATTTTCAACTTCCGTGATAAATCTAATGCATTTGAATTTTGATGGTGCTCATTGAAACTGTAGATTGCTTTTGGTTAGGAGGTAGGGTGGGGATTTTCATTATATCAATCTTACCAGTACATGAGATGGGTTTCCAGCTTTTGGTATCATCTTAATTTCCATTTTTGTGCTTTAAAGCTTTCATTGACCAAGGCTTTTACTTCTTTGGTTAGATTTATTCCAAATTTTTAATTTTGATGCTATTGTATATGGGATTGTTTCCCTGATTTCTTTTCCTTTCTTTTTTGCTATGCTTGTTGTGGTTTATAGAAAGGCTAATGATTTTCTGTGTTAATTTTGTATCCTCCTACTTCACTCAACATGTTTATAGGACATAGGAGTTTTAACATAGATCCTTAACATCTTCATATATAGAACTGTATCATCTTCAAATAGAAGTATTTTGATATTTTTCCTTATTGTTATCCTTGTGTCTTAATGTCTTAGCTAAGACATTTTGCTCTATTTTTGAATAGGAGTGAAGAGAGTGGACATTATTATCTAGTTCCTAATTTTAGTGCAGATGCCTTGAGTTTTTCTTTATCATCTTATTTATTGGCTATAACCTTGCATTACCTTTATTATATTGATCTATGCCCCTTGTATTCCTAGATTCTCAGGACTTTATGAAATGTGAGATTTTGTTAAAGGGATTTCCTTTTGATGGAGGCTTGAATTGACTCTGTGGCTTCCTCTCTGTAGCATAGCTCCTTTCACTGTTATTAATAATGCTGATCTGTAATGAGCATGCATGATCTATTTTCACTGTCTACTTCAATCTATTTCTTCAGTGTTTCAAAATTTTCATTGCAAAGGTCTTTCAATTCTTTGATTAAGTTTTTTTCCAAAGTATTTTATTTTTTGAGGCGATTGTGAATAGGAGGAATTAATCTCTTTTAAAACATGAGTTATCCTTGTTCATTTCTAGTAATCATTTTAAAGTCTACCAGGTATGATCTAAGTCTATCTTTAAAATTTTGACTTAATTTTAATGTTCTGTAACATATTAATATCATATAGCATTTTCTTTATGATTCTGAATTAGTTTGCATAATGTGACTGGTTTGGTATAAATTTGAATATTTAACCCTTTTACATTTGAGCCATTTAATATATTTGAGCTTAAAATATGTATCCTAGTTTTTTCCTATTTGTCCTTCATGGTTTTGATTTTGCTTCCTTCTTTTCCCTGTTGTTTATTTAAATAAATAAAAATATTGCTACTATATTTTTAAATATGTTTGCATAAAACCATAATACGATACAGAATTGAAGTATTTCAGGAAAATGGATATATAGTTACAGTGTATTGAAAGAACAATAGACTCAGAAGTCTTTATTTCAAAGTCTTTTTCTGATGCTTTAAAGTATGCATTTGAATAGTCACTAAGTACTTATGGGTTTCAGGTTCATCATTATTGGATCAAGGCGAAGATTTAGTAACATGAAGAAAGTCATTTTGAAATTTCACATTTCTAGAGAGACTGTTATATAATTATTAAGAACTCTGTACATAGTAACAATTTAAAGATTTCTTTTTCCATGTATTTTATCCAGCTGATATACTTCTTTTAATGTTGGAATGAACATTAATATGTACATTTTAGAATAAGAAATTTTCAATTGTCCAAAATTGTTTTAATAATGGAGTATATATCAAGTGCAATGATTTAAAATATACTTCCATTTATATTTCTGTGTTACCTATGCCAGGTCTGTTATGTAAACTGTTGTAGAGTTTGGTCACTAGTGGTTAGAGATTTGCTATTTGTATTCAAATGATTTGTGAATGCTAGTTACGTATTATATAATTTTGGAGTTGTTTCAGTTATTTATGCCATGTTTTTCTTGTATGTAAAATGAGATAGCAAGAGTATCTCATTCATGGATTTTGTTTTGAGGTTTAAATTGATTGGTAGGTATACTTAACCTTCAAGACAGTCTATATCATACATTAAAACCTAGAAATATTAATTTTCTACTAAAATTTATTTATTAATTGCACCGAAGTTAAAATTTACATTTTTCCTTTAATATAGGAACAAATACTTATATTTCATTTTTTTTGTAATTTCTACATTATTATATTTTTTATTTATTTTGTGTAGTGTGCATGGGTGGGTGTATGACAAGAGAATTTCCTGAAGGAGTTGGTTCTTCTTTCATTATGTGGATCCTGGTATTAAATTTGCATTTTCCACTTCAGTACCAACCATCTTTATACACTGAGCCATCTTTCCAGTGTAATAATCTTTAGTTTATAATGAGAAAAAAATGGAAAATTTTAAATGAATTTTTCATGGTCACTCAGAAAATGTAAAACTAACCTAAATAATTTGCCCTCAATTTATTCTCATTGTGTAATAAATACCCTTTCTTTAAAAATTGTCTTAATAGACAGTTCAATAATAAAAATTCAAAGAACCAATTTTATATAAAGAATCTCCTTGAGGATTATGAATACAAGGAAAGACAATTAATAGGCAAGTCTTTGGTCTTGATTAGTTGTGAAAATGAACAAGGTTCAACATACTAGAAGAAGTTTTATTCTACTCTAATGTTTTTTTTTCTAACTAAGAAACTGTATTATATGATTCATTCCTCAGTTTTTTGGGACATACAGTCTTCATAATCCAATCTTGTTTGTTGCACAAAGGGTCTAGATGATAGGGTCAGGCAGTGATGTCTGTACTGCAAGCTGGAGTATCTGAAAGTCTTCCTTATTTTGAGTTGCACTAAAGAGTTGCTAACGTTAAGACTATGATTGTTTAAACCAAACAGTCTAAACTATGTCAAACAAAGATTAGGACTAGTATCAGAATTCATAATATTGAGATGCACGAACTCCTATTAAAACAATTCTCTTATGTTTTGTTACAGGTAACCTCGGCCGGGTTGAGCAAGTCTCTGATTTTGAGTATGATCTGTTCATTAGGCCGGACACCTGTAATCCACGCTTCCGAGTCTGGTTCAACTTTACTGTGGAAAATGTGAAAGAATTACAGGTGAGGGAAATGGGGCTATCAAGTGTGATCTTAGAGAAGGAACCTAGTTTGCTTTCTTAAACAGCTGTTAAACCTCTGGCTGTAGCAGGGACCGTGAGTAGTGGGTAAAATGTTGACTTATGTTTCCTGATGGGAATGAATTAATGAAAACTTTTATCTAAGGAAAAGTGGGTTGTTTACTGATCAAATCCTTCTATGCAAAGATTTCTAGTAGAACACCATAAGTAAACACTGGATGTGCCTGTTGCTTTCTGTATCTAAGATGCTGTTACCTCATCTCTGTCAAGTTCCAGAAAGACATTTCTCAAAAGCCCCATCTCAGAAAAAGCTCTTCTCTTATTCAATGGGATGTTCATATTTTTAAGGTTGCATAACTCTTAAAAACAGATCATCTTCCATAAAGTGTGTGTCTTTGGGAATTCAAAGCTATTTCATTATTTGGTGATTCTGGGAAACCATGTATTTTTTTTTTGTCCATGTTTAAATTTTATGACTATATTAATCTGCTTTAACCTTGATTTCTTCAGGTTTACTTCCTAACTGCCAGTGACTCATGATACTTTTGAAAATTTGTTTTTCAGGAGAGGATATTGATAAAAATAGAGTGATAAAGTACATATCCATTAGCAAAGTCTAATTCTAATAAATATTGACAGTTTATTCCATTCAGACAGCTGCAAACGAACAGACTGCTCAGATTGTCCAGGCATAGTGATCTATGGTTCTTGTAAGCATATGGAAGTCTGGCCATGAAAAGTACCGCCCCCTTCCTCCCTAAGATCATCCTCATCAACAATACCAGGAGAAAGTGAGGGGCTTGTTAGGGTTCTCTCGGAATCAGTGCTGTGTGCATCTCCTTGTGCTTTTCACTTACAGCTTGATTCATGTTTTGGGGCCTGGAATTTTCTGGAGTTCAGGTACTCATGGGCTCTTCCTTGACACCATGCTATTCCTGGCATATTAGCCTTGATGTGCCAGGAAGCATTTGTGAAACCAAAAAGACGACCATGGAGCCATTTCCAATGTAATCACATTAGGGTCTCTTTATTAAAAGTTCGAGGTTGGGCTCTCCTCCAACCTAACCCTGACACAGCAGGGTGGGAAGGTGGAGCAGCCTGAACCCTCAGCAGGATAAGGTTTTATAGGGAATGGGAGTATGCGAGGGCGTGTCCAGCCTGGCGAGTATCTGATAGAATGACTATTGTAAGCCAACAGGTGGGTGTCTGGAAGCAAGACTGAACAATCACAAATGGTCTGAAAGTACACCTGAAACAATCAGACATTAATTAACAATCAGACATTGATTAGCTGTTGCTAGGAAGTAGCTAGGGAGTAACTCTAGGGTATGGGTCAAGGACAAGTGGGGTTCCTTCCTGGTACTTGGGTGCATCCTGGGTTCAGCTGCAGGTCAAGTTCTCAGGCTTTTTTTTTTTAAAGATAGAGGCCAGTCCCAAGATAGAATAAGTTTGGCCTCTCAGCATCAGCAGAAAAGGGAAGGACAGTGCACTTTTCAACTGTCACAATTCTCTGGAGTACCACAAACACAGCACTGAGGAACATATCATTTTTTGAAGTTTTAGAGGGTACCTGGTGGAAACTGGATATAGAAAGGTATCTGTATACTGGTAAATATGGCACTTCAGAGTTTCAGCATATGGGGAAGGTGATAAAAGAGCTGAAGCTCACACACAGACCCCTCCACCCTGGGCAACTCTTAAGTCCTGGCCTTGCTTCTTGCTTCTACCTAATTTTACATTACCAAGTCTATTGGCCATTTCCATGGTAATATCATGTGCATTTTCCTTTTTGGCCATGTACTGTGGCTCACCTGATTCCAGGATTATCCCATAAAACAACCAGTAATCTTCAAAATACTTTTCCACAATCTCTGTTGGCTTCCTGCAAGCGTCACATTCTATCGGGAAGTGGACATATATCCTCTTCTTCTGTTGCTGTTGCTAACGCAGCTTGGTAAGTTAGATTTGTTGCACACACACACACACACACACACACACACACACACACACACACACACACACACACTCCTCTGAAAACCAAACAACTATTATGCAGACAGTTTACACAAATGAAGGGAAACCTTTCTCAAATGCCTTGTAAATGTGCCAGGATATCCACATCCATAAAAAGGACCACACTTCTCTCTCTTACATAGTTTATATTCTTTTTTAATCTGATTTTTAATGCAAGCAGTTCACACTCTTGGGTGGTGCAGTGCAGAGGGAAGAGCGGGAGCAGGTGAGGATGAAGGTACGTGTCTAAACAAGACAGTGTAGCTGAAAGAAAAAAGAAAAGCACAGTGATAACCTTCAGTTGTTGTGTGCCTTTTGTCTAATGATTAGTTGAGGAATTGCACTTTTAATTTTTCATTCCTTGGAAAAGCCTTTCCAGTGCATGTTTTATTAACTATCATTTCCATAAATTTCAATTTTTGTATAACTTTTCAAGCAATTATTGTCAAACTAGTAATAGTAATAGCTTGCGCCTTTTCTTAGTGAGACTGAGAGGGTATCTGTAAATGTTTGGTAACATTTCTACATATTTGTCACTTTTAAAGAGCATTTGAGATTTTATATTGAGATTTTATATTTCCTATGGTAGACTTTGTAGGGCTGAGAATCAGACTCAGTATGTGTGCACTATACAAACACTCCACTTCTGAGCAAGCTGTACTTCAGCGAGTTTGCTTTTTTTATTTCTCCTCATTTATTTGTTATTGGATATTTTATCTATTTACATGTCAAATGTTATACCCTTTCCCAGTTTCCCCCTCTGGAAATCTCCTATGCCATCTCCCTCCCCCTGCTTCTATGAAAGTGCTCCCCCACCCACCCACTCACCCACTCCCACCTCCCTGCCCTGGCATTCCCCTACACTGGGTTATCTAGCCTTCACAGGACCAAGCACCTCTCCTCCCACTGATTCTGGACAAGGCCATTCTCTGCTACATATGCAGCTGGAACCATGGGTCCCTCCATGTGTACTCTTTGGTTGGTGGTTTAGTCTCTGGGACCTTTGGCAGCAGGTCTGGTTGGTTGATGATGTTGTTCTTTCTAGGGGGGTTGCAAACCCATTCAGGTCCTTAAATTCTTTCACTGACTCCTCCATTGGGGGCCCTGTGTTTATAGTTTATATACTTCAGCTTTCCTGTTGCATCTAAGACATCGTTATCTGCTAGAAGAGGGACTGGTTATTTTTTATTTTATTGTTATTATTATTATTATTATTATTATTATTATTATTATAACATATAAAGTTTGCAAGACCAAGGGGCCTCTCTTCCCAATGATGGCCGATTAGGCCATCTTCTGCTACATATGCAGCTAGAGACACGCGCTCAGGGGGTACTGGTTAGTTCATATTGTTGTTCCATCTTCAGGGTTGCAGCCCCCTTCAACTCCTTGGGTACTTTCTCTAGCTCCTCCATTGGGGGCCCCGTGTTCCATCCAATAGCTGACTGTGAGCATCCACTTCTGTGTTTGCCAGGCACTGGCATAGCCTCACAAGAGGCCACTATATCAGGATCCCTTCAGCAGAATCTTGCTGGCATGTGCATTAGTATCTGGGTTTGGTGGCTGATGATGGGATGGATTCCCGGATGGGGTAGTCTCTGAATAGTCCATCCTTTCATCTTAGCTCTAAATTTTGTCTCTTTATCTATATCCTTTCATGTGTATTTTGTTCCTTATTCTAAGGAGGAATGAAGTATGACCAAGAAGGATGACCATCAAGTGGATACTTCATTCCTCCTGTTTTATTGTTAAATAGAGACGTAGATCCTGTACTTATACTATTTCTTAAATTTTGGGCCAAATTAGGACTAACCCATGTTTCTTATTCACTTCAGTCTCCATGAACATTGTCTGTATATAGCTTATATTAATTAGTAAAGGAACAGGGATATGATTATTTGAAATTTGTGGGAAATCAATTCCTTCAGTTGTGCTACCTAATGCAGACTGTTGGGAAAGTTCCTCATGCATTTTGAATATTTTTGTTTGCTCTTCTAATTTGCTTATAGTGTCCATTTTATTCTTTGAAATGAAATGTCAGAACCATAGTGTGGCATTCTTTTCTAGGAATTCAATAATAGAGTATCATGGATTATTCTAAGGGATTATTTTCAGAAAAGAATTGGGTATGTTTATGAATACTTATTTTAAAGTTGTCATAGCTGATATTTAATTTGCCCCTCTGGGTTCTAACTATGCAAACAATACTATCATACGCTTGTTATACTCTGAAGCCTTAGATGTGTTTATCTAGTTTTTTTTTTTTTTGAACCTGATACTTCGTTCATTCACTATCTTTCTATGGCCACTGTCTCACCAACTCTAACCACATTATGAAGTTATGGAAATCTGTCTCAAGAAGGCAAAAAGATCTTCTAGAGAGATACTGTGTCTATCCCTAGCACACCGGATATTTGTTTTCATGGTTGCTTACATGAAAGAGAATGGTTTTGCTATTAAGTTTGACTTGTGAGATCTGCTTTTTACAATATCTCATCCTATAATCTCTTTCCATATCTTTCCAATTTCCGTTAAAATGGGAGCTGCGCAAATGTAATCTCAAGAACCTTATTTGGTGTTTGGTACTAGCAGACAAGAAAATATTAGTCATCACAGGCAGAGTCCATTAAACGAATTTTAAAAATCAAAGAATCAAATGTACTGTACATGCAGGGCTAGCTCTGGGGTTATTTTCTTTGATGTTTTGAGGAAGAGATAAAAGCTGGAACACACACTTCTGTATCACAGGACTGATATATTAGCCCCGCAAAAGTAGTTGTTAAATAGTACATTTGAAAGAGTTGATAGAAACTAAATGTCCTGGTACCTTTATGAAAAAGTAATTTTTCTCTCCATAAACTGATATTAAATATCCTTATGTAGAAATGTAATATTGATGCAGCAGAACACTTGTGTGAGGTAAAAGCAAATCTTTCTATTTAAATACTTATGATAAAATTTTAGCCAATAAGAAAAAAACGAAATGACATCCCTGGGCTATTTAAGCTTTTATCATTCACATAACATTTTTTTATATCCTAAATTTATCCTTTCCTTTCCTGATTACAATAGCAGCCGATGCTGAATGTAATAAACATGGAATATATAGATAATTTTTAGAAGCAGAAAATGAAACACAGACATATCATTTCCCCAGTTTGAAGTAAATAATATTAAGTTAGTTATATTCTCTATGCTTAGTTTTGGATTATATTTTATTTGTGTTATAAATATACTTTAATATATTGCTTTTAAGAACCTAAGCATCATTGCAGTTAATCTTATGTCATTAAATTTTTGCAAACATAGGAAATAGTTCTTTACCAGAAGACTGATTCCTTAATGTTGAATACAAAGATTATTGTTTACTTGCATTATTTCAAATGGTATTGTTGAAAATACAGGAAATATTATTCAAGTGACATCTTTTGGAAAAATTTCTTTGAAGGGAAGCTATTGGACCAAGGCTATGTGTTTCTTAGAGAACCAATTTGTGTTGTTTAAAGTTCATGCTATTTTTTCCTATCAGTATTGATTGAAGTGTCTTTCTTTATACTTCTTGAATGCAATTTTCTTTTTTACTCCAATATCCACATATCCAGAATAAACTATTTTCTTCACTTTGAGTTCTCACTCAGATAGTTTATTACAAAGTCTCCCAGGTCTCTAGTCATAAAGAATTAATTGCTCTAGAATGGAACAATTTGTTTTTTGAATTTTGTTTCTTTTCCTCTACTTAAAAAACCTATTTTATCTGAGCATGCCCAAAGTTTTTTCTATATACAAAAAAGAATAATAATAAGAGTTGATGTGACATCATTTAAATAAGATATATGTGGCAGCTTGTAACCATAGTCCCAGTTACTTGAGGGGTCTGGTGCCAGCCTTGGGTAAGAAATGCCCTGTCTCTCAAAGGGAAATTATCTTATTATTATAAAAATGTTGATTTGTAATACATGTAGAACTGATTGCTCTTTGGGGTTTACTTTAAAGCTTGGCTAGGGAAGACATAATGTAGTAATGGTAATTTAACCCTATTGTGCAGACATAACTCACTGAAAGTACCTCTGATTCAGATCACCAGTGCTATTCTGATCATAGCATGAATACCTCTGAACCCTGTATCTTGAAAATCATGGCATACCTCAGAGTGAAGCTATTCACTTTAGACTTTCATAGGAATCTCCAAATTTGGGCGCCCCTTTTCCAATGTATGTATATTCTATTCTATTTCAGTTCGTTGATCTTAGTAACTGGGTGTGTATAGAAGGAGCTATTTCATCATAGCCACAAGCTGGCTTTGAGTGTTGAAAGGCAGACCTGTAATACTCTCTACTTTAGGACCGTGTTATTTATTTGCAGTAACTTTCTCATAAATAATTTCTATTCATTTCCATAGAGTCTTTTCATCTATGTGTATACTTTTTCATATAGACTACTGTCCCAGTGTGATCCTCTACATATTTATGGAATATTTTTATTTGCCCGTATTTCTATTCTAATATTCTGTTCTGTAATTCTACCTTTATCATCTTAAATTCATTCCCTGTTCTTCTAAGTTCCGTTTTTCAACCATATGTTATAACAATACTTTTTATTTGTTTTTAATATTTGTATTACATTGTATTTATTTATATTCCAGGAACTGCTCCCCGTGCTACCTTTCACAATTCCTCATCCCGTTCCTCCTCCCCTTTGCCTCTGAGATGGAGCTCCTTTTACCCCACCGGGCCTCCCCCCCCCCGCCCCGTCCCTGGTGCCTCAAGTCTCTCCAGAATTAAGCTCATCTTCTCCCACTGAGGCTAGGCCAGGTAGACCTAATTCTGGTAGGTCTGCCTTTATACGTTACATGACCTTTTCCCCTTACAGGTTTTA
Organism: Mus pahari; assembly: GCF_900095145.1. NCBI lineage: Eukaryota > Metazoa > Chordata > Mammalia > Rodentia > Muridae > Mus > Mus pahari. The sequence goes on from NC_034595.1 coordinate 61,338,568, forward strand.
ATATTCTTTCTTTGTTCTGTGCATTTAGTGTTTTGATTATTATGTGACATGAGAATTTTCTTTTCTGGTCCAATCTCTTTGGTGTTCTGTAGGCTTCTTGTACATTTAAGCCTATCCCTTTTTGGGGGTTAGGGAAATTTTCTTTCATGATATTTTTGAAGATGATTTCTGGCCCTTCGAGTTGGGATTCTTCACCAGCTTCTATTCCCATTATTCCTGGGTTTGATCTTTTCATTGTGTCCTGATTTTCCTGGATATTTTAGATTAGGGGCTTTTTATACTTTGATTTTCTTTGACCAATGTGTCAATATTTTCTATGGTATCTGCTATGCTTGAGTTTCTCTTTCCCATCTCTTGTATTCTGTTGGTATGCTTGTATCTGTAGTTCCTGATCTGTTTCCTAAGTTGTCCATCTCCTGGGTTGCTTCCCTTTGTGTTTTCTTTATTGTTTCTATTTCCATTTTTACTTCTTGGACTGTTTTGTTCACTTGCTTGATTGTAGTTTCATGTATTCCTTTAAGGAATTTATTTATTTCTTCTTTCAGGACTTCTACACGTTTGTCTGTGTTTTCCTGTATTCTTCAAGGGAATTCTTTATATCCTCCTTAGAGGCCTCTATTATCTTCATGAGATTGGATTTTAGGTCATTATCTTGTTTTTCATGCATTTTATGTTAGCCAGGGCTTTTTATGTTGAGAGATCTGGGTTCTGATGGTGCCAAATTGCATTGGGTTTTGATGCTTGCACTTGCCTCTGGCCATCTGGTTCTCACTGGTATTAACTGGCTTGGGTGTCTTTGCTTGGAACCTGTCTCCTTGGAGGCAGATATGTGACCTGAATTAGGATAGGTCTCCTTAGAGGCGGGCAGTGTTGTCTCTGGTAAGATTGGGCCTCCTGTGTCCCTGGTTACTGCATACCTCCTGTTCCTTTGGTTACTGTAGACCTCCTGGGAGGCTCGCAGACTGTACTGTTTGGGTGGGTGTCCCTGTTCAGGCCCAGATGGGGAGGTGGGCTAGAAGGAATGTGGAGCTCTGTGTCCTTGGTCACTGTGGACCTCCTAGGAATCAGGCAGGCCTTAGCGTTTGGGCAGGTCCAGTCCTTTTCTACAACATAGTTTAGGATGTATGTTCAGAGTGAAAATCTCAGAGATCATGCAGCTTACTGCACTTGTCTCTTTCAGGTTTCAGTTTTGAGTTTCTGTCTAAAAACAACTGTTTGTTAATATTACATAAGGAGAGGATAAATTTACTAGCAGATTTTCTGTTTGGCTGAGAACATGTCATGAATTTAGTTTTAACAATATGTACCACAAAGTAAAAGGAACATGAAGACAGATCAGAATACATACAAGATTATATATCCCAAGATATATATGTACCACATTCTCTTTATTCATTCGTCTTTTCATGGACATCTAGACTGTTTCCAATTCCTGGCTTTTATGAACAGGACAACTATGAAGACAGATAAGCAAGTGTCTATGTAGTAGTATGTAAAGTTCATGATATATGCTTAAGAGTGCTATAGCTGGATCTTTTGGTATACAAGGAACCACCACACTGATTTTCATAGTGGTTGTACAAATTTGCACACATACCAGCGATGGATAAGTGTTTCTGTTGCTACACATCCTTGTCAGAATGAGCAGTTATTCATTTTATTGATCTTGGCCATTCTGACTGGTGTAAGGTGAGATCTCGAAGTAGTTTTGATTTGCATTTCCCTGATGACTAAAGATGTTGAACATTTCATTACATGTTTCTCAGCCATTTCTGTTTCATCTTTTGAGAACCCCTCTACTTAGATCTGTACCTAATTTTAAATTGTTTTATGTCCAGTTTTTTTTTAGTTATTTATATACTTTAGATATTTGCCGTCTAGTATATGTGTAGTTGGTTAAAAAGAATGTCTTTCCCCATTCTGTAGCCAGCTGCTTTGTTCAAATGATGGTGTCTTTTCCGTACAGAAGCCTTTCAGTTTCATTAGGTCCCATATGTTAATTGCTTTTAGAGCCTGTGCTATATCATTGTTCTATTCAGGTAGTCTTCTCTGTAGACACATTTCAAAATTTTAAATTTAAATAACCCTTCTTTTTGAATAGGTTTGCAACTTTTTGTTGTTTTTGTTTTTAGCTAAGGTTTTGATAGACTATAAGCTGTGCATCATGAAGCAAGAATTTTCTGTTTGAGAAAACATTCAGGAGATAGGAGTTACCTTAAGTCTCAGCACTCAGGAGGCACAGGCAGGTGGATCTGTGAGATCAAGGCCAGTTTGGTCTACAGAGTGAATTCCAGGACATCCAGGATTATACAGGGAAATGCTGAAAGAAAAAAAAAAAAAGAGGAGAATTTAAGATAGCAGAACACAAAGCTTTCTGAGTTTCCATATCAACTATATTACTTTAGTTTCAGCATAAGTGAAGCATACATGAATATATTTTAATTCATTTGAGTTGTCTTACGTTGTTTTGCAAAATTAAATTTTAGGTTCTTGAAACTGTCAATAAAATTAGGAACTATGTCTGGGATTATTTCCTCTATATGTGTATGGTACACTGTGTTCTTGCTTACATGCTTCCCCATGATTGATTTAGACACATACTATCATTACAGTGTGAAGTGAGGATGTCTCCAGGAAACAGCTAGCATTTAACTTTACAGTATTTGTTAATTGGCTTTCAGTATTGTATAGATCCCTTGATGTTGTTAAACTTAGTGGGCACATTGTCTCCATGTCTTAACTTATCTTGCACTTGACACTGTGGCTATTTCACTGTTAGAAATTGTTTCCTTGGTGTCTCATCTCTTTTGTGATTCTTCTTCATAGGATTTTCCCTTCTCATTCTGTGTATTCCATACCATACATATTGTTTCTCTTTTTTTTTGTGTTTCTAGCATTATCTCTAATTTAAATTCTCCTGGACTACACAGGTTATCTTATGCTAGTTGTTTAAAAAAGAACTCCTTCTCTCACCCTGTAAAATTAACTCTTTATTTCCCGTCCCAGTGAATGTTACTGCTGTTTATGCAGTCATTTAATCTCAAAATGTGGGGCTTTTCTGACCTTCCTCCTATGTGAATTTATATCCAAAGATACTAATCATAGTAATTGTCACAGTAAATCTATTGTTATTTTCATCTGTAAATTATATAATCAATGTCACTTAGATTAGGAAGTATGACTTTGGTTATAAGTTATAATATCATATTATAAATCTTTATTTATAGATTATAAAATAGGTTGTGGCCAACTTGAAAATTCCTTTTTGAATTTGTCTGTTGCTCTTTTGCCATTGCTATAATAATCATTTGCCAAGACTGTGGCAATTGTGTTCTAAGCTGTTGCTATGCCTAGAATCTTGTTATTTAAGTCTCTACTTCAGACCACACCTGGGGAATTCCTGTAAAGTTCCAATCTGATCCTGCTGCTTAACTGGTGCAGCTCTTAAATAGCTTGCTCTTGCCTTAAGGTAAAGGTCAAGCTTCTCCTGGTATATGCTATTCTTACTTGTCTGATTCCTCTCTAGTCTGCTTGCTTTAAGTACTTCTTGGGCTTTTTAATAGTCTCTTACAGAAACCATGTTGTTTGATTTCTCCCAGCATTGTGCTCTTTCCTTTCTGAAAGGATTTTTTACCATCCTTCTGTTAGGATTAAACTCTGACTCAGTAATCAGATTATTTACTGTGTTACCTTGAGTAAATTATACTTCTCTCTCTCTCTCTCTCTCTCTCTCTCTCTCTCTCTCTCTCTCTCTCTCTCTCTCTCTCTCTCTCTCTCTCTCTCTCTCTCTCTCTCTCTCTCTCTGTGTGTGTGTGTGTGTGTGTGTTAAACAAAGAAATTAATTTTTCTGAATAAATAGAACAAGACTAACAATAATGAATACTTTGCAGTTATGCATATAAATGATAGCAAACATTATCATTTCTTTACTCTTGTTTTCAGTCTATTTTGCTGTATGTTATCCTCCTTATGTTTTAGTTTTCTAGCCACCTCACATAATAGGGATACTCCTTGATTTGATAGGGCTGTGTCCCAGTTTCAGTCTAAGTTGAAAACATCTTAAAGTAAAAGTACACCTACTATCTCTCCTGCCACAATACGCAGCAGGTTCTTTGCTATTTACTTGATTTTTCAAACAGCTGATTGAGAGTCATACCAAGTAGGGGCCTGTGTATACATACATACGGTGACTGCAGTTTTCCCCTGCATGTTCAGTCAGATAAATACTCCTAAACCGTTGGTTTTGTATCGTTTGTACTCAGTAAATAGTTATTGTTCCTGCTAGGTGCTCAGAAACCAGCACGAGAGAGGACAGAGAAGGTCTTTTGTTCTGGAGCAAATCATATTCTATTATTAGGATAAAGAATAAGTAGTAGCAAGTAAAAATTAAGATTTTTTTTTAAAGTAGAACGTCCTACAGTTTATTTAATTCTTGTCATAGATGTTTATAATCAGCAATTGTGAATTGATGTGCTATAAATATTTGTGTACTGTTTGTGTTCATGAATATAAGGTTTATTTCACTAAGCTAAATACTTGACAGCAAGATTCATTGGTTATGTGGTAAGTAACTGTTGAACTTTATAATAATTTATGAACTGTTTTGCAAATGATTAAATCAGTTTTTATTTCCTTCAGGCGTGAAGGAGAGAGTCCCATTGTTGCACAGCCTTGTCAACCCTTGGCAACGCCAGTATTTTTGAACCTCTGCAATTTAGATATTTTAACTGTATCTCACCATGCAGTTAATTTGCATTTCCCTTGTGACTTATAGTTCTATGCTTATTTGCTGTGATGTAGCATTTGTTCAAAGACTTTTATCAGTGTCTTAAGTGAAATAATTTAGTTTTTTCAAATTATAGGTGTTATAAATGCTGACTGCACAATATATGCTCTTTTCATTTTTCTTTGGTGATATAAATGGAATTTTTAAAGCAAATCAATGTTAATTTTACATTTTCAGTATATGATAATATGGAACCTTATTTTCTGCCTCCTTGTTGACCTCATTTCACCTCTAATAACAAATTGTGAATTTGATATTTTTACATAGGCAATTATGTCATCCCAGAATAGAGATCAGCCAATATTTGTTGGATTTTTTTTTTTTAGACAATCCAATATGGAAGGTATCTAGTACAACAATGAATCCAAGAAATCTGAGACAGCCTGGTTCTTGATCCCAGTCACGGTGGAATTTACTGATTTTTTTATACCACTGGTAGCTTATAATTTGAGTTTGTAGATTGTTATTGTGTTGCATATGTGTGTGGTGTGCATGTGTATATACTTGTTGTGTGTGTGTGTATACTTGTGTGTGTGTGTGTGTGTGTGTGTGTGTGTGTGCTGTGAGTGCTTGTGTTTGTCTGACTGTCTCTGAGTGTGCATTGCATTTCTGTTCTGATATGTGTGCATATGTCTATTGAGGGCCAAAGTCCATACTGGATGTTTGTTTTCCTTGATCAATGCTCACTTTATTTATTGAGACAGCATTTCTCATTGAACTTAGAACTCACTACTTTCTGCTTGTATAGCTAGCAGGTTTGACATGAGGATCACTTGTCCCTGCCTCCCAAGTGCTGAGATTTCAGATGACAGTCACATTTAGCACACACAGCTTTTATGTGGGTTATAGGCATCTGAATTCCAATTCTGTTGAGCAGCAAAAGCTTAATGCACTAAGCAATACTCTTTCAGATGACAGCATTTATTTTTAAAGGCTGAGTGGTGTTTAATCCACAGGTGGCACTCTGTAGACTTTACGTATATGTCTTCTAAGTCTAAGCAGACTCGGATAGTTCTGAGACTCTGCACCTCTGAAACCAGCATAGAACTTGAGTCCATGAGTATTGGCCTACCACTGTGTGGACTTGGCACTGACATCCAAGGGAATAGGACTAGGTTCTGCAATGGTAGACTAACTTGTAGTCTCAGTTAAGGAGTGACCTTCCTTCAGGTTCTTGACCCTGCATCTGCTGAATCAAATTTGGATGCTCAATATGCTTCATCTATAAACTGGTCTGATATGGTCAGGCTTAAGAGTCTGTAGGCACAGTGTCTTGCCTGGTGCCAGACAGTTTATATGCAGGGCAGGCCTTTAATCCCAGCATTTGGGAGGCAGAAGCAGAATCTTTGTGGTTTCAGGGCCAGTTTTTTCTACCTAGCAAGTTTTAAGAGTGAAGCTTGCTAGCCAGGGATAGCTCTTTCACTACCACTACCCCCAGCTTCCCTGGCCTTTCAAAACACTTATGGGCCATATTGAAGCCTGAGTCTATAGGTACTGGCTTGAGAACTGACTAGTTGGCCTATTGTTAGGGGCAGGTCAGACTTGAAGCCCCTGCATTCAATTTAGTGGTGGGGCATTCCTGGAGACCAAATGTGAATCTAAGACCTATGAGTTTGAGTTGTGGAATATTGCCCAAATAAGGAGTCTTAGTGTCTAGGTACCATCTTGTAGTTTGAGGATGTGACTCTTCTGACACTAAGTCTGACTTGCCAGATACAGAATTGGCTCTGAGACCACATCATTTGTTCCCTTCCCACTCTTTCTGCCAACTAGAGGATATTCTGTGTTACTAGAGTTCAGGGTAAGACATGGATGTTGTCTGACCTTTGGTTTCTCTTTAATATCTTTCTTATTTCCACGTTATACACCTGGTTTCCTTAGTTCTTGTGACAGTATTTTTGCTCATGGATAATTGTTGAATCAGAAGTCTTCCTGTCACCAAGATGAGATCAACCCCTTCAAAAATCTGATACTATACATTTATTATCACCTAGAAAATTGTATTTAGAATAACATGGTGATTAGTTTTTGTTGAAAATATTGTGTGGTAAATAAGAGGCTTTACAACAGTCTCATTTATTTAATTAGGTCATTAATCTAAATAATAATACTGTGAAGTAAATATTACTATTGTGTAAGAAAAATGAGTCTCATAAAGTCTAAGTGATTGCCTAAACGCCAGGAACTAGGAACTATGACAGTTTGCCATTCTTCTAGTGTAGTGTGCACATGTGGTCTGTTAGTCTCCTGGACATTCTCTCCACAGTTCCTAGTACCTTCACATGCTTCATGCTGAAAAATGTATACCTATTCTTCCGATGAAATACGTAATGTTCACTAATGGTAAATGCTCCACCCAATGCTTACCACTATGAGATAGGTGGCAGAGACAACCTTGTAGGCCAGGACTCTTGACTTTTGTGTTGTCGCCTTCCTTCTTCATTTTATGCTCAGATTCACTTTTTATTTGTGTTTCTTTTTCTTATTTTGTTTTAACATTTCACAAATATTTGTGATCCTGCAAATTCTTATCTATCATGTCCCATGTGTAGATTTTTACATATGATTTTCATTTCAACAGTGTAGGACACTCAATTTTATAACAATGTAACACTTGTAGAATAATTATATTTGATAGCCTATTGTGTGTCATCAGAATAGATAATAATGACAATTTCTAAACTGTTTTATGGATGCAAAACAATGTATTATTCTAATGTAATTTTATTTTATAATACCTAGAATAAAGACATTATTTGATGAAATTACTCTTTAACATATATAAATATTACATTTTAACTGTATGTAATTAAAAATACTAGTGTATGAATGTTCAGGTCAAAAGAAACCAAACATGTAAACATTTCCCCCCATTTGATCAATTTTAAATGTTTAATCTGTAAGAGGTAATATATATTTGTTGAACCTATGACAGTTACTTACTATGTCATGTTTTAAAGGCATGTCTGTGTGACAAATGTTTATGTTTGGCTCAGGACATTTAACTTACTCCTATTTAAATATACATTGGTTTCATATTTAAATAGTCTCTTAATTGAGTATTGCTCATAATAGACTGAGTCTGTTATGAAGTTTCAAATGATCATGTACTGATGATTTTTATATATTGAATACTTAAAGAAAACATTTGTTAATTCTAGAGGAAGCACTAACTTTTTACTTTTAACTTTTTTAATAATTATTTTTATTTGATTTTTTTGGTTGTTGTTTATTTGTTTGGATTTTGAGTCAAGTTTCTCTACATAGCCGTGTCTATCTAGAATTCAGTATATAGACCAAGCTGGTCTCAAACTCAAAGAGATCTGCCTGCTTCTGCCTCCTGAGTGCTGGAATTAAGGTGTGCACCACCACGTCCAGCATTATTTAACTTTTACTTAGCATACAAAATCATAGTTTTTCTTTGTGGCATTTGATATGTGTTTTCGTTTTGTTTATTTCTCTCCCATTCTCTTCTTCCCCATCCCCCATCCATACTCCTGTTCCCTTCTCCTACAGTGGTCCCCATTTTATTACCTTTCCTCTCTTTGTTCTTTCATGGTCACCTTTTTAGTTTTATGATCCTTACCCATGTAAATATATACATATAAAAAGTAAAAACTAGAATTTACATGTAAAGAGGAACATGTGATATTTGCTCTAGTATGGATTAAAGAAGGAATTTTGAGATACCAAACCCAAATAAGGCATTACAAATATAATGTCAAGGTAGATGACCCACTTCAGAGTACTTACAGATTGATGGAAAACAGAAGAATAAAAACAAACAAACAAACAAACAAACAAACAATATATTGATTTCACTTCATCGTAAGTGTTGCAAGGTGAGTGGACTTTGTCACTAAATGACAGTTATAATTATGATAAGAATTATGGTAAGAAATACTATTCATGTCTTATAGGTGCAGTTAGTTTAGAGTTATTCTTAACTAGCAAGGAATATTATTGAGAAGTTTATTAAGTAAATAACAAATAAGTAGTTTGTCAATTAACAATTAACAATGTAGCATAGCTAGAGAGATAATTTTCTTAATTCTGTAGGTATAAAGGTATTATATACATTTTTTAACAAATAAGGAACATGGACTCTATCAGTGACGTGGAACAAAGTATGTGGAATATTATATAGTGCAATGTAAAAATAAAAAGCTCATACTAGAAATACAGCTAAATTATTGTCAAAGTTCAGTACATTTAGTTGGAGTAGGAGGTTTCAGAGGGGCTTATTAGTTGACTTTCTTTTTCATTTTCTACAGAACTTTGTTTATTTATTTATTTATATTAGATATTTTCTTCATTTAGATTGCAAATGCTATCCCCAAACCCCCCTATACACTCCCCCCGCCCTGCTCCCCAGCACACCCACTCGCACTTCCTGGCCCTGACATTCCCCTGTACTGGGGCATATGATCTTTGCAATACCAAGGGCCTCTCTTCCCATTGATAGCCAACTAGGCCATCCTCTGCTACATATGCAAGTAAAGACAGACAGTGGGAATTAATCAAACTCAGGGATGAAATCAACCAAATGGAAACAAAAAGAACTATTCAAAGAATCAACCAAACCAGGAGCTGGTTCTTGAGAAAATCAACAAGATAGATGATCCCTTAGCCAGACTAACTAGAGGGCACAGGGACAGTATCCTAATTACCAAAATCAGAAATGAAAAGGAAGACATAACAACAGAACCTGAGGAAATTCAAAACACCATCATATCCTACTACAAAAGGCTATACTCAACAAAACTGGAAAACCTGGATGAAATGGACAATTTCCTAGACAGATACCAAGTACCAAAGTAAAATCAGGATCAGATTAACGATCTTAACAGTCCCATTTCCTCTAAGGAAATAGAAGCAGTCATTAATAGTCTCCCAACCAAAAAAGACCAAGACCAGATGGGTTTAGTGCAGAATTATATCAGACCTTCAAAGAAGACCTAATTCCAATTCTCCTCAAACTATTCCACAAAATAGAAACAGAAGGTACTCTACCCAATTCTTTCTATGAAGCCACAATTACTCTGATTCCTAAACCACATAAAGACTCAACAAAGAAAGAGAACTTCAGACCAATTTCCCTTATGAATATTGATACAAAACTACTCAATAAAATCCTCGCAAACCAAATCCAAGAACACATCAAAACAATCATCCATCCTGATCAAGTAGGCTTCATTCCAGGGATGCAGGGATGGTTTAATATACAGAAATCCATCAATGTAATCCACTATATAAACAAACTCAAGGACAAAAACCACATGATCATATCGTTAGATGCTGAGAAAGCATTTGACAAAATTCAACACCCATTCATGATAAAAGTCTTGGAAAGATAAGGAATTTAATGCCCATACCTAAACATAGTAAAAGTAATATACAACAAACCAGTAGCCAATAGCAAAGTAAATGTAGAGAAGCTGAAAGCTATTCTTAATAAGGAAAAAATATCATAATAGCAAAATACCAAATAAATATCATAAGCCTCTTATGATAGCCTATTATTCAAATCATAGTAAGAGGCAAAATGAAACAAAACAAAACACATAATGTATACATTTTTGTAAAAGAAATATAGTTTTGTATTTTCATTAAGATTGCAGAGTTAGCCTAAGAAAAGTCATATTTCATCATTCATTGGGCTTCAAAATCAGCACAGTGTATGATAAAATAACAACTGCTTATTTTTTGAGGAAAGTTAAGATGAACTTTATAATGAAGAACTCCTTGTTGGAAATTTCACTCTGTGTGTATTTTTTAACTGATGAACAATTGAAAAAAAATCCAAATTTAGATTAGAAACTTATTGTGACATAAACTTCTAAATATTTCTGTTGCAATATAAATAAAACACAGATGTAGAAAGTTAAAATGATCGTTATGCAAATGAAACTGTGGGTACTAGAAACACAACAACTTAGGCTAGAGCAATCTTAAGCTATGGGCTTTGGCTGTTTTACTGCCAAAGGAATGAGAGATTGATATTTAAATTTTATTCAAAATTTCATGGGTAATGTAAGCCTTGGCTTAGCAGAACAAAGCAATAAAATCATGAGGAAGATACTGAAACTTTTATGGGCTTTGATTTGCTAAATATATGGAAAAGACTACCTAGATACACTGTCAGTGCTCTTAGGTTCTCTTGTGATCTAGAACAGCCCAAAGTAATCTCTGTACAGTATACTATGGAATGTCAGACTAAATGCTAATGATTTAAATGCAAGCTTTACTAAAATCCATCCTCATAGTTACCTGCCTTAAACTGTGACATCAATACTGAACAGAAACTTTGTTCTCATCTGTATCATTTTCTTTCAACCTTTAGCATAGCACTAACAATTGACTTAATCACACAAACTGGAAATTTGGGATTTATCTTTGCTGATTCATTAACAGACAAACAAAGCCGGGCTGGGTGTGATTCTTCTAATGCAGCAGTGATATGGACTCTCAGGGTGATTTTAGGTACAGTACATGGGGGAGAGTTCTGTAGATGAGCAGTCTCAGGCTGTCAACATACAAGAGGAGGAAGTTGCATATGCAGGTCAATCATTCATAAACACTCTACCTCCAAAGGAATGCCTTGCCCTTTTGTCCTGGATGTGGCTGTGTGCATGGAATCAGTGTGCCCAGTCACCTATGCAGGGTTTCTCTGCTTCCTATACTTCTCTTGGATAATTTTTTGATGTGAGTAAAGTTTTTTCCCTTTCTGGGCAGTTTTCCCTGATTTCCATGCTGTGTCTTTGATGATGCTAACTCAGCATGCTTGCCACCTGCTATTGTAATTAGTGGCTTATTGTCATTCTAAGAATTTGGAGCTTCCTTATCTTAGAAACTAAGACCTGAAGGATGTCTTAGTCTTATTTAAGTTTCTATAGAATTAAGCTTACTGGGAGAATTGAATGAACTAATTTTGGCATATTATATGCACATATGACCATTTATTATTATTATTTTAGTTTCTTGAACATGTTAAAAATGGGTAGATAAAACAAATGTGTTTACCATTTAACTTATCAGTGATTCCATGAGACTGATACTTTTCAGACATCAAGACTGATATTTGGGGTGGGGGGGATAACCAGATGTTCTTTTCAATTTGATATAATTTTTCATTCTTCCTTTTTAAACTTATTCTTCTCTCATACATTATATCTCTACTGCAGTTTCCCCTTCCACCACTCCTCCGAGCCACCAGTCCCATTGTTCCTCCTCTGTTTCCTTCAGAAAAGAGCAGGCCTCCCAGGGATATCAGCCAGTCAAACACTGCATAGCAAGTTAGAATATGTCTAGGTATAAACCCTTATATCAAGGCTGTACGAGGCAAACCATTAGGAGGAAAAGTCCTAAGAACAGGCAAAAAGTCAGAGACACCCACCATTCCCACTGTTAGGAGTCCTACAAGAACACCAAGATACACAACCATAATATATGCAGAGTTCCTAACTCAGACTGTTAGCCAAAAAGTCCCAGAAATCCATTTGTCAGAATAGAAATGGAGCCATTCCCTTAATTTTCAATATGCAAAATATCTTCCTATGCTTTCTATTATTAAAGCAAAAATGCTTTAACATCATCCCCCACTAATGGAGACAGATTTTTATTTCTTCTTTCTTCACTATATACAATTAAAATCATATAAACGATGTGTAGAAAAAGTTAAGGTTCTTAAAGAAGGCTGGTGTAGTGTCGCATGCCTTTAATCTTAGCACTCTAGAGACTAGATCTTGTGAGTTTGATGTCAGCCTGGTTTATTTGGTAAAATCTAGGCCAGCCACATATATGTAGTAAGACTCTGTCTAAAAATGACTCTTAAAGGTAAAAAAGATAGATCATTTAGGACCTTAGGACTTGAGGAATGATTTGCTGCTAGTATGTTATCAGTAGAGGCCTAACTGGGAGCTGAAAATGTCAGCCATATCTGGCAGTAATGGTGTCCTTTCCTTCTAGACTATTAGTGAAAATTAGGTAGAATATTTGAGTATAGAAGTAGTACTCTCTGCTCCCTACCAGAACGTTGTCAGAAGAGAATTGCTAGGACATAAAATTTATATTACAGAAGAATCTCACAGAGTAATAAAATGAGCCCTGATTTCATTTTAAAAGCACCTGTCTTAGCACAGATGGGTAGATCTCATCTTTGGTATGCATGTTCGCACGTTTGTATTCCTTTAGAGGTGTGAGACTGATTCTGGCTATCCTCCTTTATTCCTCTCTACCTTATTATTTAAGTCAGGGTCTTTCATTTATCCTACTAATTTGGCTTGACAGTTTGTTCAACAAGCTGTAGGGATTTCCCTGTTTCTCCCTTTCTAGTACTGGGATTATAGGCGTGTTTAGTGCCTGGCTATTTATGTGTATGCAAAGGATCCAAATCCAGGTATTCATACTTATATTTCATATGCTTATATATCAACTATGCCATCTCACCAGCCCCAGAAATATCTAATCTTGAAAGATTAAAAACCACTAATAGATGCCAACATTGAATTGGCACATATTAGAAGCATTTGATATGAATTTAGAAACAGTTTAATAAAATATTCTAATAAGCTATTATAAACATGCTAAACATGGAAAGGATTATTAAAGAAAGATTATATAAAGAAGAGCCACATGAGAGTACCATACCTGTATTCAAGTATTTTAAACAAAGAAAAGCATGGTATTGTAAGGAGCTAGAAAATAGAAAGACACAACAGTGGGAATCAAAATACATATATAATCATTCAGTATGCCATTCATCCCCATCTCTGCCAGGAACTCATAATCACAGCTGTGTGCCACTACGCTTAGGTATCATTCAGTTTTTGGTGATCACCTTAATTCCTTAGCATAGATACTTTTGCTGTCATTAGAACAAAGAAATTTCAGTATTACACAATGGAAAGAGTGTACAGCTAGGCAAGCTTCATGTGGAATTTCAACTTTATCACAACAATTTTATTTTAACATCTGTAGCTATAAAATATGATTGTGTATAGGATTTGCACAAAATCACATTTTATAGCTACAGATGTTAAATGAATAAGAATGTCATGAATAAGACAGTGTATATAAATACCTATATCAATTTTGACACATATCCTGTGTTTCACATTCAGCAGTTCTTGAAATGTGTTAAGTATAAATGAAGAAAATATCAAATAAAAACCTGAATGTCTACATTCTTAATGAAAATAATTTAAAGTAATAATTTATGATGAACACAAAGCAGTGCTGCTGAGCACACCTCAGCGTGCACTATAATTTTCTGAGGAATGAGAGCAAGTCATGGTATTTCAAGTGCAGGGAGGATATCTTTGAACATTTATGGTCTTAAGATTATTGTTAGTAAAAATCACCTGAAATCTTAATATATCTTCCTTTGGTAGAAGTCTTGTTGGTGCCATATATCATACATTTATATAAAAATCAGGGTTATGTTTATATAATATTTAAGACTGTATGTGCCCTTACAAAAATATTTTTTGTTTAAAATGCCTAGATTATTTTCTAAAGAGCAAAGAAAACAAATTGGGTCATAACTTGAGAACTTCTTGTTGACTTCTGAATGAAAATAGCATTATCTTAATAATGCTCCAGGGTTCCCCTATCCCATACTCCTCCTCCTGCTTCTATGAGGGTGTTCCCTACCCATCTACCCACTCCTGCCTCCCTGCCCTGGCATTCCTCTATACTGGGGCAACGAGCCTTCACAGGACCAAGGGCCTCTCCTCCCATTGATGCCTGACAAGGCCATCCTCTGCTAGGTATATACCTGGAGCCAAGGGTCCTTCCATGTATATTCTATGGTTGGTGGTTTAGTCCCTGAGAGCTCTAGGGGTCTGGTTGGTTGATATTATTGTTCTTCCTATGGGGATGCAAACCCCTTCAGTTCCTTCAGTCCTTTCTCTAATTCCTCCATTGGGGACCCTGTGCTCGGTCCAATGGTTGGATGTGAGCATTTGCCTCTGTATTTGTCAGGCTCTGGCAGAGTCTCTCAGGAGACAGCTATATCAGGCTCCTGTCATCAAGCACTTGTTGGCATCCATAATATTGTTGGGGTTTGGTGACTGTATATGGGATAGGTTTCCAGGTAGGGCAGTCTCTGGGTAGCCTTTCATTTAGTCTTTACTCTACATTTTGTCTCAGTATTTCCTCACATAAGTATTTTGTTCCCCCTTCTAAGAAGGACCAAAGCATTCATACTTCGGTCTTCCTTCTTGTGCTTCATGTGGTCTTTGAATTGTATATTGGGTATTCCAAACTTTTGGGCTAATATCCACTTATCAGTGAGTGCATACAATGTGTGTTCTTTTGTGACTGGGTTAGCTCACTCAGGATGATGTTTTCTAGTTCCATCCATTTGCCTAAAAATTTCATGAATTCATTGTTTTTAATAGCTGAGTAGTATTCCATTGTGTAAATGCACCACATTTTCTGTATCCATTCCTCTGTTGAAGGACATCTGGGTTCTTTCCAGCTTCTGGCTATTTAAAATAAGGCTGCTATGAACATAGTGGAGCATGTGTCCTTATTACCTGTTGGAGCATCTTCTGGAGATATATGCCCAGGAGTGGTATTGCTGGGTCCTCAGGCAGTACTAGTCCAGTTTTCTGAGGAACTGCCAAACTGATTTCTAGAGTGGTTGTACCAGCTTGCAATCCCACCAGCAATGGTGGAGTGTTCCTCTTTCTCCACAACCTCACCAACATCTGCTGTCACCTGAGCTTTTGATCTTAGCCATTCTGATTGGTGTGAGGTGGAATCTCAGGATTGTTTTGATTTGTATTTCCCTGATGACTAAGGATGTTGAAAATTTATTTAGGTGCTTCTCAGGTATTCGATATTCCTCAGTTGAGAATTCTTTGTTTAGCTCTGTTTTCCAATATTAAGGCTCATTGTTTAACTCTAAAAGACCCACCCTTGGATAGTACAAGTAAAATGCTGTTTTCTCAGCTTTTTGTTTGTGGTGAGACAAGGACTAACAGTGTAGATTTAATGCTATATTCTGAAATCCTTAATATTTAATTTTGAAGTGTTTTTAATGATTATGTCAAGAAGCTCATGTAAGATGACACCAGTGTAGTCTCCTCCTCCTCCTCCTCCTCCTTCTTCTTCTCCTCCTCCTCCTCCTCCCTCGCCCTCTCCTTCTTCTTCTAACTTTCTTCTTCTTCTTCTTCTTCTTCTTCTTCTTCTTCTTCTTCTTCTTCTTCTTCTTCTTCTTCTT